>NC_058522.1:368940028-369247528 GCF_904849725.1 Hordeum vulgare subsp. vulgare | reverse complement strand
TGTAAAAATGACACATATGAGGTAAGTGTTACATTTTCTTTGTTTATCATGTCTTACCCCACCGCTTTGACCGTTTACTAATCAAATTTGTCTCGGAGTAGAGTTTGAGGAGTAGGAAGCGTACAACATGTATAGTTCCAGAAAAATGAGGTGTCATCCTAGTGTCTTTCGTTGTTGTTTCTAGATTGGTTTCGGTCTCTCTCTCCTTTCTGTTTCCTCCACATGTTTTCTTTGAGACTTTCTCGAAGACTCCAATGAATTGATCAACATGCACCGCTTAGCCGCCAATTTTGTGTCCAGCTTGCCGCCACTCCATCGCCCGTACACGCTTATAAAAGCCCCCGCTCCTTCTTGCATTTTTAGTTATAGTTCTGAACAAGTGAACATACCCTACTCTCCTTTAGATGTGATTTCTTTAATGTATTTTTGCTGCAGGATAGTGTCCTTTTTTGTACATGGGGTTCAACGATAGCCCGCAAGGGTTCTTTTTCTGGTTGTTTTGGACTTTTTTAGCACAATTGTAAAAATGACACATATAAGGCAAGTGCTTCATTTCCTTTGTTTGTCATGTCTTACCCCGCCGCTTTGACCATTTACCAGTCAAATTTGTCTGTTAGTAGAGTTCGAGGAGTAGGAAACGTACAACACGGGTAGTTTTAAAAAAATGAGGTGTCATCCCGGTGTCCTTCGTTGTTTCTAGATTGGTTCCGGTCTCTCTCTCTCCTTTCAGTTTCCTCCACCTGTCCCCATTGACTCTCTCTAAAAGACTCCAGTGCATAGATCAACATACACCGCTTAGTCGTCCATCCTGTGTCTAGCTTGCCGCAACTCCATCGCTTGTACACGTTTATAAATGTCTTGCTTCTTGCATTTTTAGTTGTAGTTGTGAACAAGTGAACACACTCTACTCTCCTTTAGATGTAATTTTTTTAATGTATTTTTGCTACAGGATAGTGCCCTTTTTTGTACATGGGGTTCAACGATAACCCGCAAGGGTTCTATTTTTCTGGTTGTTTTGGACTTTTTAGCGCAGTTGGAAAAATGACATGTGCGAGGCAAGTGCTTCATTTCCTTTATTTGCCATGTCTTACCCCACCGCTTTGACCGTTTAGTAGTCAAATTTGTCTCGGAGTTTAGCGCAGGTGTAAAAATGACACGTGTGAGGTGAGTCCTTCATTTTCTTTGTTTGTCATGTCTTACCCCACCGCTTTGACAGTTTACCAATCAAATATGTCTGGGAGTAGAGTTCGAGGAGTAGGAAGCGTACAACACGTGTAGTTCCAGAAAAATGAGGCGTCATCCCGGTGTCCTTCGTTGTTGTTTCCAGATTGGTTCCGGTCTCTCTCTCTCTCCTTTCTGTTTCCTCCACGTGTCCTCTTTGACTCTCTCTCTTTCTCGAAGACTCCAGTGAATAGATCAGCATGCACCGCTTAGTCGCCCATCTTGTGTCTAGCTTGCCGGAACTCCATTGCCCGTACATGCTTATAAAAGCCCCCGCTCCTTCTTGCATTTTTAGTTATAGTTCTGACCAAGTGAACATACCCTACTCTCATTTAGATGTGTTCTTTAATGTATTTTTGCTACAGGATAGTGCCCTTTTTTGTACATGGGGCTCAATGATAGCCCACAAGGGCTCCTTTTCTGGTTGCTTTGGACTTTTTTTAGCACAGCTGTAAACATGACACGTATAAGGCAAGTGCTTCATTTCCTTTGTTTGTCATGTCTTACCCCGTCGCTTTGACCATTTACCAGTCAAGTTTGTCTGGGAGTAGAGTCCGAGGAGTAGGAAACGTACAACACGGGTAGTTCCAGAAAAATGAGGTGTCATCCCGGTGTCCTTCGTTGTTGTTTCTAGATTGGTTCATGTCTCTCTCTCTTTCCTTTCAGTTTCCTCCACCTATCCCCTTTGACTCTCTCTCAAAGACTCTAGTGAATAGATCAACATGCACCGCTTAGCCGCCCATCCTGTGTCCAGCTTGCCGCAACTCCATCATCCGTACACGCTTATAAAAGCCCCCGCTCCTTCTTGCATTTTTAGTTATAGTTCTGAACAAGTGAATACCCTACTCTACTTTAGATGTGATTTATTTAATGTATTTTTGCTATAGGATAGTGCCCTTTTTTGTACATGGGGTTGAACGATAACCCGCAAGGGTTCTCTTTTTCTGGTTGTTTTGGACTTTTTTAGCGCAGCTGGAAAAATGACACGTGTGAGGCAAGTGCTTCATTTCCTTTGTTTGCCATGTCTTACCCCCACCGCGTTGACCGTTTACCAGTCAAATTTGTCTCGGAGTAGAGTCCGAGGAGTAGGAAGAGTACAACACGGGTAGTTCCAGAAAAATGAGGTGTCATTCCGGTGTCATTCGTTGTTGTTTCTAGATTGGTTCTGGTTTCTCTCTCCTTTCTATTTCCTCCACATGTCCTCTTTGACTCTCTCTTGAAGACTCTAGTGAATAGATCAACATGCACCGCTTAGCCGCCCATCTTGTGTCCAGCTTGCCGCAACTCTATCGCCCGTATATGCTTATAAAAGCCCCCGCTCCTTCTTGCATTTTTAGTTGTAGTTCTGAACAAGTGAACATACCCTACTCTCCTTTAGATGTGATTTCTTTAATGTATTTTTGCTGCAGGATAGTGCCCTTTTTTGTACATGGGGCTCAATGATCCACAATCTTCTGATCCGTAGTTTCTCCATGAAGCTTTAACTTCCCATATCCTCATTTTCAGCAGGGGCATTAAGTCCCACCGAACGACGTTCTCTTCATATTCTTCTTCTTTTTCCCTTGCTACTTTTATGGTTCTAAATTCGTGCTCACTATATATTATGTTTGTTTTGTTGATTGTGCGTGTGCTGCATCGCGGGCTGCTTTTGCATTGTGTGGTGTGTGTGGTTCTGCCCATGCGGGAGGATTAATCTCTAAGCATTAGTTTAATTCTTCGTTCATTATTCTTTCCAGACCCGTTGTCGCCTCAAGTAAGAACTTAACTAGGAGATTAATATATAAGGATGTTAGGATGACTGAGGGATCATGACGAATTTGTTTGTTCACTCCCTTTGTGCATTGCTTCACAAATGCCAAATAAACATTCAGACATTCAGAGATTTTTTTTCCAATGCTTTTCAAGAAAGTTTTCCCTCTTGGTTACATGTTGACATGACATCGGATCAGAGCAATTTGTTGGTTGTTTCATAATAATTTTTAAAATCAATTTCAAGCTCGCCAATTAACCATCTCTATATTCTATCTCCTTGATTAATATCCACATGGTCACAACAATTCATCCATGTGTCTACATGAAATCATGTGTTTGTTTACCATGCGACATGATTAACATACATTTTCCATTATTGATAGTTCGTTCTACTTATTCTGATGTTGTACATTTTACTTTGTATGTAACGAATTACCTCCTTCACTATGATACTATTTGACTCACACGTGTAGGGCAACATCATGCAAGGATCTATTCTTCAGAGAATTCAGGGGCCAGGTAAGTGATGGGTTGTGACACCCTCGATTTGATCGTACACTAATCATACACGCAAATGCGTACGACCAAGCTGAAGGACTAATGGGAAGATATCACAACACAACTCTAAACACAAATAAAAACATACAAGCTTCGTATTACAAGCCAGGGGCCTCTGGGCTAGAATACAGAAACTCGATAAATACACGAGTCAGCAGAAGCAACAAATATCTGAGTACAGAAATAAAACAAGGAGATGCCTTAGAGAAGGCTAGAAAAAATATACATCGATCGAACGAGGCAAGGGCTCCTGCGTGGGAACCTCCTAATCTACTCCTGGTCGTTAGAGGCCTCCATGTAGCAGTAGGCACCGTCAGGGTAGCAGTCGTCGTTGGCGGGATACGCCATCTCTTGGGCTCCATCAGCTGGTCACAGCAATCATATCAAGGGAAAAAGGGGGAGCAAAGCAACGATGAGTACTCATCCAAACTACTCACAAGACTGACATCAGAACTATGCTAAGTATGCATCAGTATCGAAGGAAAGGGGTTATATGTGGACTGACTGCAGCAATGCGAGAATAGAGAGAGGGGACTAGTCCTATCGAAAACTAGCATCTTCAGCGTCTTGCAGCAATAGACGAGAGTAGAGCAAGTAACACAATTAAATAGTCATATTGTTGTAGCATATTTAATTAAGGTCACGCCCGGAGATTCTTCTCGACTACGTGCGAGAAAGAAATCTTGGAGCAAACATTCTAGTTAAGTAACAGTCGAAGTTGTATAATTTCGGGGCCCAACTCCAAGTTGTCCTGTAACTGTGGACACGACTATTCGAATAGTTAATTTTCATCCCTGCAGGGATGCACCACAGTACCCAACACGCTTAATAAACTCTAGCCGGTCACACTTTCCTCGGTCATGCCCGGCCTCGGAAGATCAACACGTCACAGCCCTACCTAGGCTCAACACAGAGGCCAGCCCGCCGGTCTAAATCCTAAGCGCATAGGGGTCATGGGCCCATCATCATTTGCGCTCCTGCATGATGCAAGGGAGGCCGATGTCGGTCCTGGCACCTCTTGTACAAGAACGATGCTTATCCGGGCCACTTGGGCGCGCTCCGCTTCATTGCTGACGTCTGAAGAGCTTCGGCTGATACCACAACATCGAGTACCCATAACTTATCCCACACGAAGGTTAGTGCGAAAAGGTCTAGCGACCAACTCAGATCAAATACCCAAACCATTGGCATTTTATTAATTGTGGTGATGAGTAGAACCACAATAAATGGGACCATCACCCGTCTCAAGGATGTGTGGCAAGGGCCCAGAAGCCTCATCACATTCACGCGGGAATGCACCCGCAACACACCTTTCATGTTCCGAGTAGCACGGTCAAGTAACTGTGTGGTTGTAGCATCAAAGGGATCCGAGGTATCACCCTCGATGGATTCCGAACGATGTAACCGTCAAGGTGGCTAGGGAGGAATCACAATCAATGTACCACGCTTGATGGGTTGTACGACAGAGTTGTTATCGGAGGTGGTGAAGGAGGAATCACCTTCTGAAAGCCACTGTCGGTCAACTACACTACAACGCTAACATCAGAGTATGTAACGAGGTGTCACCCTCGATACTCGATAGTAGCTCTGCAGCGTCGTACAACTAAGGAAGTGTGAGTGGTGTTACGGGTCTTGGCTCGTCGATGAGAAGATCGAGACTTGATGAAAAAGTAAGGGCAACTGGATTAATGGTCAACGAGGATCACTGGTCGACCTATACTAAGCAGATTAAAGTGCGGTATAATAAAGTCGCAGTTCATCAAAAATAGGCTATGCATCAGAATAGGAGCTATCTATAACAGTAGCAAAATCTAATGCAAGCACGAGGGAGAAAGAATAGGCGATATAGGAATGATCAAGGGGGTTTGCTTGCCTTGTTGCTCTGCACACAAATACAGATCCTCGACCGAAAAGCAGTCGATCACCAGATCATCATCGGTCTCGGGGTCTACCGAAAAGGAAGCAACGTAGGCGATACACAATAAATAAGAGAGCAATCAAATACATCACAAAGTATGACATGGCTATATGCAGCGCTAGGCATGAGCTAACACAATACTATACGTCATGGACAGATCATGAAAATATCTGACGATATTTCTCGGGTCTCTGTCTACTACCGGACAGTTGTAAACGATGAAAAGTTCCACAATCGCTATGCTAGGGATGCGTGACAAACGAACGGACAGCGTATCTGGGTTCGTCTCGTTTTTCTGATCAACTTTCATGTACAACATATTTTCATCTGGATTACGGATTATTTTACATTAATTTTTAAAGTTTTATTAATAATTAGAAATTAAATAGATTTATTTTAATTCAAAAATATATATGACCTCAGCATGATGTCATGGTGACATCAACAGTCAATAGTCTTAGTTGACTGGTTAACTAACTACTCGACCCCACGTGTCATACAGAGTGGGGTTAATAGTATTTAATTTAATATAATTTGTCTAATTAAACTAAGAGGGCCCCACGTGTCATATTCTATTTAGTTAAAATTAATTATTTAAATTAAACTAACTGTTTTAATTAGGGGCTGATGGCGAAGGCCCACATGTCATTGTGTGCTTATCTATTAACCAATTTAATTAATATATTAGGTTTAACTAATCTAATTAATTAAGCAGTAATTTGAGAGGTTTAATTAAGTCTTGGGTTAATTAACTTAATTATTAATATCTAATTATTTAATAAAATGTTAATTTTGTTTAGGGGGCGTGGGTCCCCGACGTCATCCACACGCCGGGGGGGGGGGGTTAACCCACTTGCTAACCGGGAGGTGACCGGGGCTAGGCTGAGGAGCAGCTGCCGGGGCCAGCCAAGGCTAGGTCGGCTGTGGCTAGCGGTGAGCGGGGCCGGGGGGTACCAACAACAGAAATGGCGGATGTGGCACGCGGCCAGCAGAGAAGGGAGGCATGCGGGGCGGCACGACGCGGCTGGCGACGAGCGGTGGTGGTCGGAGGGGGCTCGTCGGAGCGAGAGGGCACAGTGGTTGGTCATGGGGGAGAGAGGAGAGGGGGTGGCCACTCACAGCGTTGCAGGGAAGAGAGGGGCGTGCTCGGGGGCGAGGCGAGGAGGCTGGCGGGCGAGGTGGTGGTGCCCGGCGAGGTGGCGGGGCGGCACAGCGTGAGGCGATGGGGTGGTGGAGCCGCCACGGGACTCGGTGGGGATGGTGGAGGGAGGCTCGATGGCGGAGGGGCGACACGGGGCGCCAGCAACATCGCGACGTGAGGGGGCACGGGATCAACGCCTGATGCAGGCAAATGGGAGAGAGAGAGAGGTGGGGGAGCGAGTGGGGGAGGGAGTGGGTGCATGGGGGGCACCGGTGCCCTAGTAGTGGCTAGGGTGGGCCGGCCCTTTAGGTGGCTGAATGGGCCATGGCCGAGATGGGCCGACTATGGGAGGGGGGGTTTCCTTTCTCTTTATTTTAAAAAAATCCCTTCTTCTTTTATAAAAACTTTTCTATTTTATTTTTAAAACATTTTCCGTTTTAGTTTTATTTTTAACATAGAAAGACCTTTGTCATTTTTGTAACTTGGTTCATTATTCATGTTGTATTCCTTGGTTGTGCCAAAAAAAGTTTGGGAGACAAACATTTTTTTTGGAAATGCTATAATTTTAAAAAGTGCATTTAGAAATGATTTGGCATGTGTTTTATTGATTTTGAGGCACCAAAACAATTTATTAAATTTAGGTTACAATTTATTATTTGCTTATGAAATATTTGCATCCCATCCATGATTTAAGTTTTCATGTTTGACAAAATATTAATTCCACTTATTAAATGAGTTTCTGAAATTCATAGGAATCCTAAATGAGGTATGATTCCAAGGTTGATCATGCACTATTGAACAACATGATTAACTTAATCATGGTGATCAGTGTAGCTTGATTTCATGGGTTACTTTAGCATGACACTCGGGGCGTCACAACTCTCCACCACTAAAAGAAATTCTCGTCCCGAGAATTAAAAGGTAGAGGTAAGGGGGAAATGTGTGGTTACAAAATTCTAATGAGTGTCCTTGTCTTCGTTGCTCCCTTCGAAGAGGTTTGTCCTTCTTGTTGACGTATTCATTACTCTGATTCGGGTAAACTTGATGGAGTCGGCATCCTTCCCTCAGTATCTTCATCATCCTACGAATGTGATACATGACATACCTCTGAAAAAACGTACACAAGGTTGGGCATCTGACGACAAACTCAGAGAAGAAGTCATGAGTTATCCCTCGAAATTAATTGAGAGTAACATTCAATGGTACCAAGGTTTTAAATGGTTAGGCAACCGTTTGATGCCTAAACAGATAATAAAGGGGGGTTCGAGCAATGAAATAAATATTGCGTCTGATACGATAATAGATCGTCCCATTGGACGGTGGCTTGGGAATTTCATATGAAGCCAAGAGTAAAGGATACTTTGAAGTCACATATGTAAAGGAGAGTCAGGTTTTGATCGTGTGGAACTTTGGGTTATGGACCCACCATGTGGGTTGAGAGTAGGCAGAGTGGTGACATCTTGCACGGTCTTGGCGTCAAGACATGTCAGAGGATAGCCTGTCAATTATGTTGATAACAACGTCGGTACCAAGGGCAGGGGACAAATAGAACCATTTTCCTGCTCGTTGAAATGAGGCAGACGAGTAGGCAAGGTTCTCGTCCACCAGCGGTTATCGAAATGTTATCCACAATAGTAACAAGGTCTTAATGACAGAGTTGTACACCGAGGTTTTTTACCTAAGCAGGGAATTTCGAGTGCTCAGATAAGTTTAGGTTTCAGGAAAGGTTAAACAGACCACTGGAAAGAAAAATGTGTTCACACACACAAGTATTAGAGCATACCATTCCCGAGGAAAATAGAGTATGGTATACATGATAGATCATCAAGTACATAATCATTTAGATAAATGGGCAAGGAGAATCATGATGCTTACCCATACAACATTGTTTGGATAATTGATCAAGAGCAATTTGGCATTGCGCTTCCAATGTTCATGTTGACATTTGAAGTACCGCATCCATGCTTTAAGGTAGCATCGACATGGTCATCATATAAGGGTCGGAATTTGGGAGCACAAAGGATTCATCAGGAACCACTTATAAAATAAGTCATACGATTTCCTCTTGGAAAATAGGCAAATCTTGTTGAACAAGATACTATAACAATAGGTCCTCCGGCCAGGTGTGCTAGACAAGACATCACCGTACCGGGTTACATAAGACCAAAGTTATAATTCTTGGTAAATGTTCCAACCAACATATCTGCCCGAGACTCAGATCTGATTAGTGTCATGATAGCTCAGGCTCAGGATGCGTGAGAAGAAAATAGGGCAACAACAATTTACGAGATGATGCTGCGAGATCCTTGGGATATGAACTACGGGAGCAAGTCTTGAATCATGAGCTCGATTGTAAGACACATGAACACAATGTCAATACATTCGTGCGCACATAGATTTCTTACAACAAAATGCAACCGAGTTTTGATTTGGGAACCATCATCGAGGATAACAAGGCCCTTGTGTAAGTTTGTATTAGCTATTATGAAGGAACTTATTTTCCTTGATCAAATCAGTGAGCGGCTTGGGGTGCTAAGAGAAGTTATATGGAGTGAAGATAGCAAATCTTCAAAACATGTAACACCTCGCACAGGATTGAATGATTAGGGATGACCCAAGAGGAAGCGAAACAAAACTTCCTCATATTCATGGCGGCAAGAATGCACGTGAACTTTGGGAGAACACGTCTTCTATCAAACACATTCTTCATGAGCTAAGCACAAAGAAAATACTTTCAAGAGCTTTATTATGAAACATGGAGAAGTTGAGGGTGTGGCCGATGGGCTTAGCAACAATCCCTCAAGATTTCGGCAGGGATGAATTTCCAAAATTATAATATCAAGGAGAGAACATTTGTCAAATCAAATGGTATATTGACGAATGTTAGAGGAAAAATCAACAATTAAACATTGATCGAAGGATGTACTCAGAAATACAGACTGAGTAGCACGACCAATGCTATAATGGTGAGTCATAAACCAAAACACTAAAAATGAAACAATCAGTTATTAACTTCAAAGAAATAGGGTTGCTAGAAGTATTGGGATCACACATCAGAGTTCACTTGTTGGTATTTGGGTTAGAAACAACATGGGACCAAGAAATGAATGGTGATGATGGGAAGAATCCCTATATCAAGAATTCTTAAGAGGTGCGCATACCTCACGACATTCTTGACATAAAAGATAGTAATACTCCAAAGTAGAACATAACATAAGTTGGATAGCAAGGAACTCAAGGGACAACACAAAACATGATCAAGTTTGTGTTGGAGGGAAGGCAGTAAGGTTTGTCGATGATAACACAAATCATCGAGGGGCAAGGATGGTATTTCTCACCATGTATTTCGATTGACATCCTCTAAGAGCTCAGAATGCTGATGATGATCACGACACAATTGTTGAGAAGTTTTATCAAGATGTAATCGTTCAGCGACGACATCAAGCAAAGGAATGATGAAGCGAAAGGTTGTTAGAACCACAGATAAGAGTACTAGCTCAGATTCGAAATAGTATTTTACGACAACCAACATCATGTTCAAAGCTTAGTGTATGCTTAACGCAAAGTTGGAAATGTGTTCCACGAATGAAGGAGAGACATAGCATGGTCAAGCTCTAGTATGCCGATGATGATGTAGCCTAACATCTTGGAATGACATGATCGAGTACAAACTCGTAAGCAAAGGAGATTACTAAGAGTTGTTGAATCGTAATGCATCTTTATTCAGTTATCAGTGTCCTTGAGTGTCCAACAACTCAAAACAAGAGGAAACTGGAATCAGCGAAAAGTCATAGTTGACGAGGAGCTCATAAGAAGTTATATAGCTCCGCGATATTCTCGAACTACCAGGGATAATACCCGGAGGTAGATGAGAATAGAGATTAGACCGGTGTGTTGATCCGTGGAAGACAAGCACTTTAACTTGTCAGAATGAAATCAAAGTAGAACAACATAGTGGGAACCGTGATGGCAAAGGACAAGATCATAGATACCATATCAAATTATTCTAAAGGAATTTTTTTGGTACAAGAAGCTTCCATGATAAGACATACATCGGGTCCATGAACATGAACATAAGGTTCAAGTTCGACTACCACTTCATCAATGCATCACCTGCCATTTACAACTTACCTTTGATGAAGTTGTAACTTGAAAAGATTATCTAGCAAAACATCAGAAGAGTAAGAATCGTGAAAACCATTGGGGTCACACGGATTTAGGAAGGCATAGGTTCAACCCATCGGGGCAACTTAGGAACATATACCACAACCTTCAAGAGTAATTAACACATGCTTGAAGGGCATGGCTGACAAAAGCATAGGATACAACTTATCAGAGGGAGAAGACACAGTTTACCAATGGCATCATGTATCACGGGAAGAATATCACAAATATTTTGAATGTAAGGGATGCCATCGGATAATAACCCAACAATGGGTCTCATGGTCCACAAAGGACATGAGGTGAGTATCAGTACTTAATCAAAGGGCGATAGAATGCAAGGCATTGAATTATAGAACATCTGAAAAAAATATAGATAAGTAAATACCAAAGGAATTATGACTTCCAAGTTGGTGTATCGAATAAGATGCTCCGATCAAATACAAGTAAGTTGAATGGACTTAAATTGTACAATCAATCAAGGTTGATTTTTTGAGAACCAATTCCTGTTTGGAAAGTCATATGAGCTGAAAAGATAATTTATGAGGATCAACTGATGATCGTGTGCATTCACACAAACGGTTGAACCAATAAGATCAAAGGACAATCACTAAGGATTCAAATGATGGTTACTAGACATATGGAATTAACCATAATGCAAGCTGATGAGAAAGGCCAAGACCAATAGGCTACTGAGGATTTAGGAAGATTGAATAGCAATCTGAAGAACTTGTCAAACCCATGACAACTGAGGACGAACGAATCCCCGGTACGTTAATTCATTGTACCTTGTAAAAACAAGAGTAATTGGAAAAGAAAGTATGAACGAAATTTTTATGGAGCCATCCATAGGAGTTGACGGAGGAAGGGAAATTGCAAAAGCGATGAGCACAATTTCTCGGGAGAACATCACAAAGTATCATCGGAGTCTTCTCACGAATCAAGACATCGTCTCGAATGAGGGGCTCTCCAGGAGGAAGTATTTACAAGAACCTAGAGTTAGAGTTAGCAAAACCTTTAACCTGAAAGAGAAGAGAGATTAGAACCCAAAGTATAGAAGAGTAGTAAAAGATACTAATACCACTAGATGCCCATAAGCTACACAACAATGTTAGTAAAGTTTTTCAAGTACTAGACTCAACTTTGGCCAAGGAGTTGGAAGGGGGGTACCTACAGGAAGTCGGCTCTGATACCAACTTGTGATGCCCTCGATTTGATTGTACGCTAATCATACACGCAAATGCGTACGACCAAGCTCAAGGATTCACGGCAAGATATCACAACACAACTCTAAACACAAATAAAAACATATAAGCTTCATATTACAAGCCAGGGGACTCGAGGGCTAGAATACAGAAGCTCGATAAACACACAAGTCAGCGGAAGCAATAAATATCTTAGTACATGCGTAAAACAAGGAGATGCCTTACAGAAGGCTAGCACAAAAGTTACATCGATCGAACGACCTCCTGCGTGGGAACCTCCTAAACTACTCATGGTCGTCAACGGCCTCCACATAGCAGTAGACACCGTCGGGGTATAAGTCGTCAGCGGTGGGATACGCCAGCTCCTGGGCTCCATCATCTAGTCGCAACAATCATATCAAGGGGAAAAGGGGGAGCAGGGCAACGAGCAGTACTCATCCAAAGTACTCGCAAGACTAACATCAGAACAATGATAAGTATGCATCAATATCAAAGGAAAGGGGTTATATGTGGACTGACTGCATCAATGTGAGAGTAGAGACAGGGGACTAGCCCTATCGAAGACTAGCATCTTCAGCGTCTTGCAGCAATATACAAGAGTAGAGCAAGTAACACAATTAAATAATCATATTGTTGCAGCAAATTTAATTAAGGTCATGCCCAAAGATTCTTCCTCTACTCCCTGCGATAAAGCAATCTTGGAGCAAACATTCCAGTTAAGTAATAGTTGAAATTGTATAAGATTGGGGCACAACTCCAAGTCATCCTGTAACTGTGGACACGGCTATTCGGATAGTTAATTTTCATCCTTGTAGGGGTGCACCACAGTACCCAACACACTTGATAAACTCTGGCCGAACACACTTTCCTCGGTCATGCCCAGCCTCGGAACATCAACATGTCACAACCCTACCTAGGCTCAACACAGAGGCGAGCCCACCGGTCTAAATCCTAAGCGCGCAGAGGTCATGGGCCCATCACCCTTTGCGCTCCTGCACGATGTAAGGGCAATCGATGTCACTCCTGGAACCTCTTATACAAGAATGATGCTTATCCGGGCCACGTGGGCACGCGCCGCTCCACTCTGACGTATGAAGAGCTTTGGCTGATACCATGACGTCGGGTACCCATAACTTCTCCCACATGAAGGTTAGTGTGAAAAGGTCTCCCAACCAACTCATATCAAATACCCAAACCATTAGGATTTTCTTAATTGCGGTGACGAGTAGAACCATGATAAATGGGCCCGTGGCCCCGTCTCGAGGATGTGTCGCAAGGGCCCAGAATGCGTGGCCACGCCTCGTCACATTCACGCGGGAATCCACCCGCAACACACCTTTCATGTTCCTAGTAGCACGATCAAGTAACTGTGTGGTTGTAACATCAGAGGGATTCGAGGTATCGCCCTCGATGGATTCCAAAAGATGTAACCGTCAAGGTGTCGAGGGAGGAATCACCCTCGATGGACCACGCTTGATGGGTTGTATGACAGAGTCGTTATCGGAGGTGGTGAAGGAGGAACCACCCTCCGAAATCCACCGTCGGTCAACTACACTACATCGCTAACATCGGAGTACGTAACAAGGTGTCACCATCGGTACTCGATAGTAGCTCTGCAGCGTCGTACAACCAAAGGGGTGTGAGTGATGTGACGGGTCTTGGCTCATCGATCAGAAGATCGAGACTTGATGAAAAAGCAGGGGCAACTGGACTAATGGTCAAAGGGGATCACTGCTCCACCTATATTAAGCAGTTTAAAGTGCGGTAGAATAAAGTTGCAGTTCATCAAAAACATGCTATGCATGAGAATAGGGGCTATCTATAATAGTAGCAAAATCTAATGCAAGCATGAGCGAGAAAGAATAGGCAATATATGAATGATCAAGGAGGGTTTGCTTGCCTTGTTGCTGTGCACACAGATACAGATCCTCGACCAGGAAGCAGTCAATCACCGAATCATCATCAATCTCGGGGTCTACGAGAAAGTAAGCAACGTAGGCGAAACACAATAAATAAGAGAGCAATCAAATGCATCACAAAGCATGACATGGCTATATGCAGCGCTAGGCATGAGCTAATGTAGTACTATGCGTCATGGACGGATCGGGAAAATATCTGATGATATTTCCCCGGTCCGTGGCTACTACCGGACAGTTCAAAATGATGGACAAGTTTCATGTTCGCTATGATAGGAATGCGTAACAAACGAACGGACAACATATCGAGGTTCATCTCGTTTTTCTAATCAACTTTCATGTACAAAATATTTTCATCCGGATTACGAATTATTTTACAATATTTTTAAACATTTATTAATAATTAGAAATTAAATTGATTTATTTTAATGCAATATATATATGACCTCAGCATGATATCATGCTCGCATCAGCAGTCAAAAGTCTTAGTTGACTAGTCAACTCACTACTCGACCCCACGTGTCATAGACACTAGGGTTAACAGTATTTAATTTAATCTAATTTTTCTAATTAAACTAAGAAGGCCCCACGTGTCATATTCTATTTAGTTGAAATTAATTATTTTAATTAAATTAACTATTTTAATTAGGGGCTGATGGCGAAGGCCCACACGTCATTGTGTGCTTATCTATTAACCAATTTAATTAACAGATTAGGTTTAACTAATCTAATTAATTAAGGAGTGATTTCAGAGGTTTAATTAAATCTTGGGTTAATTAACTAATTATTTCAATGAATTATTAATTCTAATTATTTAATTAATTATTATTTTCGTTTAGGGGGCGTGGGCGCCCGACGTCATCCACACGGGGTGGGGGGGAGGGGTTAACCCACTAGCTAGCTGGAAGGTGGCTGGGGCCAGGCCGAGGAGCAGCCGTCGGGGCATGCCGAGGCCAGGATGGCCGTGGCCAGCGACGCATCCGCTGGCGAAAGCAGCAGTGAGTGGGCCGGGGGTATCGACAGCGACAACGGCGACTGCGTCACACGGCAACGACTCCTGCATCACGCGACAAGCAGAGGAGGAAGGTGTGCGGGGCGGCATCACGCGGCCGGCGACGCGTGGCAGTGGTCGAAGGGGGCTTGCCGGAGCGAGGCCGCAAGGAGGGATGGCGTGCGTGCCCTGGGGAGGGGGCACGCGGCGCCGGGGCTCGCCGGAGTGAGAGGGCGCAGTGGTCAGACGTGGGGGTGATGGGAGAGGAGGGGGTGGTTGTTCACAACATTGCAAGGAATAGGGGGCATGGTCGGGGGCGAGGCGAGGAGGCCAGTGGGGCGAGGTGGTGGTGGCCGACAAGGCGGCTGGGCGGCGCGACGCGAGGCGATGGGGAGGTAGAGCCGCAAGGGGACTCGGTGAGGATGGCGCGGGGAGGCATGGGTGGGGAGGCCCGACGGCGGGGGAGGGTGGATGAAGCGGGGCGCCAACAACGTCGCGGTGTGAGGGGGCGCTGGGTCGGCGTCCAATCCAGATCGGGCGGGAGAGGGAGGGAGGTGGGGGGAAGGATACGTCTCAAATGTATCGACTTTTCCAAACACTTTTGCTATTGTTTTGGCCTCATTCTTGCATGATTTGAATGAAACTAACCCGGACTGACGCTGTTTTCAGCAGAGCTGCCTGTATGGTTTTCTTGTGTGCAGGAAAATGTATATTTAGGCGTCCCGGAAAATTCCAATAAAAAATAGAGAAAACCCACGCACCGGGAGGAACCCCGAGCCACAAGATCGGCCAGAGGGGGGCCACCATGCCTCCAAGCGACCTGTGGGCACGGCCTGCCCCCTGGCCGCGTCGGGAGGCCGCCTGGGTGGAGTCCACCTCCTCTAGTGCCCTACTTTGGCTCCTATTTTTACCCGTGATGGAGAAATCCCAGAACAAAAGTCATTTTGCAAGTTCTCGACGCGGAGCCGCCGCCACACTCGGTTCTTCTCCGGGAGAGCTAATATGGAGGTTGCCTTGGCCTCCGGAGAGGGGAAATCATCGCCATAGTCATCACCATCACCACTTCATCACCCTTCCATGGCTTCCCCCATTGATGTCAACTGTTCTTCCACTCGCAACGGCACCAGAAGAATGTTGCTAGCACTCTCCGGCAATCGAAACTAGAAGAATGTAGTTGACGGCCCACCAGCGCGTGGGATCGTAGTAGTTTTCAAGGGTAGAGTATTCGACCCAAATTTGTTGGTATGCCTACAGGAGGTGAGAGGATACTCTCAAGTATTAGCAGTTGCATATGTCAGATTCAACTACACCTGAAAGATTAGTATCTGGAAGCAAAGTATCAGTAGCAAAGTAGTATGATAACAACGGTGTCAGAAACGATCTGTTGACACGGCAGACTATTTCTAACGATTGTATCAATGGCGCCAAGTTGCCTCGTTGACGGAGATTGTTAGTTCCCGTCAACGACCAGCGAACCAAAATTGTAGCAGGTAGCAGCGACGTAACGAGCAATAGCAGTGGCAAGGAACAGCAGTAGTGACAGCAATAGCAAGTAGCAACAGTAGCAAGCAACAGCAGCAGCACAACAAGACAAGTAACAACAGTAGCAACAGTAGTAACAGCAGCAGAGCAAGACAAGTAACAGCAGCAGAGCAAGACAAGTAACAGCAGTAGCAGCAGTAGTAACATAAGCATAGCAAAACAAGTAACAGCAGCAGAGCAAGACAAGTAACAGCAGCAGTAGGACAAACTCGTAGGCAATGGGTCGGTGATTTGTTTGGATGATATTCATCATGCAACAGTTATAACACGGAGAGATATGTGGCTAGCTCCCGTTCGTCAATGTGATGTAGGCATGCATTCCGTGTGTCGTCATACGTGCTTAGGGAAAAGAACTTGCATGACATCTATTGTCCATCCCTCCCGTGGCAGCGGGCGTCCAAAAGGAAACTACTGGATATTAAGGTTCTCCTTTTAATAAAGAACCGGACCAACGCATTAGCACTTGGTGAACACATGAACTCCTCAAACTATGGTCATCACCAGGAGTGGTTCCGGTTATTGTCACTCCGGGGTTTCCGGATCATAACACATAGTAGGTAACTACAACTTGCAAGATCGGATCTAAAACACACATATATTGGTGACAACATAATAATTTCAGATCTGAAATCATGGCACTCGGGCCCTAGTGACAAGCATTAAGCATGGCAAAGTAGTAGCAACATCAATCTCAGAATATAGTGGAAACTAGGGATCAATCCCCATCAAAACTAACTCGATTACATGATAGATCTCATCCTACTCATCACCGCCTAGCGAGCATACGAATAGATTACTCACGAACGACGAAGAGCTTCATGGAATTGGAGAGGGAAGAAGGTTGATGTTACGCCCAAGATGCGACCCTATCCTCAATTTGGCACGAAGGCCTCGTCAGGGATAGAAGCGCATCTCGTCGTGTCGCAAGAATGGATATTGTTACAAGTACATGTACTGAAAAGAAGAGATATATATATATAGAGAGAGAGAGTTGGCTTACACTCGCCACAAGCTACATCAGAGTCACATCAGCACATTACATAATCATCAAGAGTAAGAGCAGGGTCCGACTACGGACGAAAACAAACGAGAAAAATAAGAACGACGTCCATCCTTGCTATCCCAGGCTGCCGGCCTGGAACCCATCCTAGATCGATGATGAAGAAGAAGAAGCAACTCCAAATGAACAATCAACGCGCTCGCGTCAAGTAACCTTTACCTGTACCTGCAACTGGTGTTGTAGTAATCTGTGAGCCACAGGGGACTCAGCAATCTCATTTCCAAAGGTATCAAGACTAGCAAAGCTTAATGGGTGAGGTATGGTTAAGTGGTGAGGTTGCAGCAGCGGCTAAGCATGTATTTGGTGGCTAAACTTGCGAGTACAAGAATAAAGAGGGGGAAGATCTACGCATAGTGGACATGAACTACAGATGATCAAATGAATGATCCTGAACACCTACCTACGTCAGACATAACCCCACCCTGTCCTCGATCGGAGAAAGAACTCACGAAAGAGACAGTCACAGTTACGCACGCAGTTGGCAAGTTTTAATTAAGTTAACTTCAAGTTATCTAGAACCAGTGTTAAACAAAGCCTCCACGTTGCCACATAACCGCGGGCATGGCTTTCCGAAAGATTTAACCCTGCAGGGGTGCTCCAACTAGTCCATCACAAATTACCACAAGCCGCATAGAAATCCTCAATCACGAAGCTTGCGATCTCGTCGGATTCCCAAGTGGAAAACCTCAACTCTGAGATTACCCAAAGCATCACCGGAATCCAAATGCACAAGATATCTCGTCAAAGGTAAAACTAATCCAGCAAGGACGCCCGACGTGTCGACGATCCCGATAGGAGTCGCGTACCTCGTTCTCAGGACACGGCGGATGGGTCACACTAGGAGAACCAAACCTCAGGTTGCCCCGCGGTGGCCCCGTAGTCTGCCAATTTGGACCAACACTCATGAGGAGCACTGGCCCGGGGGTTGATTAAATTATCCTTGGGGCCCGGGAAGTCCCTATGCAATTTTATTAGGTGATTAGGCAAATGTAGTACCAAAGTTGGGCCTTGCCAGACTAGTCTTAATCTAAAACGAGTTATCAAGGGGGTCCCCATAACAACCCCGATCGTGTTAGGAGCGCTCATTTATGGACCATAACACTGGTAGCCGAAAACTAAGGGGGCAAAGGTGGAACAAAACACCAGGCTAGAAAGGCCGAGCCTTCCACCTTTTACCAAGTATATAGGTCCATTAAATTAAATAGCATTAATATGGTGATATAACAAGGAACCCATGCTTTCGCATGGAAGCAACTGCACCTGCAGCTAGCAACGCTAACAACAGGGTTAAGCAAGCAGTAACATAGCCAATCAGTGGTTTGCTAGGTTGAACAGGTTGAAGGTTAACATGGCATTGTTGAGAGGCTGACATTTAACAGGTGATAGGCAACGAGACATAATCGATAGAAGCGATAACTAGCATGGCAATGATAGTAATGGTATCTGGGGAAATGATCATCTTGCCTGAGATCCCGCTGGGAAGAAGAATGCCTCCGTGAAGCAGACGAACCGACGTAGTCCAACGGGTCCTCACAATCCGGCACGCTGCGGAACTCTATCGAGACGAAGCAAACCGGAAACACAAATCAACACACGGGATTCACCACATGATGCACAACACAAAAGATGCATGAGCAGCTGAAAACATGCAAGTCACGGCATGACAATCCACACAATCAAACACTACACATTAAGTGAAGTGCAATATGCAACGAGTTGCATATTGACGAAACTCCACGTTAATTATTTAGTTCACTCCGGTTATTTACACGGCAATATTAATGTTGCCAAACATGCAAGAGGTGAAGCGTAATTAAAATACTTATCTAGGCATTTTAAATGAGATCGGAAATGACATATAGCACCTCTGAGATGACCTCACATGTTAATTTACAATTCTGTCCAGATCTGAACTAATGCATTTAATTAGTTGTAAAACAGCAAAACACATAGGTTCACGTGATTCAACGCGTCATTTCAAGCAATCTACACATAAAGAACATCTCCAACGGAGCTACGGTTCAAAAGATACAAGCATCACAAGATATGATGACATGCATGCAATATGTGTGCAATGACGGCTATGAGCACTTCAAAACAAACAACCATCAAGAGAAAATGAAACTACATGAGATTCTAAGCAAGTTTCATGTAGGACACGTTCAAATCGGAGCTACGGTTCAAAAGATACGAGCAAATCAAGAACTCACTACAATCTGCCAAAATCAGCCACATAGCACTTTCTACGCCCCACAACTACGGCTACACAACTCCGATAAACTCAAGCAAGGCATGGCACGAATGAGGGCAAGACGCTCTACTACAAACTACTAACAACAACTAGCATGGCAGCAAGGAGCACTAGGACAAGAAGACACAAAATGGCATCTCACACACTATTTCAGACTTAGTGAAAATTACACCTCATGAAAATGTAGTTTTCGATCTGAAGCAATATTGACAGCAGCAATACCTATACCTACAGGACTCCAAATGGCAAGAAAATTTACAGCATGCTAGAGAAACACAAGGGGTACAACTAACTCTATTGGACCAACCTCAAAAGAGCTACAGATCACAAGATACAAGCAAGACAAGACAGCAACAAAATATAACATATTTCAGACTTAGAAATATTTCAGCTCCTCCAAATCAGCACTATTTCTAGCAACTTGAGGGCAAACAAAACACACCTAAACATGCATTTCTATTGCAACCAAAAATACCAGGGGCTAAACAAAACATCCAAGATCAACTCTCTAGTTGACAACTCCGTCAAACGACGCACGGAATAAATCCTACGAATTAAACAAAAGGGCAACAGAGCAAAATATCTCGCGAACTAACTTCCTCAAAAACTAAAACTAATTTCACAGAAAAATCCATGGGATTTTTCTACCCCGGAAACATATAAAATATGTGGGGTTTGCAACACAAAATAATGTCGTACATAAATGCGAGAAAATAACCTATACGCGGGAAAATAAATTACCGGCAAATCCCTACACATAAAAATACAAATGACCGCTCTAAAATACATGCAAAAATGATTCCTAAAACATGGACATTTAATCTACGGTATACGGGCAACCCAGTCTTGCACGAAAAATAAATACGGGTCAAAACCTATTAGGACAACACACTTATCTAGGCAAACAGCACGATAAACGACGTCAAACAAATGTGCAAGTTATAAATTCGGATTCTACGCGAAAAGTTACACGAGATACATATCTAAATCTTCGCGATCCGACTTACGGGTAATATTCTACGGGCATTCGAATATACGTTATTTACTGGAATTATTATAATTCTAAAACTAACTAAAAAACGCTATTGGGCTGCACAGGGCGGCCCAGGTTAAAACCTAGCGCCTAGTGCGCGTTATAGGCGACAGAGGGGGGCCTCACCTTTGCGGGCTTGGCCCAGGCAGAGGAGAGGGTCCGGCCGAGGCACTCGGGACGGCTTGGGGGCGAGCTGGGCCGGCCTGGGCGGCTGAGGGAGAGGTGCCGAATTGGGCCGGCTCGGGGCCCATGCGCTGGCGAGGCCAGGCACCGGGCGAGCGAGCGGGGGCTCTGGCCACGAGCTCCTGTCGGGCATCCATGGCGGTGCGGGCACTGCGCCAGGACCCCGGCGAGGTCGGCGGGACGCGGAGGGATGGATCCGATGGGGCTTCGCCGGATCTGGCCAGCGCGGATTGGATCCCGGCGTCGAGGCTCCATCTCCGGCGCCCAAGGACCGGCGACGAGCAACCGCTTCACGTGACCCGGCGAGGTCGAGGCGAGCTGGGGGCTGCGCGGAGGGAGGCGGTTCGAGGCCGGCGGCTGCGCACCGGTGGCGGGGCGCGGGTTCCCGGCGGCGAAGGGGCGAGGCTCCAGGAGGGCTCGGCGGCCACCGAAGAACATGGCAGCCATGGGAGGCGCGGGAGCTGCACGGGGTTGCTCTGCCCGGGAGGCGAGCGAGGCGGCGGCGGGAGCTTCGGGCCCGGGCGGGCCTCGGATGGGCTCGGCGGGCCCGCGTCGGCTGGGGCTGGTGGGAGAGAGAGAGAGGGAGAGGCTAGGGTTAGGGGCGTGGATTTCGAAGCAGGGGGGTTGGCTGCCTAAAAATATGATGGAGGGGGTATTTATAGAGAAAAGAGGGGCTCGGTTAACCGGAATCGCGTTCCGGATCCAACCGCGCGGTCGGATTCGGACGAATTCGCACGCGGGAATGGGTACGCGGCCGTGTAGGGTGGTTTACCGGAGACGAGAGGGAAAACGGGCGGCGCGGCAACAATGTTTAAAACACCGACAGACGTCCGACGGTAGACCGAATACGGTGCCGCTACGGTCGACCGTTCGGGTACCAGACGGTCTCTGATCGCGACGAAATTCGACAGGCGGCTTGGCTATATCTAATAAATACCGCACGTCAAATCTCAACCCGATCAGGGAAAGTTTTCAACACACTTTTAAAATAGGGTTTCGACGATGCCGCGGGCGCGTGCGTGTGCGGTCGGACTCAGAACGAACAACGACGAGAACCGGAAACTACTACCGGATGCAAGTTTTGAAAACGGGCGGCAACGAGATGTGGATGCAATGCAGATGATGCGAATGATGCGATGATGATGCGACAAAAGAAAATAGACACACGATGAAAACGGAATAAAGGGGGAATCTTCTTGAACGTCGGCATCGGGCTGCCACACTTGATGATGACGATGGCGATGATTTCCCCTCTCCGGAGCCCAAGACGGACTCTAGATGAAGAACAGGTGGTGGCGGCGACTCCGTATCGCAAATGCGACGAAAACTTCTCTTTTTATTTTTTCTGGGACGAAAGTGAACTTATAGACCTAAGGTTGGGGGCGACAAAGCTGTGTGGGCCCCACAAGCCTGCCCACCGCCACGAGGGGGGTGGTGGCGGAGCTAGGGCTTGTGGCCCACTGGCCCACCCCCTCAGGTGGAACTTGGTGCAGATAATTTTCATATTTTCCAAAACTGCTCCCGTAAATTTTCAGGATGTTTGGAGAACTTTGTTTTCTGCACAAAAATAACACCAAGGCAATTCTGCTGAAAACAGCGTCAGTCGAGGTTAGTTCCATTCAAATCATGCAAATTAGAGTCCAAAACAAGGGCAAAAGAGTTTGGAAAAGTAGATACGATGGAGACGTATCACCCATCATCTGTGAGTAATTCCCTGCTGTAGGTTAAGGGGATGGTAGGGATTGGATGAGTTAGATCATGTAATAGTTCATCGGATTGTTGGGGGCATGTTGCCTATCATCTACTATGGTGTTTATCATCTTTGCTACTACTTGTTACTCTCAATGCTTGTCACTTTGGGCCCGAGTGCCATGATTTCAGATCTGAACACCTTATGTTTTCATGAATATATTTGTGTTCTTGATCCTATCTTTGAGTAGTATCCACCTATTATAGTCCGGAACCGACGATCCCAATGGTGACAACTTGGGACATCAAAGGGGATAGACTATAGTTTGAGGATTCCATGTACCCATTGATTGTTAATGCTTTTTTCCGGTGCTCTTTGACAGGAGCACCTTAATCTCCATCAGTTCCTTTTGGCCCTGTTGGTAGCGGGATGGTAGGACAAAAGATGTTGTGCAAGTTCTTATTGCAAGCACGCACGACTACCTTGGGATACATGCCTAATGTTTGATATTTCCTAGATGATCATTACTTTTCTGTGTGCCTTGCCCCAAGTTAAATACGTGATATCTCTCATCCATGACCAACCATCCATCTCCCTAGCCTACAGTTTTTTAATCCTGCTAGTCACCAGTTGCTCTACTTTAGCTGTTTTACTTTCATTGCTTTGTCACCATTATTTCCGTTGCCACAATCACTTTCATATAATCGTTGCTACTAATATTTCGTTGTCAAGCAAGTATCTTTCAGATGCGATTGAATTGACAACTCAACTCTTAAAGCTTATAAATATTCTTTGGTTCCCCTTGTGTCGAACCAATAAATTGGGTTAACTTACCCGCGAAGACTGTTGCTATCCCCTACACTTGTGGGTTATCAAGACTATTTTCTGGCACCGTTGCCAGGGAGCATAGCTTTATTTACAAGTCTACTTGGAGTTATTTTGCTTGCTGTGATTTATCCACTATGGGTAAGAAAGGATACCCCAAGGTTCCAATTTTACCATCCACTACACGAAAAGGTACTGTTCTTAGCACTAGCGCTACGCTTGATTCACCTTCCGTTATGAGTAAGTTTGCTTCACCACCACCACATGCTGCTTCTACCGAGTCCGTCACTATGCCTAATACTTTTGATGATGCTTCTACTACTATTGATGAGACTAGTTTACTTGGTTATTTTATTGAGTCTCAGATTGCTAAGGCTACGAAGCAGTCTGGGGTTGAAATTCCTGTTACACGCTACCCCATTGGTATATCCTTTGGTTACCCAGACTTGAGTGGTCTCATGGAAAGAATTATTGATGATGATTATATCGAACTTGATGATGATTTATGAAGGGAGCTTACAGAGTGTGCTGACTTTGACCCTGCTTGTGTTAAGAAGCTGCTTGAAAAGCATTCTATGAAGAACAAATTTACTCCTGATCCTAAATTTGCTTCATCTCCTATTTGCATTGAGGATGCTGATTTTGATTTCTCTGTCGATCTTTCACTTATATCCACAGTTGAAGTTGACCCCTTTTATGGCAGAGAAAATGACGATGCTATTGCACACCTTACCAAACTCACTGAGTTGGGTGGCTTATTCACTACAGAGGACAAGAAGAGAAATTATTATGTTACTAAGGTACTACCTTTCTCTTTGAAGGAAGAAGCTAAAGCATGGTATGATGCACTACCATGTGGTTCCATTAAGAGTCCTAAAGATTTAGCTCAATCTTTTGTTGCTAAATGTTTTCATGCTCATAAGCAACATGCTGCTTTACAAAGAATATATAACTTTAAACAGTTGCAGGATGAGCACCTTCCTAAAGCTTGGGGGAGGTATTGCACTTTACTCAAGGCTACACCGGGACATGGAGTCCCTAAGAATGAATTGCTTGATATATTTTATGTTGGTCTAACCGATGAATCTAGAACCTATCTAGATAGTTGTGCTAGTTGTGTTTTCAGGGAAAGAGCACCGGACGATGCTGAAGAACTAATGGGCAAGATAGCTAAAAAATCATGATGATTGGTCCATTCCTGAACCACCTCCACCACCAAAGAAGAGGGGTATGCTTTTCTTGAGCCCCGAAGCTATGCAAGAAGCTAAGCAGTGTATTGAAGAGAAATGTATTAAAGCTGAAGATGTGAAGAATCTACCTCCTATTGAGAAATTATGTGAGCCTACCACTCACCCACCTATGGTAGAGGTACACTCTCTTTTAGAATTCAATGCAAGTGACATCCCTCATGGTAAGCCCCCTGATCAATGCTTAGATGAGCTTGATAATTTCATTGTCAAGCAAAATCACTTTAATGAGAGGATTCAAAGCCAGTTGCATGATAATTCCCTTGCTATCAAGAGTTTGCTTGATGTTTTAAGTAGAACTGTTAATGATGTTAAAGGTCTTGTTAAGCATTTTCATATGGTTCAAACTCAGCTTGAACAAATTTTTAATGTGCAAAAAGATTTGCTTGCTAACAATACCAAACAAGTTGATACACAGGCATATGGTATAAAGACCCGAGGTGGTACACACACCCTGGACCCCCTCTATCCGGAGGGGCATCCAAAGAGGATCGAGCAAGATTCTCAATTGCAGGAAGAAGACATTGTCAGATCCCCGAAGAAGAAGAAGAAACACAAGGAAGCTGACAAATCCAATGACCCCATAAATGACGAAGAACCTATTGTTGATCCTAATAGTATATCTATTTCCGATGCTGAAACAGAAAATGGTGCTGAACCTGATAACGATAATAAGAATGATCCTCGTGAAGTACAAGAAGAAGAAGCACCCGACAAGTGCAAGAGGTATACTAGATAAGACTTTGTTGCAAGAAGACATGGGAAGGAAAGAGAACCAGGGATATAGAAATTAATGCCCTTCCCAGGTAAGTCTTTCAAAACCAAAGAAGAAGAGCATTACAATATATTTTGTGAATGGATGAAACCTCTTCTTCTTCAAATTCCTTTGAGTGATGCTATAAAGTTGCCTCCGTATTCGAGGTATATGGAAGATATTGTTACGAATAAAGAAAAGTTCCTAATGAGGTCATATCTACTATGCTTGCTAATTACTCTTTCAGTGGTAAGATTCCTGAGAAGCTTGGTGATCCAGGTATACCCACCATTCCTTGCTCCATAAAAAATAATTATGTCAGAACTGCTTTATGTGATCCTGGTGAGGAGTGAGTGTTATACCTTTCTCTCTTTACAAAAGGCTTTGTTTAGATAAACTAATCCCTACAGATATCTCTCTTCAAATGGCTGATAAGTCAACGGCCGTTCCCGTTGGTATTTGTGAGGATGTTCCCGTTGAAGTTGCTAATTGCTTGATCCTTACTCACTTTGTTGTGCTTGACGTGCCCGAGGATGGGAGCACGTCTATTATTCTTGGCAGACCTTTTCTTAACACCGCAGGTGCTATTATTGATTGCCATAAAGGAAAGGTGACTTTCAATGTTAATGAGAAGGAGCACGCGGTATATTTTTCGAAGAAGATTGATAAAAAGCATGGCCTTAATTCTATTGAGAATATTGAGACCGTGAAGGTTAGAGAGTGGGATTGTCCTCTACATGTGCACCGCAAATACAAAACCATTATGGTGGGGTCAATATCCATTAAAATAAAGGTACCATGATTGCTTTATAAGAAGTGAAACTTTTTTGCTCGATATAACACCTGTTTGGTAGTAAGACTTGATCAACCTTGCTAACAAATATGTTTTATATGACTAAAAAGAGAAGCTTGTTATGTTTTCATTTCTTTTATCTTTCATCCTCCTTGATGTACCAAAGTTTTATGTTTTTTTGAAGCTTCATATGTTTAACCATTGTTTCGAGCTTTCCGGAAGTTTTGCAGCTTTCGGTACTTCGAATTTTTTTAAAAAGTGAAGTTGTCAAAAAAATTCCAGAAAAATTATAATAAAAATTTCGATCGAAAAAGAGACGCACGGGCAACTCGGGCCAACCAGGGGGCCACCCCTGGTCCAGGCGGCCTGGCCCCTGGCCGCGCCCCCAGGTCGCCTGTGCCCACCTGGTCCCCTTTCCACGTACTTCTTCCTCCCTTCTCTCTCTATCACTCCAAAAATCCCAATTTTTCTCCTGGAGCTCGAGTTCTTGCTGTTCTTGGTGGCAAATTTCGATCTCTCTCTACAACCCATCATTTGCATGGAGAATTTGAGCATTTGCACCTTGGTATGTGATACGTCTCCGTCGTATCTACTTTTCCGAACTCTTTTGCCCTTGTTTTGGACTCTAATTTGCATGATTTGAATGGAACTAACCCGGACTGACGTTGTTTTCACCAGAATTGCCATGGTGTTGTTTTTGTGCAGAAATGAAAGTTCTCGGAACGTCCTGAAAATTTACGGAGATTTTATCTGGAATAAAAGAAAAAATACCTGCGCAAAGGTCCACCAGAGGGGGTGTGCCAGTGGGCCACAAGCCCACAGGGCGCGACCACCCCCTAGGTCGCGCCATGCAGGCTTGTGGGGCCCACATGGCACCACCGCCCCCAATCTCAGCTCTATATCTTTCGTTTCGCCTTGGAAAGAATCAGAGAGAAGGTTTCATCGCGTTTTGCGATACCGCGGTGCCGCCACATCCTGTTCTTCATCTGGAGGGCAGATCTGGAGTCCGTTTCGGGCTCCGGAGAGGGGAAATCGTCGCCATCGTCATCATTAACCTTTCTCCATCGACAATTCCATGATGCTCTTCATCGTTCATGAGTAATCTCATCGTAGGCTTGCTGGACGGTGATGAGTTGGATGAGATCTATCATGTAATCGAGTTAGTTCTTGACGGGGATTGATCCCTAGTATCCACTATGTTCTAGATTGATGTTGCTACTACTTGGCTATGCTTAATGCTTGTCACTAGGGCCCGAGTGCCATGATTTCAGATCAGAACCTATTATGTTGTCGCCAATATATGTGTGTTTTAGATCCTATCTTGCAAGTTGTAGTCACCTACTATGTGTTATGACCCGGCAACCCCGGAGTGACAATAGCCGGAACCACTCTCGGAGATGACCATAGTATGAGGAGTTCATGTATTCACCGTGTGTTAATGCGTTGGTCCGGTTCTTTATTAAAGGGAGAACCTTAATATTCCATAGTTTCCATTGGGACCCTGCTGCCATGGGAGGGATGGACAATAGATGTCATGCAAGTTCTTTTCCCTAAGCACGTATGACTACATACGGAATACATGCCTACATTAGATTGATGAACGGGAGCTAGCCACATATCTCTCCATGTTATAGCTGTTACATGATGAATCACATCCGTCACACTCATCCATCACCGATCCACTGCCTACGAGTCTTTTCCTACTGGTTCTCGCTACGTTACTTTGCCTAGGCTTGTCCCTTGCTACAAAAGGGATTGGGCCACTTTGCTACTGTTTCTACTGTTGTTACTTGTTACTTTGCTACTTCTGCTATTATTGTTCCTTCCTACCCTGCTGTTACTTGTTGCAAGACTTTGTTGGCACTGACATCCCGTCAACAAGGCTTTTTTCTAGCGCCATTGACAACTGTTTGGAATAGTCTGCCTTGTCACCAGATTCTTTCTGGCACTGTTGCTATCATACTACTTTGCTACTGATACTTTGCTTGCAGACACTAATCTTTCAGGTGTGGTTGAATCTGACACATTCAGCTGTTAATACTTGAGAATATTCTTTCGCTTCCCATCTTGGCGAATCAACAAATTTGGGTTGAATACTCTACCCTCGAAAACTGCTGCGATCCCGTACGCTTGTGGGACATCAAGGCTTTTTTGGCGCCGTTGCCGGGGAAGCACAGCTATATTCTCTAAGTCACTTGGGATTGACGTCTGCTGATCACTATGAGGAATCCGAAAGATCCAAGAACTAAAATCCTACCTTCCACTATGAGGAGAGGTAAGGAACTGCTATCTAGCTCTGCACTTGATTCACCTTCAGTTTTGAGTAAGTTTGCGACTTCGCCTCCTGCTAGAAATCTTGATATGTCGCCTGTGCTTGATGATGCTACTTTTGCTGTCCATGATGCTTATGATGATGCTATGCTTGATACTATGCCTGATGATGCTATGCTTGATACTATGCCTGATGATGCTATGCTTGATACTATGCCTGATGATGCTATGCTTGATACTATGCCTGATGATGCTATGCTTACTATGCCTGCTATGCCTGATACTGCTTTGCCACTTGGTGCATTCCTTGATGCACAAATTGCTAGAGTTGCTGCTAGATGTGATGATATTTCTGAAACTGCTGATACTATTGAAGTAGAACCTGCTACTATGCCTGAATTGCCTGTTATGCCTGATACGCGCTATGTTATGGAGGGAGAGATAGCTGAGGATTTTCTTGCGTGTAAGGATAGCTATGATGTTGAGAAACTTCTGCGCAAGTGGAAAGAAAAATCTCTGAACGCTAGGATGAAATACGACCCGAAGTTTGACACTTCGCCTATCTTTGAGACCGATAAGGATTATGAATTATCTGTCGACCCTGAGTTAATCACTCTGGTCGAATCTGATCCTTTTCACGGTTATGAGTCTGAAACGGTTGTAGCCCACCTGACCAAACTACACGATATAGCCACCCTATTCACCAGTGAGGAAAATATCCGCCACTACTATATGCTCAAGATGTTTCCTTTCTCGCTAAAGGATGATGCTACGACCTGGTTCACTTCTCTTGCTCCTGGATGTGTGCGTAGCCCCCAGGATATGGTCTACTACTTCTGTGAAAAATATTTCCCTGCCCATAAGAAGCAAGCTGCCTTGCAGGAAATATACAACTTTGCTCAAGCTGAAGAAGAGAGTCTCCCACAAGCTTGGGGGAGGCTTATCCAGATACTGAATGCTTTGCCTGATCACCCTCTTGAGAAGAATGAAATACTTGATATCTTCTATAATGGACTGGCCGATGCTTCCAAAGACCAGCTAGATAGTTGTGCTGGTAGTGTTTTTAGGGAATGAACCGTAGAACAAGCTGAGATTCTACCGAATAACATCTTGTGCAATGAGAATGCTTGGACTATTCCCGAACCACCTCCTAAGCTAACTCTGAAGAAAAGAGGTATTCTATTCGTCAGTCCTGAAGATATGCAAGAAGCCAAGAAATCTATGCGAGAGAAAGGCATTAAATCTGAAGATGTCAAAAACCTACCACCTATCGAAGAGATCCATGGTCTCGATAACCCGATACAAGTAGTAGAAGTAAATTCTCTGCGTAGGTTTGATGAGAGTGATATTCCTTTTGATAAATCTGCTAGCTTATGCATGGATGAATTTGATAACTTCGTTGCAAAACAACAGAGTTTCAATGATTATGTTAGCAGACAATTGGAAAAGAATGCTCGTAGGCTTTGTCATTTAAGTGCTTGTGTGGACAGAAATGTCAATGATCTAAAGCTTGTGAGTAAACATGCCTCTATGGTTACTACTCAGGTAGAACAAGTACTTAAAGGTCAGAATGACTTGCTCAATGAGTTGAATGACAATGCCGTCAGAGTCGTCACTAGAGACGGTAGAATGACCCAGGAACCTTTGTATCCTGAGGGTCATCCGAAGAGATTAGAACAAGAGTCTCAAGGAGTTAGCACTGATGCACCTAGTCATCCTAGAAAGAAGAATAAAGATGATAGGAACCTGCACGCTAGCAACCCTGTTGCTGCTACACCTAAGAGTCCAAACGATGCCTCTGTCTCTGATGCTGAAACACAATCTGGTGATGAACATGAGCCTAATGATAATATCAATAGTGATGTTCATGTTGATGCTCAACCTAGCAATGAAAAGGATGTGGAGATTGAACCTGTTGATCTTGATAACCCACAGCCTAAGAATAGAAGATATGATAAGACTGACTTTGCTGCTAGGAAGCATGGTAAAGAAAGGGAGCCATGGGTTCAGAAACCCATGCCCTTTCCTCCCAAACCATCCAAGAAAAAGGATGATGAGGATTTTGAGCGCTTCGTTGAAATGATCAGACATGTCTTTCTGCAGATGTGTTTGACAGATATGCTCAAGATGTCTCCGTATGCTAAGTACATGAAAGATATTGTGACTAATAAGAGGAGGATACCTGAGATTGAGATTTCCACCATGCTTGCTAACTACACTTTCAAGGGTGGAACTCCTAAGAAACTAGGTGATCCCGGTGTGCCCACTATACCTTGCTCCATTAAAGGCAACTACGTTAGAACTGCGTTGTGCGACCTTGGAGCCGGTGTTAGTGTTATGCATCTCTCTCTATCATAGACTTGAACTGGACAAGTTGACACCCACTAAAATCTCTCTGCAAATGGCCGACAAATCAACCGCTTTCCCTATCGGCATTTGCGAGGATGTGCCTGTTGTGGTTGCTAACACCACTATCTTAACAGACTTTGTTATCTTGGATATTCCCAAGGACGATGCCATGGCTGTCATCCTCGGAAGACCCTTTTTAAACACTGTAGGGGCTGTTATAGATTGCAACAAAGGCAATTCACTTTCCATGTCAACGGTAATGAGCATACGGTGCACTTTCCGAAGAAACAATATCGAGTACATTGCATCAATGCTATCGAAAAACTTCATCGATTCTTATTGGGAGCTTTGAATGCCCTATTCCTCATGTTAAGATGAAGTATGATTTGCTTGTTGGGGAGATACACATCCCCTTTGAGGTGACCTAGTGACTATTCGAAAATTCTCCGTTCTCTTTTGCGATTCGAGAAAGTTTTGTCGAGGGGATTTGTTCAACCCCATTGACGGATTTCTTTCGATGACCATGAGATGGATGAATCAAGGAGTCACAAAGTTGTGTTCCAAGCTTTCACTTTAGGTTGCTTAGAAGAAAAATGATAGATTTTGTTTAGTTTTCCCTGTTTTCTGTTTTAGCGTACGGTGAAAAAATACCCCGAAAATAAAAGTTCTCCGAACGCTGTGAAAATCTAGTATGATTTTTTCTGCAATATTTGAAAAATACTGGGACAAAGAGTCTGTCTGGGCCCCACACCAGTGGGCCACAAGCCCTAGGGGCGCGGGCACCCCTGGCCGCGCCACCCAGGCTTGTGGGGCCCACAGGCACCCCCTCCACTCATTCTTGCTCCGATCTGCTTCTCCTACCTCTAGAAAAAATCGTTTCGCAGCTCAAACCCGTGTTCTTGCTCCTCTTGCTGGGATTTTTGATATCTTTGCTCAAATCACCATTCTCCGAACTGTTTTGGGGAAATTACTCCTTGGTAAGTGACTCCTCCATTGGTCCAATTAGTTTTTGCTCTAGTGCCTTATACTCCGCGTATTTTTGCTGCCTTGGTGACCATGTTCTTGAGCTTTGCATGCTTATTCTAGCTGGTCCCAAGTAGTTTTGATGCGTAATATGGTCTCTAGGCACTTGTGGGAGTAGTTGCTACAAGTTTAGTTGAACCTTGTTCACCTTTCCTTTGGGTCACTAAAAATTTCAGAAAAGGAAGATGTCCAGGAGAAACTATCATGATGGTTCCTCAAGCAAGAGAGGTCCCCGTCTTGCGATTCGGGAGCCTGATCCTTACCAACCTAGGGACGCGCAGGTACAACCATGTGAATGGCCTACTGATGAATTTATGATTGAGGCAGGTTTCAAAGATGAGTTTGATGCATTTGTTTGCAACGTCGGACTCGAAGAATTCATAGCCGATAAATGCGAACAATATGTTGCTCTTACTGCCTCTTTTGTTCGTAGTTTCAAATTTTCAGCTGGCCGTGAGCCGTCGGTACTGTTTGATCTCTATGATAAATCGTATACCATGGATTTAGAGGATTTCTTTAGAATTTGCAATATACCTATTTGGGGTAACCTCAATGATCCTCCTAAATCTTTGGTTAGATATTTTTGCGCTGGTATTACGGTTCGAGAAACTAGAGACATTACACAAGCCACCATGGGGAGTATTCATTTTGCTGCCTTGCATTACTTTGCCCTCTTCTTAGGCAGATGCATTAATGGCAGGATTGAGCACTGTCACCTCTGCGCACCCGACCTTAGTATCCTTAAGAGCGCAGTGACAGGTGACAAAAGCTTCAACATGGGAGCTATTATAGCAAGGAGGCTGAATAAGAATGCTATTGATGGGGATTTCTTTGGTGGGATCTATGCCACTCGCATAACAAACTTTCTTGGAGTACCCATCCGCGCAGGAGATTCCCCGCTCCATACAACTTTCCTTGACCGCATCGCTATGACACGCTACCAATTCCTTGAGAGGGATGATGAATCCCTCCTATACCGATTGATATTTAACCGATAGCGTGTTTTCCATATTACCCTTCCTGCTCCTGCTTTCTTTGAATTTCAGGTAAAACGGAGATATTACATAACCAGAGAAGAGGCACAGGAGTATGAGAGGGAGGCGACGGCTACCCGTCTCCGTGAGGCAGCTATTCAGGCAGTGGCTACAACACTCCCGTATAACCCCGATTATGATTTTGGGTTTCGCCAGGACCGTCCTTGGGAGTAGACCAAGTTAGGCCAAAAGCCGAAGCTTGGGGGAGTACGTGTTCTCACTGACTTTACATTCTTGCTTTGTTAGCCGGTGTTCACACTTTGCCACTGTATCATCCATGTTAGTTTATTTTCTTTTTCTCGTTTTTCCTTTCATATGTCTGTCTAGTTTGAGAAAACCCAAAAATATTTTCTTTTTCTTCTTTTGCTTGTTGTGAGTTTTCCCGTGTAGATAGTTTTCTTTTTCTTTGGGTCAAGGTAGAAGATTTTGGTTACAATGTTTAGTGGATCTTGCATGCATACATGTTTAGCTTTCAAAGAGCCATATTACTTCATCTTCTCCTTTGTGTTTGGCTGCAAATTCCAGCTTTAGTCCAATGCACGAGCACGCTTATTATTGTTCACATCGTTCGGTCGTGCAAGTGAAAGGCAATAATGACGATATATGATGAAGTGACTGAGCCTGGAAAAGCTGGTATGAACTCGATCTATTTTGTTTTTGTAAATATGACTAGCTCATCATGCCTGATTCAGCTTTGTTGTGAGAGAAACATGTTTGCAATGACAACTTAGAGATCATAGTTGCTTATGCCATGATTACTTAGCTAGGAGCTTATAATGGTTTGTCTTGGATGCCCACATGAATGTTGAGATGACTATGATGTAGTATGATAGGATGGTATCCTCCATTGAATGTTTCAAGTGGCTTGACTTGGCGCATGTTTACGCATGTAGTTGAAACAAAATCAACATAGCCTCTATGATGTTCATGTTCATGGTGATTTATGTCCTACTCATGCTTGCACTCAATGTAGTTAATCTCAATGCATTTTGATGACTGTTGTCGCTCTCTAGTTGGTCGCTTCCCAGTCTTTTGCTAGCCTTCACTTGTACTAAGCGGGAATACTCCTTGTGCATCCACCTCCCATAAACCCAAAGTTGTGCCATATGAGTCCACCATACCTACCTATGTGCGGTATCTACCCGCCGTTCCAAGCAAATTTGCATGTGCCACTCTCTAAATCTTCAAGAAATAATCTGTTTTGCATGCCCGAACCGCTCATGTGGTGATAGGGGGCTATTGATATCTTCCATGCTAGGCGTGTTATCCTCGATATGTGTTTATTCACTATCATTCACGAGAAAGGGGCCGGTAATTGGAATTCCCAGTTCCATGCTCAAATCGAAAAGATAATTGCAAACAAAACTCCCCAGGATTGATGTTGGTTTGGACGGTACCCGAGGATTCGGCTAGTGGTGGAGTGTGATTGATTGGTGGTGGCAGAGTCAAAATTTTACTTTTCTGTTTGGGAACCGCCTATAACATGTGTAGCATGGAAGATGTTGAGAACTCCTAGTCATTGCGTTGACAATGAAAGCATGCCACCCAAAATTATTATCTCTATTTTCAAAGCTTGAGCTCTGGCACCTCTGCAAATCAATGCTTCCCTCTGCGAAGGGCCTGTCTATTTATGTTCCGGTTGAGTCATCCTCCTCTTACAAAAGCATCAATTAGAGAGCACCTCTGTCATTTTTATGCTTTGCTTTTAACTGTGTTGAGTGTGACTACGACTGGATCTTCATTGCCTTGAATTACAATGTTTAGTCAGCCCTTGGTCTGTTAAGGCGCTCTGCATTTATGTTTTGCGGTCTCAGAAAGAGCTAGCGAGATACCATCTATTCGTACTGCTTCATGTTGTTTTGGTTGAAGTGTTGACATTTGAGGCTTGCTATTATTTGCTCACTAGTTGATTATGCCATTGATATGAGTTTACCGTGAGACCTAGATGTCATTTGCTTATGTGGTTTGCTTGTGATGTTGCTGAAATTCTGGTTGTGAGTTAGACATAGTTGCCACAACAAGATCAAACAGAGTTCGTCAAAGTTTTTCTTTTGTCTCTCTCAGTCTGTCAACTGAGTTGCTTGAGGACAAGCAAGGCTTTAAGCTTGGGGGAGTTGATACGTCTCCGTCGTATCTACCTTCCGAACTCTTTTGCCCTTGTTTTGGACTCTAATTTGCATGATTTGAATGGAACTAACCCGGACTGACGCTGTTTTCAGCAGAATTGCCATGGTGTTTTTTTGTGCAGAAATGAAAGTTCTCGGAACGTCCTGAAAATTTATGGAGATTTTTTCTGGAATAAAAGAAAAATACCTGCGCAAAGATCCACCCGAGGGGGTGTACTAGTGGGCCACAAGCCCACAGGGCGCAGCCACCCCCAGGCCGCGCCATGCAGGCTTGTGGGGACCACGTGGCACCACTGCCCCCAATCTCAACTCTATATCTTCCGTTTCGCCTAGAAAAAATATCAGAGAGAAGGTTTCATCGTGTTTTGCGATACGGAGGCGCCGCCACATCGTGTTCTTCATCTGGAGGGCAGATCTGGAGTCCGTTTCGGGCTCCGGAGAGGGGAAATCGCCGCCATCGTCATCATCAACCTTTCTCCATCGACAATTCCATGATGCTCTTCATCATTCGTGAGTAATCTCATCATAGGCTTGCTAGACGGTGATGAGTTGGATGAGATCTATCATGTAATCGAGTTAGTTCTTGATGGGGATTGATCCCTAGTATCCACTATGTTCTAGATTGCTGTTGCTACTACTTGGCTATGCTTAATGCTTGTCACTAGGGCCCGAGTGCCATGATTTCAGATCTGAACCTATTATGTTGTCGCCAATATATGTGTGTTTTAGATCCTATCTTGCAAGTTGTAGTCACCTACTATGTGTTATGACCCGGCAACCCCGGAGTGACAATAGCCGGAACCACTCCCAGAGATGACCATAGTATGAGGAGTTCATGTATTCACCGCGTGTTAATGCGTTGGTCCCATTCTTTATTAAAAGGAGAACCTTAATATCCCGTAGTTTCCATTAGGACCCCGCTGCCACGGGAGGGATGTACAATATATGTCATGCAAGTTCTTTTCCTAAGCACGTATGACTACATAAAGAATACAAGCCTACATTAGATTAATGAACGGGAGCTAGCCACATATCTCTCCGTGTTATAGCTGTTACATGATGAATCACATCCGTCACACTCATCCATCACCGATCCACTACCTACGAGTCTTTTACTACTGGTTCTCGCTACGTTACTTTGCCTAGGCTTGTCCCTTGCTACAAGAGGGATTGGGCCACTTTGCTACTGTTGCTACTGTTGTTACTTGTTACTTTGCTGTTGCTGCTGCTACTGTTCCTTGCTACCCTGTTGTTACTTGTTGCAAGACTTTGTTGGCACCGACATCCCGTCAACAAGGCTTTTTTCTGGCGCCGTTGATACAACTGTTAGGAATAGTCTGCCTTGTCACCAGATTGTTTCTAGCACCGTTGCTATCATACTACTTTGCTACTGATACTTTGCTTGCAGACACTAATCTTTCAGGTGTGGTTGAATCTGACACATTTAGCTGCTAATACTTAAGAATATTCTTTCGCTTCTCGTCTTGGCAAATCAAAAAATTTGGGTTGAATACTCTACCCTCGAAAACTGTTGCGATCCCATACGCTTGTGGGACATCAGTATGTGACTCCTCCACTCCTGCAATTAGAATTTTGATTGGTAGTCTTATTTGTGAGTATTTAGGAGTTCGTGGTGCTGTTCATATGAGCTTGCATGCATGATTAGGAATTTATTTATGAAGTTTTGATGCAAGCTTATGCATCGGGGAAGTGAGTAGAATAGTTTGCTCCAACTCATTTTTGCTTAAACCTTCGATTTTGTGATGCATCAAAAGTTCAGAAATGAGTTTATTTGGAAAAGCAAAAGGATGGCTTGGGAAGAAGAGACCCAAGCCTACCGATAGACTAACCAGAGCTGCAGCTTCACCTTCTACTGTGAGGACCAGTTACAATGATGATATCGTGCCACCGGACTTGCTCCATGAGATGGACACAACACGTGCCATGGCATACCCGTGTTCAGATTTCCTTACAATGACATGTATTAAGGATGAATTTGATAACCTCTGTGCAGCAGCAGGTTTGACACGTCTCGTAACATGACGTGTGCAACAATATCTAGAACTCACCTATTATTTTGTCAATTGGTTTAGATATAATGATAAAACTTCCATGATTGAATTCAGATTATATGAGGATGTCTTTACCATGTCTTTGACAAAATTTTGTGACGTTATAGGTGTTCGGATTGTCGGGAAGATGACCAAAATGAAAGTTCAGCCCTACGAGCTGAAATCCCTATTCGCTTCCCTTTGCAGCAAGGATCCGCAAGACATTCACCGGGGGAAGATACCCAGCATCTTGTTTCCCCACATTAGGTATTTTGCATACTTTATTGCTCTAGGGGTGTTATCTCATGACAACACGAGAAACGTTTCGGCTCCGGATCTTGCTACCTTGGCAGCCGCCCTCTTAGGAGATAACACGTCTAATGTTGGTGCTTTGATTGCTCATCGCCTCGTTGCTAACAGCGGCAAATGGCCTCACTTTGGTGGCATTTATGCCACGCTTATCCTGGAGCACCTCTATGAAGAGGCATGAGTTTGTTACTAGGACTTCTGAGTTTGGTAACCTTGTTTGTATTATGAGGTTTGGCGAGCTTACTACTCGCGAGATCCATCTACCTGCACCACTTTTGTTTGATTACACTAGCAGGAACGGATGGTCCTTCACCTCGATTGAGCTGGACGAGTTCGTGATCAAGTAGCAGTTCCACAACCCCATGGAGGGGGTTGTTCCCGAGGAAGAAGAGCCTTCTTCTTGGGAGGACAGCCGGGCATCAGTTTACGCGCCCGAGGCCTCGAATGATTCTTGGAGCCACCCGTACCACTCCAGAGCTGGAGGGATCTCCTGGAGCCTGCAGTAGCCAAGCCCAACTTAGGCCAAAAGCCTAAGCTTGGGTGAGTACGTACCCTTCTCCCCTTTCATTATATCATCCGTGGTTTCCTTTTTCATCATTTTGGAGTTTTTGCATGTTCTTCTTTGTTCTTTTTTTGCAAAAACAACAAAAAGATTTCTCATTTCTTTTGCTTTCGTTTAACCTTTGGAAAACCCAAAAAGATTTCTTTTCTCTCTTTAGTTTGCTTTGTTTGCAGAGTTTAGCTCACGTCCATGGTTGCAATTGCACTTGATTATATCTTTCTACGTTCGATCAAAGTGACGATGCAATAATGATGAAGATCGACGAAAGGGATGCCACAAGGAAAGCCGGTATGAACTCTCTTTGTTTCTATTTTTGTACATATGCTTGTACTTATGATCTAGAGACTAGCTTGTAGCGACATAGTGTTATGTTTACAATGCTTTCCCAGTAGTTCATGCTTTCTTTGTGACTTGTCTCAAATAGGTGGAGTGCATAATGTGTTACTGAAATGATTTGCATGCATTGCATTGTTCATGGTTTGGCATATTGGAGTGGTATTTCCCTTCGAAGAGTTTTTGGATTGACTTGGCACATGCTTGCACATGTATGACTAGAAGTCTATCAAGCCTTGATGCTCTTTTTATTCCAGAGTAGTTATATCGCTTTCATGCCCGATTCAATGTCGCTTTGTCGCTCTGCATGATTATGACCGTTATTGCTCTCTAGTTGGCCGCTTCCCCATCTTTTGCTAGCCTTCGCCTGTACTAAGCAGACTGACTGCTTGTGCATACAAAATTCTTGAAACCAGTTGCGCCATATGAGTCCACCATACCTACCTATATGCGGTATTTATGTGCCTTCCTAAGTAATTTTGCATGTGTCGTATTCTAAACTTTCAAATGAATATTTTGTTTTGTATGCCCGAATCGCTCATGTAGTGACTAGGGGCTATCAGTATCTTCCATGCTAAGTGGGTTATTCTCAAGACATGTGTTGATTCACTATCATTCACGGGAAAGTGGCCGGTAACCGGGATGCCCAGTTCCATGCTCAAAGTCAAATCAAATTTAATGAAACAAAACTACCCCATGATTGTTGTTTGTATGGACGGTACCCGTGGATTCAGCCTGCTGTGGAGTGTGATCGATTGTTGGAGGGGGAGTAAAAACTTTATTATTCTGTTTGGGAACCGCCTATAATGTATTTAGCATGGAAGATATTGAGATCTCTTAGTTGTTATGTTGACAATAACAGCATACCACCCAAATTTTTGATTCATCTGTATTTTAAAAGCTCAAGTTTTGGCACCTCTGCAAATCAATGCTTCCCTCTGCGAAGGGCCTATCTATTTTACTTTACTGTTGATTCATCCTCTTCTTATAGAAAGCACCAACTATACAGAGCATAATTGTCATTCTGAGTGTAATGTGCATTGTCCCAAAGCACCACATTGTCTTTTGCATGATTGTGATATTGCTTATTCTGAAATATTTCTTTCTAGTCTCCTTTAAGACTCTGAAGGAGCTTCTGCATTTATGTTTTGCTTCACTCTTGGGGGCTAGCGAGATACCACTCTAGTATGTTCGAGTCATGTGCATTGTGATCTCTTCATGACTTTCAGTTGCATATTATTCATTCTTAGTTGTTTGAAACTCTTCACATGATCGAAGGATTGCTTCGTGCATTGTCTTTGTAGCATTGCTTCAATACTTGTTGGACTTGTTCGTAGTGCATGCTTATATACATCTGATGAAGCAATGAGTTTGTCAAAGTTTTCATTGTCGCGTCCAGTTAGTTGAACTGAATTGCTTGAGGACAAGCAATATGCTAAGCTTGGGGGAGTTGATACGTCTCAAACGAATCGACTTTTCCAAACACTTTTGCTATTGTTTTGGCCTCATTCTTGCATGATTTGAATGAAACTAACCCGGACTGAAGCTGTTTTCAGCAGAAATACCTGTATGGTTTTCTTGTGTGCAGGAAAATGGATATTTAGGCGTCTCGGAAAATTCCAATAAAAAACGAGAAAATACACGCATCGGGAGGAACCCTAGGCCAGAAGATGGGCGAGAGAGGGGCCACCAGGCCTCCACGCGACCTGTGGGCGCGGCCTGCCCCCTGGCTGCACTGGGAGGTTGCCTGGGTGGGGTCCACCTCCTCTGGTGCGTGATACATCTCCATCGTATCTACTTTTCCAAACTCTTTTGCCCTTGTTTTGGACTCTAATTTGCATGATTTGAATGGAACTAACCCGGACTGACGCTGTTTTCAGTAGAATTGCCATGGTGTTGTTTTTGTGCAGAAATGAAAGTTCTCGGAATGTCGTGAAAATTTACGGAGAATTTTTCTGGAAAATATGAAAAATACCTGCGCAAAGATCCACCGGAGGGGATGGGCCAGCGGGCCACAAGCCCTATTGCTGCGGCCACCCCCTGGCCACGACAACCAAGCTTGTGGGGCCCACATAGCTCTGCCGCGCCCAAACTCAGCTCTATAAATCCACTTTCGCCCAGGAAAAAAATCAGAAGCGAAGATTTCGTCGCGTTTGCGATACGGAGATGCCGCCACATCCTGTTCTTCATCTCGAGGACAGATCTGGAGTCCGTTTTGGGCTCCGGAGAGGGGAAATCGTCGCCATCGTCATCAACAACCTTCTTCCCTTTCCAATTCCATGAAGCTCTTCATCGTTCGTGAGTAATCTATTCGTAGGCTCGCTGGGCGGTGATGAGTAGGATGAGATCTATCATGTAATCGAGTTAGTTTTGACGGGGATTGATCCCTAGTATCCACTATGTTCTGAGATTGATGTTGCTACTACTTTGCCATGCTTAATGCTTGTCACTAGGGCCCGAGTGCCATGATTTCAGGTCTGAAATTATTATGTTGTCACCAATATATGTGTGTTTTAGATCCGATCTTGCAAGTTGTAGTTACCTACTATGTGTTATGACTCGACAACCCCGGAGTGACAATAACCGGAACCACTCCGGTGATGACCAAAGTTTGAGGAGTTCATGTGTTCACCAAGTGCTAATGCGTTGTTCCGGTTCTTTATTAAAAGGAGAACCTTAATATCCCGTAGTACCCTTTTGGACCCCGTTGCCACGGGAGCGATGGACAATAGATGTCATGCAAGTTCTTTTCCCTAAGCACGTATGACTACACACGGAATGCATGCCTAAATCACATTGACGAACGAGAGCTAGCCACATATCTCTCCGTGTTATAACTGTTGCATGATGAATATCATCCAAATGAATCACCGACCCATTGCCTATGAGTTTGTCCCACTGTTGCTGTTACTTGTTTTGCTCTGCTGCTGTTACTGCTGTTACTTGCTCTGCACTGCTGCTGTTACTACTGTTGCTACTTGCTACTGCTATTACTACTGTCGCTTGCTACTGCTGCTACTTGCTACTGTTGCTACTTGGTACCGCTGTAACTACTGTTGTTCCTTGCTACTGCTGTTACTCGTTAGACTGGTGCTACCTGCTACAATTCTGGTTCGCTCGGTGTTGACGGGAAAAGACAATTTCCGTCAACGGGCAACTTCTGGTGCCATTGATACGACCGTTAGAAATAGTCTGCCGTGTCAACACATCGTTTCTCACACCGTTGTTATCATACTACTTTGCTGTTGATACTTTGCTTGCAGATACTAATCTTTCAGGTGTGGTTGAATCTAGCACATTCAACTGCTAATACTCGAGAGTATTCTCTCACCTCCTGACTGGCGTACCAACAAATTTGGGTCGAATACTCTACCCTCGAAAACTGCCGCGAACCCACGCGCTGGTGGGCCATTGCAAGACAATTGCTAATTGTTGAGCAACTGGGAGAAGTTCTGGCTCTCTTGTCGCGAAGGCATCAGGTCAGGGACTCGTCAACAACATTCTTCTAGTGTCGTTGCCGGGGACTGCTAAGCAGCATTTTTCTGGCGCCGTTGCCGGGGACTGCTAAGAAGCATTTTTCTGGCGCCATTGCCGGGGAGGTATTGCTATATTCTCTGAGTCACTTGGGATTTATATCTGCTGATCACTATGAAGAATCTGAAAGATCCAAAAACCAAAATCTTGCCCTCAACTACGAGGGGAGGTAAGGAACTGCCATCTAGCTCTGCACTTGATTCACCTTCAGCTATGAGTAAGTTTGAGATATCACTTCCTGCTAGAAATCTTTATATGTCGCCTGTGCTTGATGAAGCTTATGATGCTACTATGCTTGATGCTATGCCTGATACTGCTAGAGATGCTATGCCTGATACTGCTAGATATGCTATGCTTGATGATGCTAGAGATGCTATTTTGCCTGATGATGCTATGCTTGATGATGCTAGAAATGCTATGCCTGATGATGCTATGCTTGATACTGCTAGAGATACTACTTTGCCCGATGTGCCACTAGGGGTATTCCTTGATGCTCATATTGCTAGAGTTACTGCCAATGCTCGTGATGCTTCTAAAACTGTCGATACTATTGAGATAAAACCTGCTTTTGCTCCTGCTAGATCTAGCTCTCCTAGATATGAATTGCTTGACATACCTGAGGGTTACGTTATGGAGGGAGAGATAGATGAGGATTTTCTTGCGTGTAAGGATGCCTATGACGCTGAGAAATTACTTCTCAAGTGGAAGGAAAAATCTCTGAAAGCTAGGATGAAATACGACCCGAAGTTTGCCACTTCACCTATCTTTATCACCGATAAGGATTATGAATTCTCTGTCGATCCTGAGATCATCTCTCTTGTCGAATCTGATCCTTTCCACGGTTATGAGTCTGAGACGGTCGTAGCCCATCTTACCAAACTACACGATATAGCCACCCTTTTCACGAGCGAGGAGAAGATCCGCCACTACTATATCCTTAAGCTGTTTCCTTTCTCTCTAAAGGATGACGCTAAAGCCTGGTTCACTTCTCTTGCTCCTGGATGTGTGAGTAGTCCCCAGGATATGGTATATTACTTCTGTGAGAAATATTTCCCTGCCCATAAGAAGCAAGCTGCCTTGCAGGAAATATACAACTTTGCTCAACTCAAAGAAGAGAGTCTCCCACAAGCTTGGGGGAGGCTCGTCCAGCTACAGAATGCTTTGCCTGATCACCCTCTTAAGAAGAACGAGATACTTGATATCTTCTATAACAGACTTACCGATGCCTCTAGAGACCACCTAGATAGTTGTGCCGGTTGTGTTTTTAGGGAACGAACTATAGAACAAGCTGAGACTCTACTGAATAACATCTTGATCAACGATAATGCTTGGACTATTCCTGAACCACCTCCTAAGCCAACTCCGAAGAAAAGAGGTATTGTGTTCCTCAGTCCCGAAGATATGCAAGAAGCCAAGAAATCTATGCAAGAGAAAGGCATTAGATATGAAGATGTCAAAAATCTACCAGCTATCAAAGAGATCCATGGTCTCGATAACCCGATACAGGTAGTGGAAGTAAATTCTCTGCGTAGGTTTGATGAGAGTGATATTCCTTTTGATAAACCTGCTAGCCTATGCTTTGATGAATTTGACAACTTTGTTGCCAAACAACAGAGTTTCTATGATTATGTTAGCAGACATTTGGAACGAAGTACTCGTATGCTTAGTCATTTAAGTGCTTGTGTAGACAGAAATGTCAATGATCTGAAGCTTCTGAGTAAACATGCCTCTATGATTACTACTCAGGTAGAATAAGTACTTAAAGCTCAGAATGACTTGCTCAATGAACTAAATGACAACTCTGTCAGAGTCATTACTAGAGGAGGCAAAATGACTCAGGAACCTTTGTATCCTGAGGGTCAACCGAAGAGAATTGATCAAGATTCTCAAGGAATTAATGCAGATGCACCCAGTCATCCTAAGGAGAAGAATAAGGATGATATAAACCAACATGTTAGTTCTCCAAATACTATCACACCTGAAGAACCAAATGATATTTCTGCGTCTGATGCAGAAACACAATCTGGTGATGAACATGAACCTGGTGACAATATGGACAGCGATGTTCATAATGATGCTCAATCTAGCAATGATAAGGATGTGGAGATTGAACCTACGGTTAATCCTGATAACCCACAACCTAAAAGATACTTATGGGGTCATAGTCCCAGGGTAGGGTCATAGGCCTGCCCTATAGGTCCTACCCAAGGACTACCCTTCTTAAGGGACAAGGCCCTTAGTCAGTTCCGACTGAATTAAGGACTTCCCATCATCCAGTCGGTAATGATTCCCCCCATCATCCAGTCGGAGATGAGCATTCGGAGCGTATTAAACTGCCGACTGGATTCCACTCTGTATATCGTAACCTCCCTGGAGGGCAACGGTCGTACGTTTTCATACACCATTATTAGCATTTAAGGCATACGTTACCTGTAATGTAGGCTTTTATTCGCCACTACTCCACCCCTGTGCACTAGACCGTTGTGAAGGGCAGCGCACTCTATATAAGCCGCCCTTCCCCACTGGTGCAGGGGTTAGCTTTTTCTGTAATCCATATTTCACTCGACATTAAGCTCCCAAGAGCACTGAGACGTAGGGCTTTTACCTCCACCGTAGAGGGGCCTGAACTCATACAACCTCACCGTAGCTAAGGCTCTGCCCATCCTTTCGTACCCTACACATCTACTGTCAGACTTATACCCACGACAGTTGGCGCCCACCTTGGGGCACGCGTCTAAGCGACTTCCGGCGAGTTTGCGACTACATCCTTTCATCATGTCGTCCGGTGGAGATTTGTGCATGGGTCGTGAGATCCTCTTCGACGCACTCTCCTTCATCATCGACGATTCGGCATGGCTTCGGGATGTGCCTCTCGACGTCGAGGCGCTCCCCAGTCACGGGGCTACGCACTTCCGTGTCGGCGCCCGCAGCATCCTTCTTCTCCAGCAGTCGGCTCCGATGTCGATCTTCGCCCCCATCACGTGCCGCAACAAGCGGTCTTGTCGTCCGCGGTTCCAGCGTTGGGTGCGACACGCCCAGGCGCGCTAGAATGCGTCCTCTCAAGTGGCGGTCCTCGAGTCGGTTGTGGTTGCGCCGCCGTCCCAGCGCTCGGACTCAGTTCCGACTGAGTTGCCTTCCGAGTACTTGGGTCGCGGGCCTGCAGCCGAAGTTCACATGGCCAATTCCCATGAAAGTCCCTGCCAAACTGGTCGGAACGAGCACGAGGTCGGCGAGTCATCCGGCGCTCGCCGTCAGCCCCACCGTTCTGCCAGTCGACGCACTCGTCAGAGCAACGTGGAGGTGTTCCGCACACCCGTCCTCAACTTGGCTGCCGCCGCCAAGATAGCCGATTCCCTCCAGTCGACTGATTCAGAGGCTGGCAGAGGGATTGAGCAGATCCGTGCCCTGTTGCACACGGCGCAGCAACATAATTGAGCGGTCTCCCAGTCGCACAATAGGATCCAGAATAGTTCTGTTCACGTGAACACGCATCGGTCAGTTTTCAGCCCCGATTCTCATCAGCGACACAGAGGAGGTAGCCGTTCCATGAACCCCGAAGATCGTCGTCGTTCACGCACCCCTCCACGGGGTGGGACCTACGGGCCCCGACATCATGATGATCGGCGTTCGGTCGGTGACACTTATGATCCAAGGCCCGCACAAGAGGGTACATCGCCCAGAGGAAGGTCGACAGGAGTCGAGCCCACCGCGATGGTCACGATAGAGACCGTCCGAGTGGAAGCAGGACCATCATCTCTGGCCCCGAGTGTTTCAGTCGGGCCATCCGTTCGGCTGACATTCCTCCCAACTTCCGATTGGCGACGGGGATCAGCAAGTTTACAGGAGAATCCAAGCCAGAAACGTGGCTGGACAACTACCGGGTGGCGGTCCAGATCGGTGGTGGTGATGACCAGGTCGCCATGAAACATCTCCCCCTGATGCTCGACGGCTCGGCACGAGCGTGGCTAAACCAGTTAGCTCCTTCAAGCATCTATAACTGTGCAGACCTGGCCCGAGTCTTCATCAGGACGTTCGAGGGGACGTGCAAACGCCCTGCTGGTCTCGTGGAGCTCCAGCATTGTGTCCAGAAGCAGAATGAGCCCCTGCGCGATTTCATCCAGCGTTGGACAACCCTCTACCACAGGGCGGAGAATGTCACAGAGCACCAAGCAGTCTGCGCCTTCAAGGTAGGCGTGCGGTACAGAGATCTGTACCTGAAGTTCGGTTGGACAGGCGACATCTCCATGAGCAAGATGATGGAGATAGCGGCACGCTATGCAAATGGTGAAGAAGAGGACCGCATTCGTAGCGGCAAGCATAAAGCAGTCGCCGATGGAGATGGGAACAACACTCGGAAGCAGAAGCAGAAAGCTCCATCCACTCCGCAGGCAGAGGCCGCAGCCGTTACCAATGCCAAGTTCAAGGGCAAGGGGAAGGCTCAGTTCACCCCCAAGAAGAAGCAGTTCGGAAACCACATCCTGGATCAGCCATGTCCAATCCACACGAAGATGGACGAAGAAGGCAACGCCATATTCCCGAAGCATACCACTCGGCAATGTCGCCTCCTGATCCAAGGGTTCGGCGAAGGGCAGCCGAGTGAAAAGGACAACGAACAGGATGATGAGGACAAGGAGGATCCGTTCCCCCAAGTCCATGCAACGCTGATGATTTTTGCTGACGTGGAAAGCAAGAGTCGTTTGAAGCTGGTGAACAGGGAGGTGAACATGGCCACCCCAACCAACCCCACGTTCCTCAAATGGTCTCAGACTGCGATCACCTTTGACCAGTCGGATCATCCAGCACACGTGCCCACCCCAGGGAGGCAGGCTCTGGTCATCGACCCGGTGGTGGAAGGAGTCCGACTGCGCAAAGTCCTCATGGACGGCGGCAGCGGCTTGAACATCATGTACGCCGACACTCTCAAGGGGATGGGCATTCCGATGTCCAAACTTAGCAAGAGCAGCATGCAGTTCCACGGAGTCGTCCCTGGACGAAAGGCCAAGTCACTCGGCCAGATCTCGTTGGACGTCGTTTTCGGCTCCAACAAGAACTTCTGACATTCGAGGTAGTGGACTTCCAGAGTGCATACCACGCGATTCTGGGCCGTCCGGCGTATGCGCGTTTCATGGCCCGTCCATGTTACGTGTACGTGAAGCTGAAGATGCCAGGTCCCAAAGGTGTGATCACTGTCACAGGCAATCGGCAGCGGGCCGAGGAGTGTCTGCAGCAGGGGTCGAGGATCGCCGATCACTAGATGGCTATCCTCGAGCTCGACGAGTACAAGAAGACAGCCGACCCCGCTGACTTGATGCGTTCGAAGAAGCCAGCTTCGGAGTCCGCATTCCAGTCGGCGGGAGACACGAAGAAGGTCGACATCCACCCGATGGACGACACCGCTGCCCCGACGAACATCTCCACCACCCTCGATCCAAAATAGGAAGCCGAGCTCATCCAATTCCTCCGTGAGAACTGGGACATCTTCGCATGGAAGCCCGCTGACATGCTAGGTGTACCCAGGGAGTTGGCTGAGCACCGACTGCATGTGGATCCTGCTGCTCGGCCTGTCCGAGAACGCCTGCGTCGGTCCGCCGCGCACAAGAGGAAGGCAATCGGGGAGGAGGTGGCTAAACTTTTGGCAGCTAACTTCATTCGCGAGGTACACCACTCCGAGTGGCTCGCCAATGTCGTTATGGTGCCCAAGAAGGACAAGTCTCTCCGAATGTGCATTTACTTCAAGCATCTCAATAAGGTCTGCCCGAAAGACCATTTCCCGCTCCCCCGCATTGATCAAATTATCGATTCGACTGCGGGTTGCGAGCGTTTGTCATTCCTTGATGCCTACTCGGGCTATCATCAGATCCGTCTGTATGGCCCCGATGAATTAAAAACAGCCTTCATCACCCCATTCGGGTGCTTCTGCTACATCACTATGCCGTTCGGTTTGAAGAATGCAGGAGCAACTTTTATGCGCATGATCCAAAAATGCCTCCTTGACCAGATCGGTCTAAATGTGGAAGCGTATATGGATGATATCGTAGTCAAGTCACGCAAAGGTTCCGACCTGCTGACTGACATGGCGGAAACATTCGCCAACCTTCGTATGTACGATATCAAGCTCAACCCTGCCAAGTGTTCATTCGGCGTTCCCAGCGGAAAGTTACTCGGTTTCTTTGTTTCCGGACGAGGGATCGATGTCAACCCCGAAAAGATCGGGACCATCGTCCAAATGGAGCGGCCGGTCATAATACACGATGTTCAAAGGCTCACAGGTTGCCTAGCGGCTTTGAGCAGGTTTATCAGTCAACTCAGCGAGAAAGCGCTACCTCTGTACCGACTCATGAAGAAATCAGATACTTTCGAGTGGACAGACGAAGCCCAAATTGCATTCGACGACCTCAAAGCCCTGCTTTCCACCCAGCCGGTTCTTACTGCTCCGCTCAGTAAAGAACCCCTTCTTCTGTACATCGCGGCTACAAATCAAGTCGTCAGCACTGTTCTCACAGTCGAACGCGAAGAAGAAGGCAAGGCATACAAGGTTCAGCGGCCAGTGTATTATGTCTCTGAAGTCCCGACTCCTTCCAAGCAGAGGTATCCCCATTATCAAAAGCTTATTTACGGGATTTACATGACTGCGAAGAAAGTGGCTCATTATTTCCAAGACCACTCGGTGACTGTCGTTTCTGATGCTCCGTTGTCGGAAATCCTCCACAATCGGGACGCATCAGGCCGAGTGGCGAAGTGGGCAATGGAGATGTTATACTGCGACATCAAGTTCGAGGCCAAGAAAGCTATAAAGTCTCAAGCCCTGGCTGACTTCATAGCAGAATGGGTAGAACAACAGCAACCGACCCACATCTACTCGGCTCATTGGACAATGTTCTTCGATGGGTCCAAGATGTTGAATGGCTCCGGCGCTGGCGTTGTGATCATATCGCCAAAAGGTGAAAAACTCAAGTATGTGTTGCAGATACATTTCGATTCCTCCAACAACGAGGCAGAGTATGAAGCTCTCCTTTATGGATTGCGCATGGCCATCACACTCGGCGTCCGTCGCTTGATGGTCTATGGCGATTCAGATTTGGTGGTTAATCAAGTAATGAAGGAGTGGGACGTAAGGAACCCCACCATGACTACATACTGCAACGCAGTGAGGAAGCTCGAGAAAAAGTTTGAAGGTCTGGAACTCCACCATGTTCCGCGACTGAAAAACCAAGTAGCTGATGAGTTGGTGAAACTTGGATCCACTCGGAGACCAGTCCCGAGTGATGTGTGCCTCGAGCACCTACACCTTCCCTCAGTTAAAGAAGATCCCTTCACAGAGGAACCAGTACAACCAAAGAGCTCGACAGATCCGACTAAAGTCGAGGTCCCCGCTGTGGTTGATCTGATCATGGAGATTCTTGCTATCATCCCCGATTGGACCGTGCCGTTCATTGCGTACATCCTAAGGCGAGAATTACCAGAAGATGAGGTCCAAGCCAGACAGATCGTCCGCAGGTCGAAGTCGTTCACCGTCATTGATGGCCAGTTGTACAAAGAAAGTGTTTCAGGCGTCCTTCAACGATGCATCTCCCCTGAGGAGGGGCAATTAATCCTGGAAGAAATTCACTCGGGAACTTGCGGTCATCATGCCTCCTCAAGAGAAATTGTTGCCAAAGCCTTCAGAGCTGGTTTCTTCTAGTTGCAGGCGAATGAAATGGCAAAGTATATGGTCGACCGATGCGAAGGCTGTCAGTTCTACACGAACAAGTCCCACAAGCCAACGTCTGCCCTGAAGACAATCCCCCTTGTTTGGCCGTTTGCAGTGTGGGGATTAGATACAGTCGGTCCATTCAGGACAGGCCAAGGTGGATTCACACATCTGTTGGTGGCAGTCGACAAGTTCACCAAGTGGATTGAAGCCAAGCCCATCAAGAAACTCGACGCCCTTACGGCCATCAAGTTTGTCAGGGACATCATCTCCAGATTCGGGGTACCGCACAACATAATCACTGACAATGGCACAAACTTTGACTCGGACAGATTCGAAGGTTTCTATACAGGCCAAGGTATCCGAGTGGATTTTGCATTTGTGGCGCATCCCCAAACAAACGGGAAAGCAGAGCGGGCGAATGGACTTATTCTTCAAGGGTTGAAGCCTCGACTCCTGCGAGAAGTTGGACATGCTGCCGGCGCATGGGTCACCGAGGTGCCTTCAGTGTTTGGGGCTCCGCACAACTCCAAATAGATCTACAGGGCGATCCCTGTTCTTCCTCGTTTACGGAGCAGAGGCAGTCCTTCCGAGTGACTTGCTTCACAATGCTCCACGAGTCGAACTCTTCTCCGAAGCAGAAGCAGAACAAGCCAGACAAGACGGAGTGGATATTCTAGAAGAGGAGCGCGAGATGGCACTGACTCGCTCAGCCATTTATCAACAAGATCTGCGGCGATTTCACGCGCGGCACGTCAGGAGTCGTACATTCCAAGCACGCGACCTGGTGCTCCGAGTGGATCAGCAGAGACCTCACAAGTTGTCTCCTGCTTGGGAAGGACCCTTCTGTTGGTGAACGTCGCATGGGAAACAAAAAATTTCCTACGCGCACGAAGACCTATCATGGTGATGTCCATCTACGAGAGGGGATGTGTGATCTACGTACCCTTGTAGACCGTACAGCAGAAGCGTTAGTGAACGCGGTTGATGTAGTGGAACGTCCTCACGTCCCTCGATCAGCCCTGCGAACAATCCCGCGATCAGTCCCACGATCTAGTACCGAACGGACGGCACCTCCGCGTTCAGCACACGTACAGCTCGACGATGATCTCGGCCTTCTTGATCCAGCAAGAGAGACGTAGAGGTAGAAGAGTTCTCCGGCAGCGTGACGGCGCTCCGGAGGTTGGTGATGACCTTGTCTCAGCAGGGCTCCGCCCGAGCTCCGCAGAAACGCGATCTAGAGGAAAAACCGTGGAGGTATGTGGTCGGGCTGCCGTGGAAAAGTCGTCTCAAATCAGCCCTAAAACCTCCGTATATATAGGTGAGAGGGAGGGGACCTTGCCTTGGGGCTCAAGGAGCCCCAAGGGGGTCGTCCGAGCCAAGGGGGGAAGGCTCCCCCCCTCAAACCGAGTTGGACTTGGTTTGGTGGGTGGGAGTCCTTCCTTCCCTTCCCACCTCCTTTTTTTTTTCTTTTCTCTTTGATTTTCTTTCCTAGGCGCATAGGGCCCTTTTGGGCTGTCCCACCAGCCCACTAAGGGCTGGTGTGCCACCCTCAAGGTATATGGGCTTCCCCAGGGTGGGTTGCCCCCCGGTGAACTCCCGGAACCCATTCGTCATGCCCGGTACATTCCCGGTAACTCCGAAAACCTTCCGGTAATCAAATGAGGTCATCCTATATATCAATCTTCGTTTCCGGACCATTCCGGAAACCCTCGTGACGTCTGTGATCTCATACGGGACTCCGAACAACATTCGGTAACCAACCATATAACTCAAATACGCATAAAACAACGTCGAACCTTAAGTGTGCAGACCCTGCGGGTTCGAGAACTATGTAGACATGACTCGAGAGACTCCTCGGTCAATATCCAATAGCGGGAGCTGGATGCCCATATTGGATCCTACATATTCTACGAAGATATTTATCGTTTGAACCTCAGTGCCAAGGATTCATATAATCCCGTATGTCATTCCCTTTGTCCTTCGGTATGTTACTTGCCCGAGATTCGATCGTCAGTATCCGCATACCTATTTCAATCTCGTTTACCGGCAAGTCTCTTTACTCGTTCCGTAATACAAGATCCTGCAACTTACACTAAGTCACATTGCTTGCAAGGCTTGTGTGTGATGTTGTATTACCGAGTGGGCCCCGAGATACCTCTCCGTCACACGGAGTGACAAATCCCAGTCTCGATCCATACTAACTCAACGAACACCTTTGGAGATACCTGTAGAGCATCTTTATAGTCACCCAGTTACGTTGCGACGTTTGATACACACAAAGCATTCCTCCGGTGTCCGTGAGTTATATGATCTCATGGTCATAGGAACAAATACTTGACATGCAGAAAACAGTAGCAACAAAATGGCACGATCAACATGCTATGTCTATTAGTTTGGGTCTAGTCCATCACATGATTCTCCTAATGATGTGATCCTGTTATCAAGTGACAACACTTGCCTATGGCTAGGAAACCTTGACCATCTTTGATCAACGAGCTAGTCAACTAGAGGCTTACTAGGGACAGTGTTTTGTCTATGTATCCACACAAGTATTGTGTTTCCAATCAATACAATTATAACATGGATAATAAACGATTATCATGAACTAAGAAATATAATAATAACTAATTTATTATTGTCTCTAGGGCATATTTCCAACACCTTCATCATCTCCAAGGTGCTGAACAACGGAGCATATCGACTCTACAACCTCGACAGGGAAACGGATGAGCCGCGAGCATGGAACAGAGATCTCCTGAAGCGCTTCTACACGTGACCGCCGAATGGGGCAATGTAAAGAACAAGTATCATTGAAGTAATACAAAACATATTGATTTTTTGCAGATTCAAGATTCTTCCGCGTTGGCAGACTCCGGTCTCAAAAAAAAAACTTAGCTGCGATCCAGAATCGCATAAGTACAAACTTTCTCCGAGTGTGCACTAAACGTCACACTCGGGGACTTAGTTGCGATCCAGAATCGCCTAAGTACAAACTTTCTCCGAGTGTGCACTAAACGTCACACTCGGGGACTTAGCTGCGATCCAAAATCGCCTAAGTACAAACTTTCTCCGAGTGTGCACTAAAAGTCGCACTCGGGGACTTAGCTGCGATCCAGAATCGCCTAAGTACAAACTCTCTCCGAGTGTGCACTAAAAGTCGCACTCGGGGACTTAGCTGCGATCCAGAATCACCTAAGTACAAACTCTCTCCGAGTGTGCACTAAAAATCACACTCAGGGACTTAGCTGTGACCTAGAATCGCCCAAGTAAAAAGCTTCCTTCGAGTGTACCCTCGAGATCCACTCGGAGGCTTAGCAGACCCTCATCGAGGCTCATGTGGATGTCAAGACAACTGACAACTACATGAGTATCAACTCGCTCCGAGTGCGCACGAGATGCCGCACTCGGGGACTTAGATGCGATCCAGAATCGCCTAAGTAAAAAGCTTCCTTCGAGTGTATTCTCAAGATCCACTCGGAGGCTTAGCATACCCTCATCGAGGCTCATGTGGATGTCAAGACAACTGACAACTACATGAGTATCAACTCGCTCCGAGTGCGCACGAGATGCCGCACTCAAGGACTTCGCTGCGATCCAGAATCGCCTAAGTAAAACGCTTCCTTCGAGTGTATCCCCGAGATCCACTCGGAGGCTTAACAGACCCTCATCGAGGATCATGTGGATGTCAAGACAACTGACAACTACATGAGTATCAACTCGCTCCGAGTGCGCACGAGATGCCGCACTCGGGGACTTAGCTGCGGTCCAGAATCGCCTAAGTAAAAAGCTTCCTTCGAGTGTATCCTCGAGATCCACTCGAAGGCTTAGCAGACCCTCATCGAGACTCATGCGGATGTCAAGACAACTGACAACTACATGAGTATCAACTCGCTCCGAGTGCGCACGAGATGCCGCACTCGGAGACTTAGCCACGATCCAGAATCGCCTAAGTAAAAAGATTCCTTCGAATGTATCCTCGAGATCCACTCGAAGGCTTAGCAGGCCCTCATTGAGACTCATGTGGATGTCAAGACAACTGACAACTACATGAGTATCAACTCGCTCCGAGTGCGCACGAGATGCCGCACTCGGGGACTTAGCTGCGATCCAGAATCGCCTAAGTAAAAAGCTTCTTGGTGTCAGAAAACGCCAAACAAAAACCACGGGCTCAGTTCGTGTCAGAAAATAAACTTGGCGAAAGAACAACAAAATATTCGATTCGAATTCAACATTGGATCTACGATAGTCGGCTCGGTGTGGATCAAGCTTACCCACACCGAACCATGAATGTGACGGCCAACAATAGTGGCCCATGTTTGATACAGATACCACTCGGCATACCGAGGTAAAGTTTTTCAAGCGTCATCAGGACTGGCAGGCTCCACAAAAGTGTCAAGGTCGATCCCGTCTGCGATGCGAGTGGCAGTCTCAAGGAAGGTCTCCATGAAATCTTCGAATCAAAGCTTCTTGGTGTTGGCGACCTGCAACGCCTTCAGCTTCTCTTCGCGAGCTTCCTTGCAGTGCACTCGGACCAGCGATAGCGCCACGTCCGCACCACAGCGAGCGGCAGATTTCTTCCATGCTTGCACTCGGTTCGGGACGTCCTCCAGCCGAGTCATCAACCCTTCTATTTCCTGCCGGGAATCATCTTCGGGCCACAACTCCTTGTCGATCCGGCCGATGACTTCTCTCAGACGGCCGATGAAAGGCCCCACTCTGCCAAGGCGAATATGTGCTCGGAGCATGTCCCGATTCGCTTCGTCGCTGAGTGGAACGTTCGGAACAACCGACCGTTCAATGTCGGCTGCTTCAGCCTCAGCATCCAGACAAAAATCTGAAAAGAAAAGAAGAGCAGAAAGTAAGCACAGAATGAATTACAAAGTCAAGAAGCACTCGGCAAGAAGCTTACCACCGAGCAATGCAATCATCTTCCTCGCCCAGTCGTTGACATACTTCTCCTGCGAAATGCATCGACGGTTCATCACCTGCATTTGACCCATCAGTTCACTTCTTTGCTTGCCCATTTTTTCAATTTCGGCCACCAATGCCTTGTTGGTCTCCCGGGACTCCTCCAAAGACTTCTCTCGGTCAGCAAGTGCCACCTTCACACCAGCTAAGTCATTCACAGCTGCCTCAAATTCTGCAGCAAGCTGAATCTTTTCAGCCTTCAGAGCATTGTACGTTGATCCCATTTCGCAAGTCTTCTGCAAATCAACGCGAAGAAGAGATCAGACACATTCAACAAGGAAAACAATAAAAGTTCAAAATTCTTCAGACCCCTGCCGACGCAAGCAGTCGACAGCGGTCTCGGGGACTACACCCAGTGGATTCACTAAGAGTGACCCCACTGGCATGAAGCTCGAATAGGTCCGCCCTATTGAGCTACATAACAAAAACAAGCCTATGAGGCTACTACTACCCGAGCTGAGTAAAATTACTCTCGGGGACTACTTCCAGTGGGTGCACTAGGAGTGCCCCCACTGGTATCATTCAGACAGATTAGTTCTGATCTGATTACGTCAAGGAAAATGTATATAAAGACAACTGCCGGTGCAAGCACTCGACAGAAGTCTCGGGGACTACACCCACTGGTTTCACTCGGAGTGAACCCACTGCAAAATAATCCTACTGTATCCAAGTATATCGCTTAAACCCCCAGTGGGTTACAAGAGGAAAGCAAATACTTACTAGCGCACTAACTCGGATATCATCCCGGAGCTCCAAGCTTCTCTTGTACAAAGATGCGATGGAGTCGTACGCCCCCTTGGCATCACCCGCCATCAACTCCACCTGCACCATGGCCGCCTTGGCGGATCCCACTTGGTCTTCCGGGAGGTGTTGGGCGTTGTACTCGACGGTCGACGGACCCGGCACGACAGGAGACTCCTTGGGCATCCCAAGCCCTGCTCCAGTCGGTTCAGCCGCGATGAGCACCGTCTCAGTCGACGGCATCGTCTCGATCGGCGGTGCGTCCATGGCGGGGGCGGTAGCAGATGGAACAACCTCAAGGACAGGCACCGAAGCTTGCCCGGACCTCTTCTGGTCATCCTCCTCCAGATGAATCACCTCTGAAGGAAGCCTGACTGAACGACGTGAGACCACGGAAAAAGGGCAAGATTAAAGACAGAATTCGCGAAACAATAATGCAAACTCTCGGAGTCGTCACGACGTACCTTGCTGGGATGTGGCAACGTTATCCGTATCCATGGGATCGTCTTCCTAGATTGGCAGTGAGGTGGCGGAGGTAGCAGCTCTGGCGAGTAAAATCCACTCGACCGATAAGCATGAGTTCAGTTAAATACTGAAAGGAGAAAGGAGAACAAGACACTTACGCTGAGGCAACGGGAACAACGATCCTCATCCGAGGCAAAGCTTTCTGAGGCTTGGATCCGCTCGGTTTGGCCACCTTGGAAGGTTGGTCCGTGGGCTCGGCAGCAGCGTCCCTGGTCCTCTTTGTGCTCCGAGCACTCGGAGCCACGGGAGTAGCTGGCAAGGCACTCGGAACCACGGGAGGAGCTGGCGAGGCACTCGGGGCCGCTGGAGGAGCCGACGGAGTCACGGGTTCGTGACGGCGCTTGGTTCTAGGCTCTGGTGGTGGGGGTGGCGAGCTCTGCTCCCCAACTTCCCCCTCCTCCTCTTCGGTCTCCTCCTCCGTCTCCCCACTGTCGGAGACGTACTCGACGCTGTCCACGCTGCCCTCCTGGCTGCCTTCCTCTTCCTCAGCCGGATTCCCGTTCGAGACGGGAGAATACCAGTTGGTCCACGCCTGCACAAGATACAGTTGAAAACATCAGACGTCAGACGGTGATGCAAGAAAAAGCGGCAAATCTAAGGGAATTGTAAGCACTCGGCAAGATATGCTCACCTCATTCGGAGGAGGGTTGTCAGTGCGGAAGGGCTTCACTCGCCGGGCTCCTCTGGGTTATCGCAGGCGCTTGTGATGCCGCGGACCCACGCCGTCACAACCTCCCCGGTCACGCATTCGGGATGAGTCCGAGTGGAGTCCCCAGGCCCCGCGTAGTGCCACATGGCGTGGTGTCGAGCTTGCAGAGGCTGGATGCGCCGACCCAGAAAAGTCTACAGCAGATCCGTGCCGGTTACTCCCTTGCGGACGACATCTATCAGCGCTTCGACCAGAGGTTGGATCTGGATCTTTTCCATCTTCGTGAGCGCAAGATGCCTGGGCGGAGCCGATCGGTCTAGACTAAAGGGCGGCAACCCAGTCGCAACATTCGGACAAGCTATGTCCTGGCAGTAGAACCAGGTCGACTGCCAGTTCCTAACTGACTCGGACAACTAGAGAGGGGGGTAGCTACTCTTCGTTTTCTTTTGGAAGCCTAAGCCCCCGCAGAGCTGGAGGAGATGGGTTTTATCATCCGACTGGCTAAGCTTTTTGACAGTCTGGGATCTAGCAGAGAAGATGTACTTAAAGAGCCCCCAATGGGGAGGACAACCGATAAAGTACTCGCAAAGCACTACGAACGCAGAGAGATGAGCTATCGCATTGGAGGAAAATGATGGAGCTGCACCCCGAAGTGGTTCATGATACCTCTGAAGAAGGGATGAGGAGGCAGAGAGAAGCCCCGGTACACGTGACTGAGCAGCAAGACACGCTCTCCCTCCTGTGGCGCCGGCTCCGTCTCGCCCTCCGCCGGCAACCTCCACGACTTGTCGGCAATCATGCCTTGTTCCACCAGCTCCAGCAGGTCATCCTTCATCACCGTGGAGGGGAGGAAATCCCCGTGGATCCAACCCGCCGGCAGAGCACGCTGTCGCCGCTGAGCAGGAGCCGCCTTCTTCTTCTTCTTCTTCTGCGACTCGAGCTTGCTCGTCTGCCCCTTTGTCATGGTGGAGGATGCAGATCCGCAGGGGAGGAGAGGAATGAGGAGGCGTGGAGTGCGTAGGGAGCTACGGGAGAAGCGGGGCGAGTGCGAGTAATCAGGAGAGCACAACGAGAAACCCTCGCTGGGGAGGTTTAAATAAGCTTCCGACTAGGTCACTAACAGGTGGCCTCGAAATCTTATCCCCCGACCGGCCGCTGCGATATTAGTGGAGGAGATGAAGGCGCGGTAATCGAGGCGGCAGAAACTACTCGATGACGATGCCGTCATCCCCGCTGAGCGCGCGGCAACCGAAATTTGAGGATCCCGGAAAATCCGCCGCTGTCAGTTGACCGGTCACGTCGAAAGATTCCGCGGAAGCACTCGGTTTGTGACGGTTCGTTTCACAGATATATCCACTGGGATCACTGGTCAGGAGGATAAAATGGATCGAGGCAAACCACGCCAAAGTCTCATCCATACCAGTCGGATCCGCATTCCAGGCATCACTTCGTCGTTCCTACCCTGATCCATTCGGGGACTAATGATGGGGTCATAGTCCCAGGGTAGGGTCATAGGCCTGCCCTATAGGTCCTACCCAAGGACTACCCTTCTTAAGGGACAAGGCCCTTAGTCAGTTCCGACTGAATTAAGGACTTTCCATCATCCAGTCGGTAATGATTCCCCCATCATCCAGTCGGAGATGAGCATTCGGAGCGTATTAAACTGCCGACTGGATTCCACTCTGTATATCGTAACCTCCCTAGAGGGCAACGATCGTACATTTTCATACACCATTATTAGCATTTAAGGCATACATTACCTGTAACGTAGGCTTTTATTCGCCACTACTCCACCCCTGTGCACTAGACCATTGTGAAGGGCAGCGCACTCTATATAAGCCGCCCTTCCCCACTGGTGCAGGGGTTAGCTTTTTCTGTAATCCATATCTCACTCGACATTAAGCTCCCAAGAGCACTGAGACGTAGGGCTTTTACCTCCACCGTAGAGGGGCCTGAACTCATACAACCTCGCCGTAGCTAAGGCTCTGCCCATCCTTTCGTACCCTACACATCTACTGTCAGACTTATACCCACGACAGATACGATAAGAATGACTTCACTGCTAGGAAGCACAGTAAAGAAAGGGAGCCATGGGTTCAGAGACCTATGCCCTTTCCTCCTAAGCCATCCAAGAAAAAGGATGATGAGGATTTTGAGCGCTTTATTGAAATGATAAGACCCGTCTTTCTGCAGATGCGGTTAGTTGATATGCTCAAAATTTCTCCGTATGCCAAGTACATGAAAGATATCGTGACCAATAAACGGAAGATACCAGATCTTGAGATCTCCACCATGCTTGCCAATTACATTTTCAAAGGTGGAACTCCTAAGAAACTTGGTGATCCAGGACTGCCCACTATACCTTGCTCCATTAAAGGAAACTACGTAAGAACTGCCTTACGTGACCTTGGAGCCGGAGTTAGTGTTATGCCTCTCTCTCTTTATCATAGACTTGAACTGGATAAGTTGACACCCACTGAAATCTCTCTGCAAATGGCCGACAAATCAACTGCTTTCCCTGTCGGCATTTGCGAGGATGTGCCTGTTGTGGTTGCTAACACCACCATCTTAACGGACTTTGTTATCTTGGATATTCCCGAGGATGATGCCATGTCTGTCATCCTCGGAAGACCCTTTTTAAACACTTCAGGGGCTGTTATAGATTGCAACAAAGGCAATGTCACTTTCCATGTCAACGGTAATGAGCATATCATGCACTTTTTGAAGAAACGATATCAAGTACATTGCATCAATGCTATCGAAAAAACTTCATCGATTCTTATTGGGAGCTTTGAATGCCCCATTCCTCGTGTCAAGATGAAGTATGAATTGCTTGTTGGGGAGATTCATATCCCCATTGAGGTGACTTAGTGGCTATTCAAAAAATTCTCCGTTCTCTCTTGCGATTTGAAAAAGTTTTGTCATAAGGATTTGATCAACCCCATTGACGGATTTCTTTCGATGACCATGAAATGGATGAATCAAAGAGTCACATACCTCTGTTTTAAGGTTTCACTTTCTGTTGCTTAGTAGAAAAATGATGGATTTACTTTATTTTTTCCTATTTTCTGTTTTAGCGTCCCGGAGAAAAATACCCCAAAAGTAAAAGTTCTCCGATGGTCCTAAAAATCCAGTATGATTTTTTCTGGAATATTTGAAAAATACTGGGACAGAGAGCTGGCCTGGGGGCCACCCCAGTGGGCCACAAGCCCTGTCACCGCGGGCTACCCCCATGGCCACGGGGAGCAAGCTCGTGGGGCCCACAGGGGCCCCCTCCACTCATTCTAGCTCCCATCCTCTTCTTCTTCCTGCAGAAAAAATTGTTTCGCAGCTCAAACCAGTGTTCTTGCTCATTTGGCTGTGATTTTCGATCTCCTTGCTCAAAGCATCATTCTCCGAACCATTTTGGGGAAATTTCTCCTTGGTAAGTGACTCCTCCATTGGTCCAATTAGTTTTTGCTCTAGTGCTTTATCCTTCGTGTATTCTTGCTACCTTGGTGACCCTGTTCTTGAGCTTGAAATGTTGATTCTAGCTGGTCCCAAGTAGTTTTAGCGCGTGATACGGTCTCTAGGCACTAGTTGGAGTAGTTGCGACAAGGTGTGGTTGGTCTTTATTCACTTTTCTCTTGAACTTCAAAATTTCAGCAAAGAGAAATTATGTTCAGGAGGAAGTTTCATGGTGGTTCCTCAAGTAAGAAGGGTCCCCGTCTTTCTTTCGGGAGCCCGATCCTTATCAACTAAGGGACGCACCGGTACAACCATGTGAATGGCCTTCTGATGAGTTCATGATCGAAGTAGGCTTCAAGGATGAGTTTGATACACTTGTCCACAATGCCGGGTTAGAAGAATTCCTCTTAGATAAATGTGAACAGTATGCTATGCTCACTGCCTCTTTCGTGCGTAGATTTAAATTTTCAGTTGTCCGTGACTCATCCATACTGTTTGACTTGTATGATAAATCCTATGCCATGGATTTGGAGGATTTCAATAGGATTTGCAAAATACCTGATGGGGGTAATCTTAAAGATCCTGCTAAATCCTCGGTTAGATACTTTTTCTCTAATATATCTGTTGGAGAAACTAGAGACATCACGCAAGCTACCATAGGAAGCATTCATTTCCCTGCCTTGCACTACTTTGCCCTCTTCATAGGTAGGTGCATTAACGGTAAGGTTGAACATTGTCACCTATGCGCCTCCGACCTTAGTATCCTTAAGAGCGCAGTTACGGGTGGCAAAAGCTTCAACATGGGAGCTATTATAACAAGGAGGCTAAATAAGAACGCTATTGAGGGAGATTTCTTTCGCGGCATCTATGCCACTCGCATAGCAAGTTTTCTTGGAGTACCCATCCGCGCCGGAGATCCCCCGCTCCATACAGCTTTCCTTGACCGCGTCGCTTTGACACGCTACCAGTTTCTTGAGAGGGATGATGAATCTCTCCTATAACAATTGATATTTAACCGGCAGCGCGTCTTCCATATTACCCTTCCTGTTCCTGCTTTCTTTGACTTTCAGGTAAAACGGAGATACTACATAACCATAGGAGAGGCAGAGGAGTATGAGAGGGAGGCGACGGCTGCTCGTCTTCGTGAGGCAGCTATTCAGGCAGTGGCTGCAGCACTCCCATATAACCCCGATTATGAGTTTAGGTTTCGCCAGGACCGTGCTTGGGAGTAGACCAAGCTAGGCCAAAAGCCTAAGCTTGGGGGAGTACGTGTTGTCACCGACCTTACATTCATGCTTATGCTTTTACTTTGTTAGGCGGTGTTTACACTTTGCCACTGTATTATCCATGCTAGTTTATTTTTGTTTCTTCTTTTCTAGTTTTGTGTCCTTTTGAGAAAATCCCAAAACATTTTCCTTTCTTCTTTTTGCTTGTTGGGAGCTTTCCCGTGTAAATAGTTTTATTTTTCTTTGGGTCAAGGTAGAAGATATTGGTTACAATGTTTAGTGGCTCTTGCATGCATACCTGTTTAGCTTTCAAAGAGCCATATTACTTTGTCTTCTCCTTTGTGTTTGCCAGTAGATTCAACTTAGTCCATTGCATGAGCACGCTTATTGTTGTTCACATCGTTCGATCGTGCAAGTGAAAGGCAATAATGATGATATATGATGAAGTGATTGAGACTGAAAAAGCTGGTATGAACTCTATCTATTTTGTTTTTGTAATTATGACTAGCTTGTCGTCCCACATTCAGCTTTGTTGTGAGAAAACCATGTTTGCAATGACAACTTAGAGATCATAGTTTCTGATGCCATGCTTATTTAGCTAGGAGCTTATAATGGTTTGTCTTGAATGCCAACATAGATTTTGAGATGACTATGATGTAGTATGATAGGATGGTATTCTCCTTTGAATGATTCAAGTGGCTTGACTTGGCGCATGTTCATGCATGTAGTTGAAACAAATCAACATAGCCTCTATGATGTTCGTGTTCATGGTGATTAATATCCTGTTCATGCTTGCATTCCATGTTAGTCAAACTCATTGCATCTTGATGACTGTTGTCGCTCTCTAGTTGGTCGCTTCCCAGTCTTTTGCTAGCCTTCACTTGTACTAAGCGGAATACTGTTTGTGCATCCGCTTCCATAAACCCAAAAGTTTTTCCATGAGAGTCCACTGTACCTACCTATGTGCAGTATTTACCTGCCGTTCCAAGTAAATTTGCATGTGCCATTCTCTAAATCTTCAAGAAATAATCTGTTTTGCATGCCCAAACCGCTCATGTGGTGACAGGGGGCTATTGGTATCTTCCATGTTAGGCGTGTTATCCTCGACTTGTGTTTATTCACTGTCATTCACGAGAAAGGGGCCGGTAATTTGAATGCCCATTTCCACGCTTAAATCGAAAACATAACTGTAAAACAAGACTCCCTCTGGATTGATGTTAGTATGGACGGTACCCGAGGATTCGGCTAGCCGTGGAGTGTGATTGATTGGTGGTGGGGGAGTTAAAACTTTAATTTTCTGTTTGGGAACAGCCTATAGGATGAGTAGCATGGAAGATATTGAGAACTCTTGGTCGTTGCGTTGACAATGAAAGCATGCCACCCAAAATTATTATCTCTGTTTTCAAAGCTTGAGCTCTGGCACCTCTACAAATCAATGCTTCCCTCTGCGAAGGGCCTGTCTATTTATTTTCCTGTTGAGTCATCCTCTTCTTATAAGCATCAATTAGAGAGCACCTCTGTCATCTTTATGCTTTGCTTTTCATTGATATTGAGTATGACTATGACTGTATCTTCGTTGCTATGAATTACAATGTTTAGTAAGCCCTTGATCTTTGAAAGTGCTCTGCATTTATGTTTTGCGGTATGAGAAAGAGCTAGCGAGATACCACCTACTCATATTGCTTCATGCTTGTTTTGATTGAATTGTTGGTATCTGAAACTCATTATTATTTTCTCGCTAGCTGATTATGCCATTGATATTAGTTTACCGTGAGACCTTTGTGTCACTTGCTTATGTGGTTAACTTGTGATCTTGCTCAAATTCTGGTTATGAGTTAGACATAGTTGCAACAACAAGATCAAACAGAGTTTGTCAAAGTTTTTTTCTTTCTTCTTCAGTCTGTCAACTGAGTTGCTTGAGGACAAGCAAGGTTTTAAGCTTGGGGGAGTTTGATACTTCTCCATCGTATCTACTTTTCCAAACTCTTTTGCCCTTGTTTTGGACCCTAATTTGCATGATTTGAATGGAACTAACCCAGACTGACGTTGTTTTCAGCAGAATTTCCATGGTGTTGTTTTTGTGCAGAAATGAAAGTTCTCGGAATGTCCTGAAAATTTACGGAGAATTTTTCTGGAAAATATGAAAAATACCTACGCAAAGATTTACCGGAGGGGATGAGCTAGTGGGCCACAAGCCCTGTTGCCGCGGCCATCCCCTGGCCGCGCCAACCAAGCTTGTGGGGCCCACGTGGCTCTGCCGCCCCCAAACTCAGCTCTATAAATTCACTTTTGCCCAGAAAAAAATCAGAAGAGAAGATTTCGTCGAGTTTGCGATACGGAGGCGCCGCCACATCCTGTTCTTCATCTCGAGGACAGATCTGGAGTCCGTTTTGGGCTCCGGAGAGGGGAAATCGTCGCCATCGTCATCAACAACCTTCTTCCCTCTCCAATTCCATGAAGCTCTTCATCGTTCGTGAGTAATCTATTCGTAGTCTCGCTGGGCGGTGATGAGTAGGATGAGATCTATCATGTAATTGAGTTAGTTTTGACGAGGATTGATCCCTAGTATCCACTATGTTCTGAGATTGATGTTGCTACTACTTTGCCATGCTTAATGCTTGTCACTAGGGCCTGAGTGCCATGATTTCAGATCTGAAATTATTATGTTGTCACCAATATATGTTTGTTTGAGATCCGATCTTGCAAGTTGTAGTTACCTACTATGTGTTATGACCCGGCAACCCCGGAGTAACAATAACCGGAACCACTCCCGGTGATGACCATAGTTTGAGGAGTTCATGTGTTCACCAAGTGCTAATGCGTTGTTCCAGTTCTTTATTAAAAGGAGAACCTTAATATCCCGTAGTATCGTTTTGGACCCCGCTGCCACGGGAGGGATGGACAATAGATGTCATGCAAGTTCTTTTCCCTAAGCATGTATTACTACACACGGAATGCATGCCTACACCACATTGACGAACGGGAGCTAGCCACATATCTCTCCATGTTATAACTGTTGCATGATGAATATCATCCAAACGAATCACCGACCCATTGCCTACGAGTTTGTCCCACTGTCGCTGTTACTTGTTTTGCTCTGCTGCTGTTACTGCTGTTACTTGCTCTGCACTGCTGCTGTTACTACTGTTGCTACTTTCTACTGCTGTTACTGTTGGAATTATGCCCTAGAGGCAATAATAAATATAGTTTATTGTTATAATTCCTGTATCAAGATAATCGTTTATTATCCATGCTATAATTGTATTGAATGAAGACTCATTTACATGTGTGGATACATAGACAAAACACCATCCCTAGCAAGCCTCTAGTTGGCTAGCCAGTTGATCAAAGATAGTCAGTGTCTTCTGATTATGAACAAGGTGTTGTTGCTTGATAACTGGATCACGTCATTAGGAGAATCACGTGATGGACTGGACCCAAACTAATAGACGTAGCATGTTGATCGTGTCATTTTGTTGCTACTGTTTTCTGCGTGTCAAGTATTTATTCCTATGACCATGAGATCATATAACTCACTGACACCGGAGGAATGCTTTGTGTGTATCAAACGTCGCAACGTAACTGGGTGACTATAAAGATGCTCTACAGGTATCTCCGAAGGTGTTAGTTGAGTTAGTATGGATCAAGACTGGGATTTGTCACTCCGTGTGACGGAGAGGTATCTCGGGGCTCACTCGATAATACAACATCACACACAAGCCTTGCAAGCAATGTAACTTAGTGTAAGTTGCGGGATCTTGTATTACGGAACGAGTAAAGAGACTTGCCGGTAAACGAGATTGAAATAGGTATGGGGATACTGACGATCGAATCTCGGGCAAGTAACATACCGAAGGACAAAGGGAATGACGTACGGGATTATATGAATCCTTGGCACTGAGGTTCAAACGATAAAGATCTTCGTAGAATATGTAGGATCCAATATGGGCATCCAGGTCCCGCTATTGGATATTGACCGAGAAGTCTCTCGGGTCATGTCTACATAGTTCTCGAACCCGCAGGGTCTGCACACTTAAGGTTCGACGTTGTTTTATGCATATTTGAGTTATATGGTTGGTTACCGAATGTTGTTCGGAGTCCCGGATGAGATCACGGACGTCACGAGGGTTTCCGGAATAGTCCGGAAACGAAGATTGATATATAGGATGACCTCATTTGATTACCGGAAGGTTTTCGGAGTTACCGGGAATGTATCGGGAATGACAAATGGGTTCCGGGAGTTCACCGGGGGGGGGGGGGGCAACCCACCCCGGGGAAGCCCATAGGCCTTGAGGGAGGCACACCAGCCCTTAGTGGGCTGGTGGGACAGCCCACAAGTGCCCTATGCGCCATAGAGATAAAAATCAAAGAGAAAAAAAAAGGGAGGAGGTGGGAAGGAAGGGGGACTCCCTCCCACCAAACCAAGTCCAACTCGGTTTGGGGGGGGGGGGAGTCCTCCCCCCTTGGACTCGGCCGACCCCCTTGGGGCTCCTTGAGCCCCAAGGCAAGGTCCCCTCCCTCCCACCTATATATACGGAGGTTTTAGGGCTGATTTGAGACAATTTTTCCACGGCAGCCCGACCACATACCTCCACGGTTTTTCCTCTAGATCGCGTTTCTGCGGAGCTCGGGCGGAGCCCTGCTGAGACAAGGTCATCACCAACCTCCGGAGCGCCGTCACGCTGCCGGAGAACTCTTCTACCTCTCCGTCTCTCTTGCTGGATCAAGAAGGCCGAGATCATCGTCGAGCTGTACGTGTGCTGAACGTGGAGGTGCCGTCCGTTCGGTACTAGATCGTGGGACTGATCGCGGGATTGTTCGCAGGGCGGATCGAGGGACGTGAGGACGTTCCACTACATCAACCGCGTTCTCTAACGCTTCTGCTGTACGGTCTACGAGGGTACGTAGATCGCTCATCCCCTCTCGTAGATGGACATCACCATGATAGGTCTTCGTGCGCGTAGGAAATTTTTTGTTTCCCATGCGACGTTCCCCAACAGTGGCATCATGAGCTAGGTTCATGCGTAGATGTCTACTACTGTCGAGCAGTTACTACTGTCGCTTGCTACTACTACTACTTGCTACTGTTGCTACTTGCTACCGCTGTCACTACTGCTGTTCCTTGCTACTGCTGTTACTAATTACACTGTTACTACGTGCTACAATTCTGGTTCGCTCGACATTGACGGGAAAAGACAATTTCCGTCAACGGGCAACTTCTGGCGCCATTGATACGACCGTTAGAATTAGTCCGCCGTGTCAACAGATCGTTTCTGACACCGTTGTTATCATACTACTTTGCTGCTGATACTTTGCTTGCAGATACTAATCTTTCAGGTGTGGTTGAATTTGACACATTCAGCTGCTAATACTCGAGAGTATTCTCTCACCTCCTGACCGGCGTACCAACAAATTTGGGTTGAATACTCTACCCTCGAAAACTGCCGTGAACCCACGCGCTGGTGGGCCATTGCAAGACAATTGCTAATTGTTGAGCAACTGGGAGCAGTTCTGGCTCTGTTGTCGCGAAGGCATCAGGTCAGGGACTCGTCAACAATATTCTTCTAGTGTCGTTGCCGGGGACTGCTAAGCAGTGCCCTACTTTGGCTCCAATTTTTACCCATGATGGAGAAATACTAGAACAGAAGTCGTTTTGCAAGTTCTCGACGCGGAGCCGCCGCCACCCTCGGTTCTTCTCCGGGAGAGCTAATCTGGAGGCTGCCTTGGCCTCCGGGGAGGGGAAATCATCGTCATCGTCATCACCATCACCACTCCATCACCCTTCCATGGCTTCCCCCATCATGTGTGAGTAATTCCCTGTTGTAGGTGAAGGCAATGGTAGGGATTGGATGAGTTAGATGATGTAATAGTTCCTCGGATTGTTGGGGGCATGTTTCCTATCATCTACTATGGTGTTTATCATCTTTGCTACTACTTGGTACTCTTAATGCTTGCTAATTTGGGCCCGAGTGCCATGATGTCAGATCTGAACACCTTATGTTCATGAATATATTTGTGTTATTGATCCTATCTATGAGTAGTATGCACCTATTATAGTCCAAAACCGGCGATCCTAATGGTGACAGCTTGGGACACCGAAGGGGATAGACTGTAGTTTGAGGATTCCATGTATCCATTGATTGTTAATGCTTTGTTCCGGTGCTCTTTGACAGGAGCACCTTAATCTCCATAAGTTCCTATTGGCCCCGTTGGTAGTGGGATGGTAGGACAAAAGATGTTGTGCAAGTTTTTGTTGCAAGCACGCACGACTACCTTGGGATACATGCCTAATGTTTGATATTTTCCTATATGATCATTACTTTTCTGTGTGCCTTTACCCAAGTTAAATACATGATATCTCTCATCCATGACCAACCATCCATCTCCCTAGCCTACAGTGTTTTAATCCTGCTAGTCACTAGTTGCTCTACTTTAGCTGGTTTACTTTCGTTGCTTTGTCACCATTATTTCCGTTGCCATAATTACTGCCATATTACTGTTGCTACTAATATTTCGTTGTTAAGCAAGTATCTTTCAGGTGCAGTTGAATTGACAAATCAACTGTTAAAGCTTATACATATTCTTTGGCCCCCCTTGAATAAATTGAGTTAACTTACCCGCGAAGACTGTTGCGATCCCCTACACTTGTGGGTTATCACGGAGTGAGTGGGGGAGGGAGTGTGTGCGTGGGGGGGGGGCAGCGGTGCCCTAGTAGTGGCGAGGGTGGGCCGACTCTTTAGGTGGTCGAATGGGCCAAGACCGAGCTGGGCCGGCCAGGGGGGTTCCTTTCTTTCCTTTTTTTAGAAAAATTTCCCTTCTTCTTTTATAAAAAACTTTTCTAATTTATTTTTAAAACAGTTTCCATTTTAGTTTTAGTTTTAATATAAAAAGAGCTTTGTAATTTTTGTACCTTGGTTCATTATTCATGTTGTATTCGTTGGCTCTGCCACAAAAATTTGGCAGCCAAACAAAAATGTTTGGAAATGCTATAATTTTTAAAAGGGCATTTTGAAATGATTTGGCGTGTGTTTTATTGGTTTTGAGGCGCCAAAACAATTTATAAAATGCGGGTTACAATTTTATAATTACTTATGAAATATTTGTATCCTATCCATGATATAAGTTTTCATGTTCGACAAAATATTAATTCCACTTATTAATTAAATTTTTGAAATTCATAGGAATCCTAAATGAGGTATGATTCCAAGGTTGATCATGCACTATTGAACAACATGATTAACTTAATCATGGTGATAACTATAGCTTGATTACATTGCTTACTTTAGCATGACATTGGGGGCGTCACCACTCTCCACCACTAAAAGAAATTCTCGTCCCGAGAATTAAAAGGTAGGGGTAAGGGGGAAATGTTTGGTTACAAAATTCTAACGAGTCTCCTTGTCTGTGTTTATCCCTTCGAAGATTTAGTCCTTCTTGTTGACATATTCATTACTCTCATTCGGGTAAACTTGCTGGAGTCGTCATCCTCCCCTCGGGATCTTCATCATCCTATGAATGCGATACATGACATAACTCTGGAAGAACGTAGCTACACAAGGTTGGGCATGTGACGTCGACCTCAGAGAAGAAGTCATGAGTTATCCCTCAAGTTGTACTCACGAAATTCATTGAGAGTAACATTCGATGGTACCAAGGTTATAAATGGTTAGGCAATCGTTTGATGCCCAAAGAGATAATAAAGGGGGGGGGTTACAACAACGAAATAAATATTCGTCTGATACAAGAATAGATCATCCCATTGGAAGATGGCTCGGGAATTTCATACGAAGCCATGAGTAAAGGTTACTTTGAAGTCACATATGTACATGAGAGTCAGGTTTTGTTCCTGTTGTACTTTGGGTTATGGACCCACCATGTGCGTTGAGAGTAGGCAGAGTGGTGACATCTTGCACGGTCTTGGCGTCAAGATATGTCAGAGGATAGCCTATCAGTTATGTTGGCAACAACGTCAGTACAAGTGTGGGGGACGAATAGAACTATTTTCCTGCTCGTTGAAACGAGGCGGACCAATAATGTCGGGGATATACCCCGCAGTGTAACCCGGCTTGGAGTATGACCCGCCAAAGGACTTGGCGACTCACCAGTGACTCAGCAGTGACCTGGCGGGCGACTCATACTTGTCCCCACAGGCGACTTAGATAAATGACGAAGGCCCAAGGCCCAACGTGCACCCTGGCATAAGGCGGCTCATAGAGAGGCCAGGAGGGCTGGCTCAGAAGAGAAGGCCCAAGGAGAGGAGAGACTCCCTCACAAAGGAAACAAGACCCGGATTAGGATTCAAGAGAGACTAGTCCTATTCCTACTTCTAGTAGGACTCTACATGTAAACCTACCCCTTCCACCTATATAAGGAGGGGTAAGGCGCCCCAAGAGGGACAAGATTCACAACTTAGGTCTAGACAAGACAGATCATTAGATAGACAGACTTGACACCCACGAGATTAGAGGTGTCAAGTCTGCACCCTTGTAATCAAGATCATCATCTCCATCAATGGAACACAAGCAGGACGTAGGCTTTTACCTCCATCAGAGGGGCCGAACCTGGGTAAACTCGCGTCTCTCGATTCCGACCAACCCCTTCAAGCCGCCACATGGTTGCGATGGCCTCACACCTAAGTTCTCTCATGAGAACATCTGCCGTGACCAAACCACGACAGTTGGCGCCCACCGTGGGGCAGATCGTACGGTGGTATTGTGTTCTTGAAGGGATCTTTTTAGGGATCGAGAATCTTGCAATTTTTTAGAAGAAGATGAGTCAGTCCGAAAGGATCTATTTCAACTCCAATCTTACAAAGGGATTCGCCAACTTCAACTTTCGTCTTTGCTCGAGGACGTGGTCGAAGCCGGTGGAATCAGGATCCATACTCTACAAACCATACCGGGTTTCACAGGTGCTACTATCAACACAACGCGCATCAGATCTAAACTGCGCCGATGAAATCGGAAGCTCTGAGTGATCACGAAGATAGTAGATGGGAGCGCCTGCTTATAAAAGTTGCATCGTGGTGTGCCTTGCTACTTGATTGGATCAAGTCCCACAATAAACAAAGCGAGCTGGTTACGTTCATGGATTATAGAGACAGAGTGCAAATCACATGCGTATTCTATACATGCATGTATCTCCACGACCTGGAGATGGTCACGGAGTAGGATTCAGCATACGAAAAAGAGAGGAGGAGTCCATGATCTGAATATGGATTCACTGCGGACTCGATCCCGAGCCGGACACCGCGAGCCACCGCGGCCTCGCCACGCCTTACTCTGCCGCGTCTGAGACGGCCTCGACCACCTCGTGTCCGAGCCGTCGTGGTTTTGCCTCGCCTCGCGTCTGCCTCTATCGCTTCGAGCCGGGCTGCCCTCACCACGCCTTGCACCGCCTTGTCCGAGTTGGCTTTGGCCTCCTCATGTCCAAGCCGACGCGGCCTCACGTCGACGCACGCTACTTGGTTGCACCGCGGCCACGCGCCGGCTGCTCCGCCGTCTCCATCCAGCCGCGCCGGCGTTGCTTCATCTTCACGTACTTCTCTGCGGCTTGGCCGAGCTGTCGCCTACTCACCTACCTCAACCACGCTCACGCCCGCACTGGCCTCTGCTCCCCCATGCTCGCGTCGCCACAAGCCACGCGTCCCGAGCTTTGTCGCTAGGCATGATGGGCCTCGACAACCGCTCTCCACAGAGAGGGGAGCAGCAGGAGTAGGCGCTGCAGCGGCAACATATGTAAGTGTTTAACATGTTGTATCTGTTCGACAGTTAGTTTAGTTCTGCAGTCTTTTATTCAGTTTACATAAGTGCAGTCATGTGTTGATTTGGTCAGTGCGTGACTGCCTGCCAGAAGCGTGCTGCGTTCAGACTGGGCCATAGTTTTAGTCATTGCTCAGCTTATGCATCGGCACGATCTATGCTCGTGGGATGGCACACGCAGAAATTGGATCGTGGCGTTGTTTCCGTTCAGGTTTGTTAGCTACTGAATAAAAGGAAGACAGAAAAAGACGCAAGTCAGTTACGCGTCGCAAAAACTCATCTCTCTCTGCGACTGTGTTTCCTCTGTTTTTCATCTACCTCTAGTGCGTGTAGGTTCTTCAGGGAAAGAATTCAGATCGAGAGAGAGAGCAGATCACAGCCTCAAAACTAACATTTGGTATACAGAGCTTTAGGTTAGGACCTTGGGCGTTTTGGCGGCGGTGATCGGAGGAGTTTTGGCGGTGGCGATGGGTGATACGTCTCCCAAGAATGGTGACAGGAAAGGCAGGGCGGTGGCGGAAAGTACACGCCACCGGCAGCAAGGAAGCCCAGCGGAGGCGATGAAACTGCCGTTGTACTGACTGCATCGTCGAGAGCCACCAATGTGCCTATGCAGTACCCGATGCTCACTGACACGAACTACTCTCTATGGGCCATCAAGATGAAAGTGCTATTGAAGGCGCTCCGTGTCTGGTCGGCGATTGATGGCTCCGGAGAGTACGACCAAGGGGCGGACGAGGGGGCCTTCGCGGCGCTCTCCCAGTCCGTCCCGGATCATGTTATGTTGCAGGTTGCGGACTGTGACACTGCGCAGGAAGCGTGGGAGATGATCCGATGCGCCCGCGTCAGGGAGGATCGCGTGAAGAAGGCGCGTGCGCGGCAGCTGAAGAGGCAGTTCGACCGTCTCGACATGGCGGACGGGGAGTCGATCCCCGAGTTTGCTAAGAAGCTCACCATGTTGGTGAGTGAGATCCGTTCCCTCGGGGTCATTCTTGGCGAGGAGGCCATGGTGGAGCGCTTGTTCAGTGCCGTGCCGGATCGGTTCGCCGACATCGTCAACACCATCAAGCAGTGGGGTGATGTCACAACGATGACGGTGCAGGAGGCTGTCGGGCACCTAACCGCGTTCGAGGAGAACCAGCGGGGGCGCCGCCAGAGCCGTGGCGAGAATAACGAGCAACTAATGCTCGTGACCCGTGCACTGGAAACTCTTATGAAGGGGAAGAAGATCATCAACAACAACGGAGCCTCCGGCTCTGGTGCAAAGAAAGGGGGCGACTAGAGCAGCGGCCAAGGCGGCGGGCAGGACAAAGCTCGTGGTGACCACAGACAGAAGAATGGAAAGGGCAAACAGAAAAAGCATCGTAAGTTTGACATCTCAAAAGTAAAATGTTTTAACTGTGATGTGCATGGGCACTTTGCCTCGGACTGCCCGGAGCCGAAACGAGAGCGAGCTAACCTGATAGAGAAACAAACTGATGAAGATCCAGCTCTCCTGATGGTTGAAGTTTGCAAGTTAGTTCAGGATAGTGAACTGACAGAAGAAAAGGTCATGCTGAATGAAGAAAAAGTCACACCCAAGATTTCAGGAACTGCAAACAAATCATGGTACTTGGATACTGGAGCTAGTAACCACATGACCGGTTGTGTTGAAAAGTTTGCTGAAATGGACCGGGAGATCACAGGTTCAGTTCGTTTTGGGGATGGTTCAGTAGATGGCATTAAAGGGCGCGGTTCCGTGCTGTTCCTAGCTCACAATGGTGAGCACCGTCTCCTAACAGAGGTGTACTATATCCCCAGATTAAAGAGCAATATAATTAGTCTTGGGCAACTAGATGAATTGGGTTGCAAGTACTCAGTTGCTGATGGGTTGATGACTGTACTAGACAAAGAGTGCAAGGTGCTGGCCAAAGTAAGAAGGGCACCAAATAGACTGTACATACTAAACATTGAATAGTCTGAACCAGTGTGTCTACTGTCGAAGGTTTCAGAAACACCCTAGTTATGTCATGCTCGCTATGGACACATAAGCTTTCATGCACTACGGCTACTCGCCAAGGAAAACATGGTGCGGGGACTACCAATGATCGAGCAAGTCGATCGTCTATGTGAGAGTTGCCTTGTTGCGAAACAGCGACGAGCTCCTTTTCCCGCAGAAGCAACATATCGAGCTGATCAGGCACTTCAACTCCTGCATGGTGACCTTTGTGGTCCTATCTCCCCTGCAACCTTTGGTGGGAAGAATTATTTTCTACTGTTAGTTGATGACCACACAAGGTACATGCGGGTTGTGCTAATCAAAAGCAAAGATGAAGCACTTGAGGCAGTCAAGAAGATAAGAGCATCAATAGAGGTTGAGCTGAATCTGAAAGTCATGGCTCTGCGAACAGATCGTGGAGGGGAGTTCACTTCCAAGAGCTTTGCTCAGTTCTGTGAAGGCCTCGGAATCAAGCACTACTTGACTGCACCGTATTCCCCACAACAGAACGGTGTCGCCGAGAGGAGGAATCAGACTGTGGTGGGCATGGCAAGAAGCTTGCTGAAGAGCAAAGGGTTACCTGGTCAGTTTTGGGGCGAAGCAATAGCTACTGCAGTGTACTTGCTGAATCGAGCACCAACAAAAAGTGTATATGGCATGACTCCTTATGAAGCCCTGTACAAGAAGAAGCCGAGAGTAGATCACCTGCGCACGTTTGGATGCATTGGTCATGTAAAGAAGGTCGGGGGGCATCTCCCAAAACTTGCTGATCGAAGCTCGGAGATGGTGCTGATCGGGTACGAGCCAAATAGTAAAGCCTATAGGATGTTTGATCCTCGCACAAAGAAGTTGTGTGTATCTCGAGATGTTGTGTTTGAAGAAGACAAGCGCTGGGAATGGGCATCGGGTGAAACCGGGCAGAGGCCTGAAAGTTTCATGGTAGAGTACAATGTACATTTGGATGATGCTCATATTGTCGCCCAGCCAAAGTGTAGTGTTCATCATCCGACAAAAAAAAGTCTGAAGGAGAACAGACTCACACCTGAAGAAATAGCTCCAGGTTTCAGACCGGAAGATTTTGTCACCCCAACTAGAGATGAAGCACCCACTTGACCTTGCTTTGTGTCACCTCCGACCGGCGCCTCAACGCGGACGAGCACCGAGGGGCCACGCAGGTATAGGTTGATGGAAGAACTGATTAAGGAAGCGCCAGAAACTGTTCTGTCACCGTCATGTTTGCTTGGTATGGAGGAACCAGCATATTTCAGTGAGGCAAATGAAGAGGAAGCTTGGAAAGAAGCCATGCAAGTAGAGTTGAGCTCAATTGAGAGCAACAACACTTGGGAGCTTGCTGATTTGCGAGAAGGGCACAAAGCTATTGGACTTAAGCGGGTCTATAAAATAAAGAAAAATCCACAAGGAAGAGTGGTGAAGCACAAGGCCAGGCTGGTCGCTAAGGGTTATGTGCAACGTCAAGGGATAGATTATGAGGAGGTGTTTGCGCCTATGGCTTGATTGGAGACAGTGCGTCTACTGATTGCAATTGCAGCACAAGAGAAGTGGGAGGTGCATCACATGGATGTGAAGTCTGTGTTTTTGAACGGAGATTTGAGCGAAGAAGTGTATGTCGCTCAGCCTCCGGGTTATGTGATTGAGGGACAATAACAAAATGTGCTGAAACTGCATAAGGCACTTTATGGTTTGAAGCAGGCTCCACGGTCCTGGAATGAAAAGTTGGACAAAACACTTGGTGATTTGGGTTTTGAAAGATGTACATATGAATATGCTGTGTACAAGAGGTCACAATTGGTGGTTGGTGTCTATGTTGATGACCTCATCATAACCGGTCCTAGGTTGGCTGAAATAACTGAATTCAAAAAGCAAATGAAGAAGTTGTTCAACATGAGTGACCTGGGGTTGTTGAGTTTTTATCTTGGGATAGAAGTTAAACAGTTGTCTCATGGAATTTTTCTGAATCAGTCAAGTTATGCAGCAAAGATACTGGAGAAGTGTGGAATGACAACTTGTAATGATGTGAAAACTCCAATGGAGGCTCGTGTGCACTTGAGCAAGTTCATCACTTGTGAGCCGGCTGATGCAACAGAATACAGAAGCATCATAGGAAGTCTGAGATACTTGACTCACACCCGCCCTGACATTACCTTTGTTGTTGGGGTTGTAAGTCGATACATGGAGAATCCGGCGACCGATCACATGACTGCTGTAAGATACATACTACGGTATGTAAAAGGGACACAAGATCTTGGTTGCTTCTATGGAAGAACTGAAGAAGGAATGCGTTTGTGCGGATACAACGATAGTGATTTGGGTGGCGATGTGGATGACAAGAAAAGCACAACTGGCGTCATCCTCTACCTTGGATCTAACCCGGTGAGTTGGTTTTCACAGAAACAAAAGATAGTTGCTGTGTCTTCCTGTGAAGCTGAATATGTAGCAGCAGCTGTTGCTTCTTGTCAGGTTGTGTGGCTCAAAAGATTGCTTGAAAACCTGACCGGAACAGAAGGTGAAGCTGTGTTACTGAATGTTGATAATCAGTCAGTGATAGCTCTGAGCAAAAACCCAGTTCATCATGAGAGAAGTAAGCACATTGACATTAAGTATCACTATGTCCGTGAGTGTGTTGAAACCGGGGAAATTGAAATTCAGCATGTGCGTACTGGGGATCAACTTGCTGACATTCTGACCAAGCCACTTGGAAGAATGAAATTTCTGGAGCTAAGGGAGAGAATTGGCATGCGCACGATGGGACAGATACATCAAGTTTAAGGAGGTGAATGTAAGTGTTTAACATGTTGTATCTGTTCGACAGTTAGTTTAGTTCTGCAGTCTTTTATTCAGTTTACATAAGTGCAGTCATGTGTTGATTTGGTCAGTGCGTGACTGCCTGCCAGAAGCGTGCTGCGTTCATGCTGCGGCCGTAGTTTTAGTCATTGCTCAGCTTATGCATCGGCACGATCTATGCTCGTGGGATGGCACACGCAGAAATTGGATCGTGGTGTTGTTTCCGTTCAGGTTTGTTAGCTACTGAATAAAAGGAAGACAGAAAAAGACGCAAGCCAGTTACGCGTCGCAAAAACTCATCTCTCTCTGTGTCTGTGTTTCCTCTGTTTTTCATCTACCTCTAGTGCGTGTAGGTTCTTCAGGGAAAGAATTCAGATTGAGAGAGAGAGAAGATCACAGCCTGAAAACTAACAACATATATGAGCATAGTTGCTACAGAGGTTCGCGTCCCAGACGCCGCGACCTCGCCTCTATCGCGCCAGTTTCTGCCCATGAGGTCGCGCGCCCTGCTCCCGCTGCTGAGCTGCCCTACTGGACCACCCGTGCAGCTGGCTCCCGCTGCCGTGCCTCGCCGTCAGCACACCCGCGCATGCTCAGGCTACCTGGACAGAGGAAGAGCATCTACTAGAAAAATCGCTAGATCAGAGAAAAAGCCAAAGTCAACAACTCAATTGTTAGCTCGGACATCTCGCACAGGGGTAAGGGCATGTACAATGGAGGAAGCACCTAAGTGTTTCCCCATGCGTACACCTACACGAAAAGTGATGAAGCACTCGGTCCAGTTTTATATCCTCCATCGCTAATCTTAGTTTGGACAGACTGATGCTGATCATGGATGTGCGCTGGACCACCTTCTCTGTGTCTCATTTTCTCTTTCTTTCTGGCTTTTGCGTTGAAGAAACCAGCTCCTCTGTAGGCTACACTGACACATTTGAGGCACTAGCTTTTGCTCCAAGGTGGCATCCGAGCCTAGCTGGCCTACGGGGCAGCAGGTCTAGGGCTACCCAGTGTACATGCCCTAAGAGGTCATGCAGAAGCGGAGTGCAGCCCCGCTGGGACGCGAGATGTGTGTCAGCGGAGATGCTTAAAAAAGGAAGAAGGGATAGCTGCTCCTAGATAAAAAATAATGAGAAATACAAAGGAAGGCCCACGTGAGAGCAAACATTATAATTGGAAGTGTAACTACGTCGACAGTGTCCGCATACGGATCATCACTATTTCATCCGATAAAAATATCAGGTGATATCCACCCTACCTATCTTTTAGTACGTACTATTTATCCAAAGAACAATTACTCTGACTGGTGATATTTTTTACGTAGGACAATTATTTCTTAGCGAAGTGGCATTATCCCGCGGAGATGTGGATCATGTCAAAATCATCCTACACTGGTTTTTATCCACACCGGCTTACAAATGACGCTGTCAACTCGTTATCCACATCACCTTACAACGCCACAACAACTCACCGTCCGTGCAAGTTCCCAATGACGTGGCGACTTACAATGACGCGGCCAACTTTCACGTCTGCGCGACCAAAACAACTTACAATGCCGCGACCGATTCTCGAGTTCGTGCCAAATCACAAGATATCTCTCGCATTCAACTCAACCCGCTGGTGTAGTGCTTGCCTGTACGAGCCGCCTAACAGAAAGACGCAAGTCGCCACCCTCACGGTCCGGATAACATCAACTTGCCGGTGCAGTGGCTTTATATCTCGGAGATGGAGCGAGTACCAGTATCTTTTCTCTCCCGGTTTATGCCACAATCAAGTATGGGGACTCTCAAGCCGCCTCCTTGAGTCGACTTAAGACTTGGGGGCTACATGGACATGGCTCGGCAGGCTCAACTGGGATGAATAATTCAAGAACCCCGGGTCATTACAGAAAAATTAAGCCGGCCTAAATACTTGAGCTTTTGATACGAAATTGCTATCTAGGGTGGCGCTTGAGCTTTCTGACTCGCCCCATCCTGTCGCGACCTTATGAGCCGACGAAATCATTCTTGGGTGGCGCTTGAGCTTTCTGACTCGCCCCATCTTGTCGCGACCTTATGAGCCGACGAAACCATCATTTAGGGTGCGTGCTTGAGCTTTCTGACTCGCCCCATCCTTTCGCGACCTTATGAGCCGACGAAACCATCATCTAGGGTGGCGCTTGAGCTTTCCAACTCGCCCCATCCTATCGCAACCTTATGAGCCGACGAAACCATCATCTAGGGTGGCGTTTGAGCTTTCTGACTCGCCCCATCCCGCCGCGACCTTATGAGCCGACAAAAGCATCATTTAGGGTGCGCGCTTGAGCTTTCTGACTTGCCCCATCCTGTCGCGACCTTATGAGCCGACGAAACCATCATCTAGGGTGGCGCTTGAGCTTTTTGACTCGCCCCATCCTGTCGCGACCTTATGAGCCGACGAAACCATCATTTAGGGTGCGCGCTTGAGCTTTTTGACTCGCCCCATCCTCTCGCGACCTTATGAGCCGACGAAACCATCATCTAGGGTGGCGCTTGAGCTTTCTGACTCGCCCCATCCTGTCGCGACCTTATGAGCCGACGAAACCATCATTTAGGGTGCGCGCTTGAGCTTTCTGACTCGCCCCATCCTGTCGCGACCTTATGAGCCGACGAAACCATCATTTAGGGTGCGCGCTTGAGCTTTCTGACTTGCCCCATCCTGTCACGACCTTATGAGCCGACGAAACCATCATCTAGGGTGGCGCTTGAGCTTTCTGACTCGCCTCATCCCGTCGCAACCTTATGAGCCGACAAAACCATCGTTTAGGGTGCGCGCTTGAGCTTTCTGACTCGCCCCATCCTGTCGCGACCTTATGAGCCGACGAAATCATCTAGGGTGTGCGCTTGAGCTTTCTGACTCACCCCATCCTGTCGCGACCTTATGAGACGACGAAACTATCATTTAGGGTGCGCGCTTGAGCTTTCTGACTCGCCCCATCCTGTTGCGACCTTATGAGCCGACGAAACCATCATTTAGGGTGCGCGCCTGAGCTTTCTGACTCGCCCCATCCTGTCGCGACCTTATGAGCCGACGAAACCATCATCTAGGGTGGCGCTTGAGCTTTCTGACTCGCCTCATCCTGTCGCGACCTTATGAGCCGACGAAACCATCGTTTAGGGTGCGCGCTTGATCTTTTTGACTCGCCCCATCCTGTCGCGACCTTATGAGTCGACGAAATCATCTAGGGTGCGCGCTTGAGCTTTCTGACTCGCCCCATCCTGTGGCGACCTTATGAGCCGACGAAACCATCATTTAGGGTGCGTGCTTGAGCTTTCTGACTCGCCCCATCCTGTCGCGACCTTATTAGCCGACGAAACCATCATTTAGGGTGCGCGCTTGAGCTATTCTGACTCGCCCCATCCTGTCGCGACCTTATGAGCCGACGAAATCATTCTTGGGTGGCGTTTGAGCTTTCTGACTCGCCCCATCCTGTCGTGACCTGATGAGCCGACGAAATTACTATTTTTTACCTTCCTGGCACTGCCACAAGGTTTTTCAGGCTTTTTTCTGACTTGCCTCAAAATATCTTGGGCCGATTGCTATTTATTATCACCCATTACTCACTGAGGTGCTAGCCACCGTAACTCACTGAGCCGGCTTATTTAAAATAGCTTGATGCCATACTTATCATATCATATACATGCATCATATTGCATTACATCATACATCATACATACATATCATGCCGGTCTTCAAACCGGGTCAAAGCATAAATTCTTGCAGGTGCAAATAAATCTTTGAATAGCCAATTTGGCTGGATTTTTATCATGGTTTATCATAACCAGTGTTAAATGATTGGGGGTTTTTAAAGCCAGCTCGGAAGAATTGATTATTGTCAAAGAGTCGCCCTATCACATATAATGCCGAGTCATCTAATTGACCGGCCCTTGGATTTCTTCAACTTGTGTTCTGTAGTAAACTACAACACTTATGGATTTCTCCGACATATGGATTTCTCAAGGATATATTTGCCGGGTTACATTGCAACCACGGTCAAGGATTTCTTTTATCACAAAGGCATCATCAGCTCACAGAGTGGATATGATTTTATTCTACAATGGAAGGAATAGCCCCGAGTCGCTGCAGGCACACAACCCGACACTTGGGGGCTACATTATTCAAATCAAGATTACATCAAAGTATGAAAGTCCCATGTTGCTGCAAACATACACCATGACACTTGGGGGCTAATGCAATCCGCTTTTCAAATCATCACATCATCAACAGACCCAGCTACCTCAAGGAGATAAACCGGTCTTGGAGGGCTACATACCGCTCTTTATTCAAGTATGGATTCAAGGAAGCACCGGCTCATCATTTTTATAATGATCCGGCCCTTGGGGGATACATCATATGATGTTTTATTTTCAAAAGATAAGAACGTGGAAGTCCCGAGTCGCCGCAAGCAATCGACCCGTCGCTTAGGGGCTACACTATTCAGATCATAATATCTAAAGTCCCAGGTTGCCGCATGCAAGACAACCCAGCCCTTGGGGGCTACATCACGAAGTTGTTTCACAGATCATGAGGTTCAAATTGAAGACCCGAACCATCATACACTAATGACCCGACCCTTGGGGGCTACAGGTAATATGGATATATCAAAAAATTGAAGAGCACATTTTATTCTGTCATGGAGGTGAAGTATTGGGAGACCGGTTCAACATATTTTTATCTAGTTGAAGCACTGAAAGACCGGATCAACTTCACACGGATTTGTCAATTGGAGTTCAGTTGTTTGACGGGGCACTACTAATAATGATGACCCTCCATTGTCAATCATGACCCGCCATTGTCAATCATAACCCGCCGAAGCAAGAGAAGCTAGTTCAACATTGTGTGGATTTCTTATTTCCCAAATTTTCATCAAGCCAAAGCATTGGAGGCCGACTCAATGGCATATGTATTTTATTACAAAGGACACGTACCAACAAGATGATTGTGAAGACGGCTCGTTATTATGAAGAAGAAACCCGGATTTTTCAAGGAGCCACTTCAGTAAAATCAAGCCGGCCAGAGGAGCAAGCCGTTCCCTTAACTTATTTATTATTCTTATTTCAGGAGCTTACCATGAATAAATTCAAGCTAACCTTGGGGGCTAATGTCGGGGATATACCCCGCAGTGTAACCCGACTTGGAGTATGACCCACCAAAGGACTTGGCGACTCACCAGCGACTCAGCAGTGACCTGGCGGGCGACTCATACTTGTCCCCACAGGCGACTTAGATAAATGACGAAGGCCCAAGGCCCAACGTGCACCCTGGCATAAGGCGGCTCATAGAGAGGCCAGGAGGGCTGGCTCACAAGAGAAGGCCCAAGGAGAGGAGAGACTCCCTCACAAAGGAAACAAGACCCGGAATAGGATTCAAGAGAGACTAGTCCTATTCCTACTTCTAGTAGGACTCTACATGTAAACCTACCCCTTCCACCTATATAAGGAGGGGTAAGGCACCCCAAGAGGGACAAGATTCACAACTTAGGTCTAGACAAGACAGATCATTAGATAGACAGACTTGACACCCACGAGATTAGAGGTGTCAAGTCTGCACCCTTGTAATCAAGATCATCATCTCCATCAATGGAACACAAGCAAGACATAGGCGTTTACCTCCATCGGAAGGGCCGAACCTGGGTAAACTCGCGTCTCTCGATTCCGACCAACCCCTTCAAGCCGCCACATGGTTGCGATGGCCTCACACCTAAGTTCTCTCATGAGAACATCTGCCGTGACAAAACCACGACAAATAGGTAGAGTTCTCGTCCATAGGCGGTTACGAGAATGTTATCCACAATAGTAACACGGTCTTACTGATAGAGTTGTACACCGAGGTTATTACCTAAGCAGGGAATTTTCAATGCTCAGATTAGTTTAGGTTTCAAGAAAGGTTAAACAGACCACTAGAAAGAAAAATGTGTTCACACACACACACAAGTACTAGAGTATACCATTCCCGAGGAAAATAGAGTATGTTATACACGATAGGTCATCAAGTAAATAATTTATATAAATGGGCAAGGAGAATCATGATGCTTACCCATACAACACTGTTTGGATAATTGATCAAGAACAATTTAGCATTGCGCTTCCAATGTTCGTGTTGACATTTGAAGTACCACATCCGTGCTTTGAGGTAGCACCGACATGGTCATCATATAACGTTCAGTATTTAAGAACACAAATGATTCATGGGGAACAACTTATAAAATAAGTCATACGATTTCCTCATGGAAAATAGGCGAATCTTGTTGAACAAGATACTATAACAATAGGTCCTCCAGCCAGGTATGCTAGACAAGACATCACAGTATCGGGTTACATAAGACAAAAGAAATAATTCTTGGTAAATGTTCCAACCATCTTATCTGCCCGAGATTCAGATCTGTTTGGTGTTAGGATAGCTCAGGTTGAGGATTCGTGAGAAGAAAACAGGGCAACAACAATTTACGAGATGATGATGCAAGATCCTCGGGATATGAACTACGAGAGAAAGTCTTGAATCATGACCTAGATTGTAAGACACATGAACACAATGTCAAGACATTCGTGCCCACATAGAATTCTTACAACAAAATGCAACCAAGTTTTGATTTGGTAACCATCATCGAGGATAACAAGGTCCTTTTGTAAGTCTGGATTAGCTCTTATGAAGGAACTTATTTTTCTTGATCAAATCAGTCAGTGGCTTGGGGTGCTAAGAGAAGTTATATGGAGTGAAGATAACAAATCTTCAAAACGTGTAACACCTCACACAAGCGTGAATGATTAGGGATGACCGCAGAGGAAGCGAAACAAAACTTCCTCATATTCACGACGGCAAGAATGCAGGTAAACTTTAGGAAATCATGTCTTCTATCTAATGCATTCTTCATGAGCTAGGCACAAAGAAAATGCTTTCAAGAGCTTCATTATGAAACATGGAGAAGTTGAGGGTGTGGCCGATGGGCTCAGCAACAATCCCTCAAGATTTTGATAGGGATGAATTTCCAAAATTATAATATCAAGGATATAGCATTTGTAAAATCAAATGGTATATTGACGGATGTTCAAGGAAAATATCAACAATTAAACATGGATCGAAGGATGCACCCAAAAATACGGACTAAGTAGCACGATCAATGCTAAAATGGCGAGTCATCAACCAACACACTAAAAAATGAAATAATCAGTTATTAACTTCAAAGCAATAGGGTTGCTAGAAGTATTGGGATTACAAATCAGAGTTCACTGGTTAGTATTCCGGTTAGAAACAACATGGGACCAAGAAATGAATGGTGATGGTGGGAAGAATCCCTATATCAAGAATTCTTAAGAGGCGCGCAATACTCACGACATTCTTGACATAAAAGACAGTAATACTCCAAGGTAGAACATAACATTTGTTGGATAGCAAGGATCTCAAGGGACAACACAAAACATGATCAAGTTTGTGTTGGAGGGAAGGAAATAAGATTTGTCGACGATACCACAAATCATCGAGGGGCAAGGATGATATTTCTCGTCATGTATTTTGATTGATATCGTGGAAGATCTCAGAGTGCTGATGATGATCACGACACAATTGTCGAGAAGTTTCATCAAGATCTAATCGTTCAGCGACGACATAAAGCAAAGGAATGATGAAGTGAAAGGTTGTCGGAAGCACAGATAAGACTACTAGCTCAGAATCAAAATTGTCTTTTACAACAACCAACATGATGTTGAAAGCTCAATGTATGCTTAACGCATAGTTGGACGATGAAGATGTAGCCTAACAGCTTGTAATGACATGATCGAGTACGAACTCGGAAGCAAACGAGATTACTAAGAGTTGTTTTTTTGAGGGGAACTAAGAGTTGTTGAATCGTAATTCATACTTGATTCAGTTATCGGTGTCCTTGAGTATCCAACAACTCAAAATAAGAGGAAAGTGGAATCAACAAAAAGTCATAGTTGATAAGGAGCTCATAAGAAGTTATATAGCTCCGCGATATTCTCGAAATACCAGGGATAATACCCGGAGGTAGATAAGAATAGAGATTAGACCAGTGTGTTGATCTGTGGAAGACAAGCACTTTAACTTACCAAAATGAAATTAAAGTAGAACAAGATAGTCGGAATAGTGATTGCAAAGGACAAGATCACAGATACTGGATCAAATTATTCCAAAGGAATATTATTGCTATGAGAAGCTTCCATGATAATACATACATCGGGTCCATGTGGATGAACAAAAGGTTCAAGGTCGACTCCGACTTCATCAATGCATCACCTTCCATTTACTCCTCACCTTTTATGAAGTTGTAACTGCTACTACAAGAAAAGACCTTCCAACGGTGCCAGAAACAAGGGTGCTGACGCGAGACTATTCTTGTCTTGATACTCCTCAGCAACGGCACCAAGAATCCTTCTGTTACGGCTACGCCTTTAGGGACTTCCTAGGAAAATATGCAAAGGATTCTGCGTTGGTGTTCCCTCGAAGCGGAAAGGGTGATGTAGTACAATGGTGGTAAGTATTTCCCTCAGTTTTGAGAACCAAGGTATCGATCCAGTGAAGGAGTATCACAAGTACCTGCACAAACACAAAGAGCTTGCTCCCAACGCTATGAAGGGGTTGTCAATCCCTTAAAGATTTGTTTGCCAAGTCAGAACTGAAAGCAACAAAGTAACAAAGAAAAATTGGAAACGATAGGTGTGAATAGACCGAGGGGCCGTAGTGTTCACTAGTGGCTTCGCTCATGAAAGCAAGTAGACGTTGGGTGAACGAATCACTTTCGAGCAATTGATAGAACCGCACAAAGTCGTGACGTTATCTATGGCAATGATTATATCTATAGGCATCACGTCCAAAACAAGTAGACCGTTATTTTGTGCATCCACTACTATTACTCCACACGTCGACCGCTATGCAGCATGCATCTAGTGTATTAAGTTCATGAGAACAGAGTAACGCCTTAAGCAAGATGACATGATGTAGATGGACAATCTCATATCTACGATAAAAGCCCATCTTGTTACCCTTGATGGCAACAACACGATGCGTGCCTTGCTGCCCTTTCTGTCACCGGGAAAGGTCACCACACGGTATGAACCCAAAACCAAGCACTTCTCCCATTGCAAGAATCATAGATCTAGTTGGCCAAACAAAACCCAAGACTCAGAGAGACTTACAAGGATATCAAATCATGCATATAAGAAATCAGCAAAGACTCAAATATATATCATAGATAATCTCATCACAAATCCACAATTCATCGGATCTCGACAAACACACCGCCAAAGAGGATTACATCGGATAGATCTCCATGAAGATCATGGAGAACTTTCTATTGAAGATCCAAGAGAGAGAAGAAGCCATCTAGCTACTAACTACGGACCCGTAGGTCTGAAGTGAACTACTCACGAGTCATTGGAGGGGCGATGATCTTGATGAAGAAGCCCTCCAACTCCAAAGTCCCCTCCGGCAGGGCACCGGGAAGGGTCTCCAGATGAGATCTCGCGGAAACAGAAGCTTGCGGCGGCGGAAAAGTGTTTTCGTGGAAGCCATGAATTTTTCTGGATTTTTAGGGAATTTATAGGCCAAACACCTAGGGCAGGGGAGCGCCAGGGGGGCCACAAGCTTGGTTGCCGCGACCACCCCCTGGTCGCGGCAACAGGGCTTGTGGGCCCCCTGTGGGCCCACTTGCTTGGCCCTCAAGCCTCCCGATCTTCTTCTGTTCTGGAAAAAATCATTTCGGGGATTTTATTTCATTTGGACTCCGTTCCAAAATCAGATCTGAAAAGAGTCAAAAACACAGAAAAAACAGGAACTGGCACTTGGCACTGAGTTAATAAGTTAGTCCCAAAAAAGATATAAAAGGTAAACAAAACATCCAAAGTTGACAAGATAACAGCGTGAAACCATAAAAAATTATAGATACGTTCGAGACGTATCAAGCATCCCCAAGCTTACCTCCTACTCGTCCTCGAGTAGGGAAGTGATAAAGAATGAATTTTTGATGCTTTCATGCTATCTAGCATAGATGTCCTTTGTAACTCATCTTATGTGACGTGAATGTCCAGATCCATTAGATTCAAAACAACAGTTTGCTATTGACGTGGAAACGATAATACTTCAAACAAACTAGCAAGTTAATCATGAACTTTCAAAATAACAAGGCCAAAAGAAAGTTATCCCTACAAAATCATATAGTCTGGCTATGCTCTATCATCATTGCACAACGAGTTTAAATCATGCACAACCCCGGTATTGGCCAAGTAATTTTTTCACACCTTTACTTTCTCAAACTTTTTCAACTCTCACGCAATACATGAGCGTGAGCCATGGTTTTAGCACTATAAGTGGTGTGGAGTGTGGTGGAGGTTGCAAGACAAACAAGCAGAAGATGGTCACATTAACTAGGCATATCAATGAGCTGTGGAGATGCTCATCAATAGATATCAATGTGAATGAGTAGGGATTGCCATACAAATGATGCACTAGAGCTAAGAGTATGTGAAAGCTCTTAAAGAAAACTAGTGGGTGTGCATCCAACTATCTTGCTCACGAAGACCTAAGGCAATTTTGAGGAAGCCTATCATTGGAATATACAAGCCAAGTTTGATAATGAAAATTTCCCACTAGCTATATGGTGGTGATAAAACGAGAGACTCTCAATCATGAAGATCATGGTGCTTAATATGCACAAGTGTGGAAAGGTGGTAGCATTGTCCCTTCTCTCTTTTTCTCTCATTTTTTTGGATGGGCTCTTTGGCCTCTTTTTTTTGGTGGGCATCTTTGGCCTCTTTTATTTCCTCATATGGGACAATGCTCCATCAATGATGATCATCACACTTACAACTCAAAACTTAGAGCAACGATGACTCTATATGGAATGCATTCGGTAGTGTACCGTGACAATGATCTAGCATGGCATAGACATTAATGGAAACATCATGCTAGCTATCTTATGATCATGAAATGGCAATGTAGACGTGGTGGCACATGTCATGGTGGTAGTTGCATGGAAATATATCTCGGAATGACTTTGAAAAAGCCATAGTAGGTAGGTATGGTGGCTGTTTTGAGGGAGGCTAACGGTGGGTTTTGTGCACCGGCGAAAGTTGCACGGCACTAAAGAAGATAGTTATGGTGGAAGGTGAAAGTGCATCTAAACCATGGACTCAACATTAGTCATGAAGAACTCATATACTTGTTGCAAAAGTTTTAGTAGTAATCGAAACAAAGCATTCAACGCATACTCCTAGGGGAAGGGTTGGTAGGTATAAACCATCGCGCGATCCCGACCGCCACACAAAAGATGACAATCAATAGACTAATCAGGCTCAGACTTCATCACATAGCGGTTCACCATACGTGCATGCTACAAGAATCACTAACTTCAACACAAGTATTTCTAGATCCACAACACCTTACTAATATAACTTCAATATTACCATAACCACAACTCAAAACTAGTTGAGATGAGTCAAACTTCTCTAACTATTCAATGCACATGAAGGTGGAAGTTTTCGTATCCCTTTGGATAACTACCCCTTTTGAGACTACTTTCAAAGCATAGATCAACTACCAAGCCACACACCTCCGTGCTCTAAAATATATAGGTGAAGCACAAGAGCAAAAGTATCTAGCTCAAAAGATATAGGTGAAGCCCATGTGAGCTGAATTGTCTACCAAAGGATATAAGTGAAGCTCGACAAAATCACGGTGAGTGCATGTCTCTCTCTGTAGGTGTGCAGCAAGGATGATTATGACACAACAAAAATAAAAGCCTCCTACGATACAAGACGCTCCAAGCAAAACACATAACACGTGGTGAATAAAAATATAGCCCCAAGTAACGTTACCGATGGATTGAAGACGACAGAAGGGATGCCTTCCCGGGGCATCCCCAAGCTTAGGATTTTACGGCATCCTTGAATCATCTTGGGGTGCCTTGGGCATCCCCAAGCTTGAGCTCTTGCCACTCTTTATCTTTTTGTCCATAAGAACTTCACCCAAAACTTGAAAACTTCACAACACGAAACTTAAACAGAAACTCGTGATAACATTAGTATAAGAAAGCAAACCACCACTTCCTTAGGTACTTTAGCAAACTTAAATTCTACTTATGTTGATGTTGGGTTACTGTATTTTCAATCTTCCATAGCTAATACCCCCGATACTATCCATAGTTTCTTCAAAATAAGCAACCAACACAACAAAAACAGAATCTGTTAATAGCAGACCAGTCTGTAGCAATCTGTACACTTTGTATACTTCTGTTACTTCAAAAATTATGAACAATTACGAAAGTCTGAATAATTTGCGTAGCAATCAGCAGCAAAAAGAATCAACTCAAAATCTCTTACAGAAAAAAAATGAAAATTCTTTTCGTGAGCAGAAAGTTTCTGTCTTTTCCAGCATGACCAAACGATCATCCCCAAGACTAATCATAACGGTTTTGCTTGGCACAAACGCAAAAAAGAAACACAAAAAACACAATCATAACAGAATTATGAAAGTGTGGAAAACACAAAACAGAAAGAAAAAGGATAGATTCGTTGGCTTGCCTCCCAACAAGCGCTATTGTTTAACGCCCTTAGCTAGGCAAAAGGTGATGGAATCTAAGTCTAACATACTTCCTATGCATAGGCATTTTATAGGAAAACGGATTGTAAAGACAACCAATGGTTACCATATGCAAGGAAGAAGAAAGAGACAATAGCAATCTCCACATAACGAGAGGTAATTTGGTAACATGAAAGTTTCTACCACAATATTTTCCTCTCTCATAGCAATTACATGTGGGATCATATTCGAATTCAACAATGTAACTATCACATAGGATATTGTTTTCATGATCCATGCATGCAAAATTGACGCTCTTCAAAAATAGTGGGATTATCATCAGCTAAAGTCATGACTTCTCCAAACGCACTTTCAATGTTATTGCAAATATCATATTCATCATGAGGTTTGAACAAATTTTCAAGATCATAAGAAAGATCATCACCCCAATCATGATTATTGCAACAAGTAGTGGACAAAGCAAAACTAGCATCCCCAAGCTTAGGGTTTTGCATATTTTTAGCATGATTGTCACTAATAGGATTTATAGTGAAACCATTGCAATCATGCTTTTTCATTCAAGGAGCCCTCGTGAATCACTTCGTAAATTTCTTCATCACGATTTTCAGATTCACGCATCTCAAGCAAAACTCCATAGAGAAAGTCAAGTGCACTCAACTCACTAGCAATTGGATCAACATAACTAGATCTCTTAAAGAGATTAGCAAGTGGATGAGGATCCATATCATTAGATTTTCAGCAAGCAAAGATGAAAGCATATTGAAGGCACACAACACACAAGCAAAGGAAAGGCAAACGAAAAAGGCAAACGAAAAAGGAAAATTGGTGAAGTGGGGGAGAGGAAAACGAGAGGCAACTAGCAAAAAAGGTAAATGCAAGAGATGAGTTTGTGGGACCTACTTGGATAGATCTCTCCTTCCCCGGCAACGGCGCCAGAAAAACTTCTGCTACCGCAACAAAAGACCTTCCAACGGTGCCAGAAACAAGCGTGCTGACGGGAGACTATTCTTGTCTTGATACTCCTCAGCAACGGCACCAGGAATCCTTCTGGTACGGCTACACCTTTAGGGACTTCCTAGGAAAATATGCAAACGATTCCCCCGTGGCCTTGGAGCCTTGCGTTGGTGTTCCCTCGAAGCGGAAATGGTGATGTAGCACAGTGGTGGTAAGTATTTCCCTCAGTTTTGAGAACCAAGATATCGATCCAGTGAAGGAGTATCACAAGTACCGGCACAAACACAAAGAGCTTGCTCCCAACGCTATGAAGGGGTTGTCAATCCCTTATAGATTTGTTTGCCAAGTGAGAACTGAAAGAAGCAAAGTAACAAAGCAAAGTAAAAGCAAAATTGGAAACGATAGGTGTGAATAGACCTGGGGGCCGTAGTGTTCACTAGTGGCTTCTTGATACATCTCCATCGTATCTACTTTTCCAAACTCTTTTGCCCTTGTTTTGGACTTTAATTTGCATGATTTGAATGGAACTAACCTGGACTGACGCTGTTTTCAACAGAATTGCCTTGGTGTTATTTTTGTGCAGAAATCAAAGTTCTCCAAACTTCCTGAAAATTTACGTGGAGCAGTTTTGGAAAATATGAAAAATATCTGCGCCAAGTTCCACCTGAGGGGGTGGGCCAGTGGGCCACAAGCCCTGGCTCCGCCAGCAGCCCTCTGGTGGCGGTGGGCAGGCTTGTCGGGACTACACGGCTCTGCCGCCCCCAACCTCACGTCTATAAGTTCACTTTTGTCCCAGAAAAAATAAAAAGAGAAGTTTTCGTCGCGTTTGCGATACAGAGGCGCCCCACCACCTATTCTTCATCCGGAGGGCAGATCTGGAGTCCGTCTTGGGCTCCGGAGACGGGAAATCGTTGCCATCGTCATCATCAACCTTCTTCCCTCTCCAATTCCATGAAGCTCTTCGTCGTTCGTGAGTAATCTATTCGTAGGCTCGCTGGGCGGTGATGAGTAGGATGAGATCTATTATGTAACTGAGTTAGTTTTGATGGGGATTGATCCCTAGTATCCACTATGTTCCGAGATTGATGTTTCTACTACTTTGCCATGCTTAATGCTTGTCACTAGGGCCCGAGTGCCATGATTTCAGATCTGAAATTATTATGTTGTCACCAATATATGTGTGTTTTAGATCCGATCTTGCAAGTTGTAGTTACCTACTATGTGTTATGATCCGGAAACCCCGGAGTGACAATAACCGGAACCACTCCCGGTGATGACCATAGTTTGAGGAGTTCATGTGTTCACCAAGTGCTAATGCGTTGGTCCGGTTCTTTATTAAAAGGAGAACCTTAATATCCAGTAGTTTCCTTTTGGACGCCCGCTGCCACGGGAGGGATGGACAATAGATGTCATGCAAGTTCTTTTCCCTAAGCACGTATGACGACACACGGAATGCATGCCTACATCACATTGACGAATGGGAGCTAGCCACATATCTCTCCGTGTTATAACTGTTGCATGATGAATATCATCCAAACAAATCACCGACCCATTGCCTACGAGTTTGTCCTACTGCTGCTGTTACTTGTCTTGCTCTGCTGCTGTTACTTGTTTTGCTCTGCTTCTGTTACTACTGCTGCTACTGCTGTTACTTGTCTTGCTCTGCTGCTGTTACTTGTCTTGCTCTGCTGCTGTTACTTGTCTTGCTCTACTGCTGTTACTACTGTTGCTACTGCTGTTACTTGTCTTGCTGTGCTGCTGCTGTTGCTTGCTACTGTTGCTACTTGCTACTGCTGTCACTACTGCTGTTCCTTGCCACTGCTATTGCTCGTTACACTACTGCTACCTGCTACAATTTTGGTTCGCTGGTCGTTGACGGGAACTAACAATCTCCATCAACGAGGCAACTTGGCGCCATTGATACAATCATTAGAAATAGTCTGCCGTGTCAACAGATCGTTTCTGACACCGTTGTTATCATACTACTTTGCTACTGATACTTTGCTTGCAGATGCTAATCTTTCAGGTGTGGTTGAATCTGACATATTCAGCTGCTAATACTTGAGAGTATCCTCTCACCTCCTATAGGCGTACCAACAAATTTGGGTCGAATACTCTACCCTCGAAAACTACTACGATCCCACGCGCTGGTGGGCCGTCAACTACATTCTTCTAGTTTTGATTGCCGGAGAGTGCTAGCAGCATTCTTCTGGTGCCGTTGCGAGTGGAAGAACAGTTGACATCAAGCATTTTTCTGGCGCCGTTGCCGGGGAAGGTCTATTGTCATGGAATCACTTCTCTCATGAAAGCAAGTAGACGGTGGGTGAACGAATTACTGTCGAGCAATTGATAGAACCGCGCAAAGTCGTGACGTTGTCTATGGCAATGATTATATCTATAGGCATCACGTCCAAAACAAGTAGACCGATACTTTCTGCATCCACTACTATTACTCCACACGTCGACCGCTATCCAACATGCATCTAGTGTATTAAGTTCATGAGAACAGAGTAACGCCTTAAGCAAGATGACATGATGTAGATGGATAATCTCATATCTACGATAAAAGCCCATCTTGTTACCCTTGATGGCAACAACACGATGCGTGCCTTGCTGCCCTTTTTGTCACTGGGAAAGGTCACCACACGATATGAACCCAAAACCAAGCACTTCTCCCATTGCAAGAATCATAGATCTAGTTGGCCAAACAAAACCCAAGACTCGGAGAGACTTACAAGGATATCAAATCATGCATATAAGAAATCAGCAAAGACTCAAATATATATCATAGATAATCTTATCACAAATCCACAATTCATCGGATCTCGACAAACACACCGCCAAAGAGGATTACATCGGATAGATCTCCATGAAGATCATGGAGAACTTTGTATTGAAGATCCAAGAGAGAGAAGAAGCCATCTAGCTACTAACTACGGACCCGTAGGTCTGAAGTGAACTACTCACGAGTCATTGGAGGGGCAATGATGTTGATGAAGAATCCCTCCAACTCCAAAGTCCCCTCCGGCAGGGCACCGGGAAGGGTCTCCAGATGATATCTCGCGGAAACGGAAGCTTGATTTTTTCTGGATTTTTAGGGAATTTATAGGCCAAAGACCTAGGGCATGGGAGCACCAGGGGGGCACAAGCTTGGTTGCCGCGGCCTCCCCCTAGCCGCGGCAACAGGGCTTGTGGGCCCCCTGTGGGCCCACTTGCTTGGCCCTCAAGCCTCCCGATCTTCTTCCGTTCTGGAAAAATTTATTTCGGGGATTTCATTCCGTTTGGACGCCGTTCCAAAATCAGATCTAAAAAGAGTCAAAAACACAGAAAAAAAAGGAACTGGCACTTGGCACTGAGTTAATAAGTTAGTCCCAAAAAAGATATAAAAGGTAAACAAAGCATCCAAAGTTGACAAGATAACAACGTGAAACCATCAAAAATTATAGACACGTTTGAGACATATCAGTAACTTGTCAATATTATCTCGCAAAACATCAGAAGAGTAAGAATCATGAAAACTATTGGGGTCACACGGATTTAGGAAGGCATAGGTTCAACCCATCCGGGCATCTTAGGAATATATACCACAACCTTCAAGAGTAATTAATACATGCTTGAAGGGCATGGCTGACAAAAGCATAGGATACAAGTTATCAGAGGGAGAAGACACAATTTACCAGTGGCATCATGTATCAGGGGAAGAATCTCACAAGGATTCTGAATGTAAGGCATGCCATCGGATAATAACCCAACAATGGGTGTTGTGGTCCACAAAGGACATGAGGTGAGTATTAGTACTCAATTAGAGGGAGATACAATGCAAGGCATCGAATTATAGAACATCTGAAAAAATATCGATAAGTAAATACGGAAGGAATTATGACTTCCAGGTTGGGTATCAGATCAGACACTGTGATCAAATACAAGTAAGTTGAATGGACTTAGATTGTACAATCAATCAAGGTTGATTTGTCAATAACGAGTTCCTATTTGGAAATTCCTCTTAGCTAAAACGATAATTTATGAGGATCAACTAATGATTGTGTGCATTCATACAAAGGTTGAACCAATAAGATCAAAGGGCAATCACTAAGGATTCAAATGATGGTTGCTAGACATATGTAATTAACCATAAGGCAAGAAGGTGAGGAAGTTCAAGAGCATTAGGATACTGAGGATTATGAAAGATCGAATAGCAATCAGAAGAACTTGCGAAACCCATGACAACTTAGGACGAACGAATCCCCGGTATGATAATTCGTTGTACCTTGTAAAAACAAGAGCAACCGGAAAAGATAGTATGAACGGCATTTTTATTGAGCCATCCATAGGAGTTGATGGAGGAAGGAAAATTGCAAAAGCGATGAGCATAGTTTTTTGGGAGAACATCAGAGAATATCATTGGAGTGTTCCTACAAATCAAGTCATCGTCTGGAATGAGGGGCTCTCTGGGAGGAAGTATTTACGAGAAGCTAGAGTTAGAGTTAGCAAAATCTTTAACCCAAAAGAGAAGAGAGATTAGAACCCAGAGTATAGAAGAGGAGTAAAAGATACTAACACGCAGTCGGCTCTGATACTAACTTGTGGCACCCTCGATTTGATCGTACGCTAATCATACACGCAAATGCGTACGACCAAGCTCAAGGACTCAAGGGAAGTTATCACAACACAACTCTAAACACAAATAAAAACATACAAGCTTCATATTACAAGCCAGGGGCCTCGAGGGATAGAATATAGAAGCTCGATACACACACGAGTCAGCGGAAGCATTAAATATCCGAGTACAAACATAAAACAAGGATATGCCTTACATAAGGCTAGCTAGCACAAAAGATACATCGATCAAATGAGGCAAGGCCTCCTTCCTGGGAACCTCCTAAACTACTCCTGGTCATCAGCGGCCTCCACTTAGCAGTAGGCACCATCAGTGTAGAAGTCGTCGTCGGCGGGATACACCATCTCTTGGGCTCCCTCATCTGGTCGCAACAATTGTATCAAGGGAAAAGGGGGAGCAAAGCAACGATGAATACTCATCAAAAGTGTTGGGAAACGTCGCATGGGAAACAAAAATTTTCCTACGCGCACGAAGACCTATCATGGTGATGTCCATCTATGAGAGGGGATGTGTGATCTACGTACCCTTGTAGACCGTACAGCAGAAGCGTTAGTGAACGCGGTTGATGCAGTGGAATGTCCTCACGTCCCTCCATCCGCCCCGCGAACTATCCCGCGATCAGTCCCACGATCTAGTGCCGAACGGACGGCACCTCCGCGTTCAGCACACGTACAGCTCGACGATGATCTCGGCCTTCTTGATCCAGCAAGAGAGACGGAGAGGTACAAGAGTTCTCCGGCAGCGTGACGGTGCTCCGGAGGTTGGTGATGATCTTGTCTCAGCAGGGCTCCGCCCGAGCTCCGCAGAAACGCGATCTAGAGGTAAAACCGTGGAGATATGTGGTCGGGCTGCCGTGGCAAAGTTGTCTCAAATCAGCCCTAAAACCCCACTATATATATAGGAGGAGGAGGGGGGAGACTTGCCTTGGGGTCCAAGGACTCCCAAGGGAGTCGGCCGAGCCAAGGGGGAAGGTCTCCCCCTCCCAAACCGAAATCCACTTGGTTTGGAAGGTGGAGTCCTTCTTCCCTTTCCCACCTCCTTCCTTTTTTTCCTTTCCTCTTTGATTTTCTTTCCTATGCGCATAGGCCTCTCTTGGGCTGTCTCACCAGCCCACTAAGGGCTGGTGCGGCACCCCAAACACCCATGGGGTTCCCCGGGGTGGGTGGGCCCCCTCGGTGAACTCCCGGAACCCATTCGTCATTCCCGGTACATTCCCGGTAACTCCGAAAACCTTCCGGTAATCAAATGAGGTCATCCTATATATCAATCTTCGTTTCCAGACCATTCCGGGAACCCTCGTGACGTCCGTGATCTCATCTGGGACTCCGAACAACATTCGGCAACCAACCATATAACTCAAATACGCATAGAACAACGTCGAACCTTAAGTGTGCAGACCCTGCGGGTTCGAGAACTATGTAGACATGACCCGAGAGACTCCTCGGTCAATATCCAACAGCGGGACCTGGATGCCCATATTGGATCCTACATATTCTACAAAGATCTTATCGTTTGAACCTCAGTGCCAAGGATTCATATAATCCCGTATGTCATTCCCTTTGTCCTTCGGTATGTTACTTGCCCGAGATTTGATCGTCAGTATCCGCATACCTATTTCAATCTCGTTTACCGGCAAGTCTCTTTACTCGTTCCGTAATACAAGATCCCGTAACTTACACTAACTCACATTGCTTGCAAGGCTTGTGTGTGATGTTGTATTACCGAGTGGGCCCCGAGATACCTCTCCGTCACACGGAGTGACAAATCCCAGTCTCGATCCATACTAACTCAACGAACACCTTCGGAGATACCTGTAGAGCATCTTTATAGTCACCCAGTTACGTTGCGACGTTTGATACACACAAAGCATTCCTCCGGTGTCAGTGAGTTATATGATCTCATGGTCATAGGAACAAATACTTGACACGCAGAAAACAGTAGCAACAAAATGACACGATCAACATGCTACGTCTATTAGTTTGGGTCTAGTCCATCACATGATTCTCCTAATGATGTGATCCCGTTATCAAGTGACAACACTTGCCTATGGCCAGGAAACCTTGACCGTCTTTGATCAACGAGCTAGTCAACTAGAGGCTTACTAGGGACAGTGTTTTGTCTATGTATCCACACAAGTATTGTGTTTCCAATCAATACAATTATAGCATGGATAATAAACGATTATCATGAACTAAGAAATATAATAATAACTAATTTATTATTGCCTCTAGGGCATATTTCCAACAGTCTCCCACTTGCACTAGAGTCAATAATCTAGTTCACATCACCATGTGATTCCAACGAATCCAATACCCATATAGTTATGGGGTCTGATCACGTCTTGCTCGTGAGAGAGGTTTTAGTCAACGGTTCTGAAACTTTCAGATCCGTGCGTTCTTTACAAATCTTTATGTCATCTTATAGATGCTGCTACTACGTGCTATTCGTAAATGCTCCAAATATCTACTCTACTATACGAATCCGTTTCACTACTCATAGTTATTCGGATTAGTGTCAAAGCTTGCATCGACGTAACCCTTTACGACGAACTCTTTAATCACCTCCATAATCGAGAAAAATTCCTTAGTCCATTAGTTACTAAGGATAAATTTTGACCGCTGCTAGTGATTCAATCATGGATCACTCTCTATACCTCTCAACAGACTTTGAGTCAAGGCACACATCAGGTGCGGTACACAGCATGACATACTTTAGATTCTACGGCTAAGGCATAGAAGACGACCTTCGTCTATTCTCTTTATTCTGCCGGGGTCGGGTTTTGATTCTTACTCAAATTCACACCTCACAACGCAACCAAGAACTCCTTCTTTGCTGATCTATTTTGAACTCCATTAAGCGCTTTCGATCTATCTCCATAGATCTTGTCAAGGCATGCATCTTGTTGAAACTTCCATTAAGCGCTTTCGATCTATCTCCATAGATCTTTGATGCTCAACAATCAAGTAGCTCAATCCAGGTATTCCTTTGAAAACTCCTTTCAAACAACCTTGTATGTTTTACAGAAATTCTACATTACTTCTGATCCACAATATGTCAACCACATATACTTATCAGAAATTCTATAGTGCTCCCACTCACTTCTTTGGAAATACAAGTTTCTCATAAACCTTGTACAAACCCAAAATATTTGATCATCTCATCAAAGTGTATATTCTAACTCCGAGATGCTTGCACCAGTCCATTGAAGGATCACTGGAGCTTGCATACTTGCTAGTATCTTTAGGATTGACAAAACCTTCTGGTTGTATCACATACAATGTTTGCTCGAGGAAACCGTCGAGAAAACAATGTTTTGACATCCTACGTGCAATATTTCATAAATAATGCATCAACAACTAACATAATTCTAGCAGACCTTTAGCATCGCTACGAGTGAGAAAGTCTCATCATAGTCAACTGTTTGATCTTGTCGAAAACATCTTTGCGACAAGTCGAGCTTTTCTTAATAGTGACTTATCACCATCATCGTCTGTCTTCTTTTAAAGATCCATATTTACTCAATAGTCTTATGACCATCAAGTAGTTCTTTCAAAGTCTACACTTTGTTTTCATACATGGATCCTCTCTCGGATTTCATGGCTTCCAGCCATTTGTCGGAATCTGGGCCCACCATCGCTTTCTCCATAACTCGTAGGTTCACTGTTGCTCAACAACATGACCTCCAAGATAGGGTTACCGTACCACTCTGTAGTAGTATGCGACCTTGTCAACCTACGAGGCTTGTAGTAACTCGATCCGATGCTTGATGATCACCATCATCAGCTTCCACTTCAATTAGTGTAGGCGCCACAGGAACAACTTCCTGCGCCCTGCTACACACTGGTTGAAGTGATGGTTCAATAACCTCATCAAGTTCTACTACCCTCCCACTCAATTCTTTCGAGAGAAACCTTTCCTCGAGAAAGAATCCGTTTCTAGAAACAAACACTTTGCTTTCGGATCTGAGATAGGAGATGTACCCAACTGTTTTGGATATCCTATGAAGATGCATTTATCCGCTTTGGGTTCGAGCTTATCAGACTGAAACTTTTTCACATAAGTGTCGAAGCCCCAAACTTTCAAGAAACGACAGTTTAGATTTCTCTAAACCTCAGTCTATACTGTGTCATCTCAACGGAAATACGTGGTGCCCTATTTAAAGTGAGTGCGGTTGTCTCTAATGCATAACCCATAAACGATAGTGGTAATTCGATAAGAGACATCATAGTATGCACCATACCAAATAGTGCGTGGCAATGACGTTCAGACACATCATCACACTATGATGTTCCAGGTGGCATGAACTGCGAAACAATTTCCACATTGTCTTAACTGCGTACCAAAACTCGTAACTCAGATATTCATTTCCATGATCATATCGTAGACAGTTTATCCTCTTGTTACGACGAACTTCACTCTGAAACGGAATTGAACTTTTCAACATTTCAGACTTGTGATTCATTAAGTAAATACTCCTGTATCTACTCAAATCGTCAGTGAACTAAGAACATAATGATATCCACTACGTGCCTCAGCACCCATTGGACTGCATACATAAAAAATGTATCACTTCCAACAAGTTACTATCTTACTTCATCTCAATGAAAACAAGGCCTTGCTCATGTGGTATGATTTGCATGTCACTAGTGATTCGAAATCAGGTGAGTACAAAGATCCATCAGCATGGAGCCTCTTCATGCAATTTATACTAACATGACTCAAGCGGCAGTGCCACAAGTAAGTGGTACTATCATCATTAACTCGTATCTTTTGGCACCAATATCATGAACATGTGTAACACTACGATCGAGATTCAATAAACCATTGAAGGTGAATATTCAAGAAAATAGAGTAACCATTATTCTCCTTAAATGAATAATCGTATTGCAATAAACACGATCCAATCATGTTCATGCTTAACGCAAGCACCAAATAACAATTATTTAGGTTTAACACCAATCCCGATGGTAGAGGGAGCGTGCGACGTTTGATCATATCAACCTTGGAAACACTTCCAACACGTATCGTCACCTCGCCTTTAGCTAGTCTCCGTTTATGTCGTAGCTTTCATTTCGTGTTACTAATCACTTAGCAACCGAACCGGTATCCAATACCCTCATGCTACTAGGAGTAATAGTAAAGTACACATCAACATCATGTATATCAAATACACTTCTTTCGACTTTTGCCAGCCTTCTTATCTACCAAGTATCTAGAGTTGCTCCGCCTCAGTGACCGTTCCCCTCATTACAGAAGCACTTAGTCTCGGGTTTGGGTTTAATCTTGGGTCTCTTCATTAGTGAAGCAACTGTTTTGCCGTTTCACGAAGTATCCCTTCTAGCCCTTGCCTTTCTTGAAACTTAGTGGTTTTACAAACCATCAACTATTGACGCTCCTTCTTGATTTCTACTTTCGCAGTGTCAAACATCGCTAATCGCTCAAGGATCATTGTACCTATCCTTGATATGTTATAGTTCATCACGAAGCTCTCACAGCTTGGTGGCAGTGACTTTGGAGAACCATCACTATCTCATCTGGAAGATTAACTCCCACTTGATTCAAGTGATTGTCGTACTCAGACAATCTGAGCACTCGCTCAACGATTGAGCTTTTCTCCTTTACTTTGTGGACAAAGAATCTTGTTGGAGGTCTCGTACCTCTTAACAAGGGCACAAGCGTGAAATCACAATTTCATCTCTTTAGAACATCACTTATGTTCCGTGACGTTTTACAACGTTTTCGGCGCCTTGCTTCTAAGCCATTAAGTATTTTGCACTGAACTATCGTGTAGTCATCAGAAAACGTGTATGTCGGATGTTCATAGCATCCACAGACGACGCTCGAGGTGCAGCACACCGAGTGGTGCATTAAGGACATAAGCCTTCTGCGTAGCAACGAGGACAATCCTCGGTTTTACAGACTCAGTCTGCAAAGTTTGCTACTATCAATTTTCAACTAAATTTTCTCTAGGAACATATAAAAATAGTAGAGCTATAGCGCAAGCTACATCGTAATTCACAAAGACCATTAGACTATGTTCATGACAATTAGTTCAATTAATCATATTACTTAAGAACTCCCACTCAAAAAGTACATCTCTCTAGTCATTTGAGTGGTACATGATCCAAATCCACTATCTCAAGTCCGATCATCACGTGAGTCGAGAATAGTTTCAGTGGTAAGCATCTCTATGCTAATCATATCGACTATACGATTCATGCTCGACCTTTCGGTCTCATGTGTTCCGAGGCCATGTCTGCACATGCTAGGCTCGTCAAGCTTAACCCGAGTGTTCCGCGTGCGCAACTGTTTTGCACCCGTTGTATGTGAACGTTGAGTCTATCACACCCGATCATCACGTGGTGTCTCGAAACGACGAACTGTAGCAACGGTGCACAGTCGGGGAGAACACAATTTCGTCTTGAAATTTTAGTGAGGGATCACCTCATAATGCTACCGTCGTTCTAAGCAAAATAAGGTGCATAAAAGGATTAACATCACATGCAATTCATAAGTGACATGATATGGCCATCATCATGTGCTTCTTGATCTCCATCACCAAAGCACCGACACGATCTTCTTGTCACCGGCGTCACACCATGATCTCCATCATCATGATATCCATCAACGTGTCGCCATCGGGGTTGTCGTGCTACTCATGCTATTACTACTAAAGCTACGTCCTAGCAAAATAGTAAACGCATCTGCAAGCACAAACGTTAGTTATAAAGACAACCCTATGGCTCCTGCCGGTTGCCGTACCATCGACGTGCAAGTCGATATTAACTATTACAACATGATCATCTCATACATCCAATATATCACATCACATCGTTGGCCATATCACATCACAAGCATACCCTGCAAAAACAAGTTAGACGTCCTCTAATTTTGTTGTTGCATGTTTTACGTGGTGACCATGGGTATCTAGTAGGATCGCATCTTACTTACGCAAACACCACAACGGAGATATATGAATTGCTATTTAACCTCATCCAAGGACCTCCTCGGTCAATTCCGATTCAACTAAAGTTGGAGAAACTGACACCCGCCAGTCATCTTTGAGCAACGGAGTTACTCGTAGCGATGAAACCAGTCTCTCGTAAGCGTACGAGTAATGTCGGTCTGAGCCGCTTCGATCCAACAATACCGCGGAATCAAGAAAAGACTAAGGAGGGCAGCAAAACGCACATCACTGCCCACAAAAACTTTTGTGTTCTACTCGAGAAGACATCTACGCATGAACCTAGCTCATGATGCCACTGTTGGGAAACGTCGCATGGGAAACAAAAATTTTCCTACGAGCACGAAGACCTATCATGGTGATGTCCATCTATGAGAGGGGATGTGTGATCTACGTACCCTTGTAGACCGTACAGCAGGAGCGTTAGTGAACGCGGTTGATGTAGTGGAACGTCCTCACGTCCCTCGATCCGCCCCGCGAACTATCCCGCGATCAGTCCCACGATCTAGTGCCGAACGGACGGCACCTCCGCGTTCAGCACACGTACAGCTCGACGATGATTAGTAGACTGACTGCAACAATGTGAGAATAGAGAGAGGGGACTAGTCCTATGGAAGACTAGCATCTTTAGTGTCTTGCAGCAATAGACGAGAGTAGAGCAAGTAACACAATTAAATAGTCATATTGTTGCAACAAATTTAATTAAGGTCACGCCCAGAGATTCTTCCTCGACTCCCTGCGAGAAAGCAATCTTGGAGCAAATATTCCAGTTAAGTAACAGTTGAAGTTGTATAAGATCGGGGCACAACTCCAAGTCGTCCTGTAACCGTGGACACGACTTTTCAAATAGTTAATTTTCATCCCTGCAGGGGTGCACCACAGTACCCAACATGCTTGATAAACTCTAGCGGGACACACTTTCTTGGGTCATGCCTGACCTTGGAACATGAACACATCGCAACCCTACTTAGGCTCAACAGAGAGGACAGCCCGCCGGTCTAAATCCTAAGCGTGGAGGGGTCATGGGCCCTTCACCCTTTGCGCTCCTGCATGATGCAAGGGCGACCGATGTCAGTCCTGGCATCTCTTATACAAGAACAAAGCTTATCCGGGCCACTCGGGCACGCGCTGCTCCATTGCTGATGTTTGAAGAACTTCACCTAATACCATGATGTCGAGTACCCATAACTTCTCCCACGTGAACGTTAGTGCGAAAAGGTCTCCCAACCAACTTAGATCAAATACCCCAAACCATTAGCATTTTATAATTGCGGTGACGAGCAGAACCACGATAAATGGGCCCATCGCCCCATCTCGAGGATGTCTGGCAAGGGCCCAGAATGCCCGGCCATACCTTGTCACATTCATGTGGTGCTTGTTTAGAATCTTTTGCTAGCCAAAACTTCGTACTAAGTAGAAATACTACTTGTGCATCCAAATCCTTGAACCAAGTTTCTTCCATGATATTCCACCATACCTACCTATATATGGTATTTCACTGCCATTCCGAGTAAATTTGCATGTGCCACCTATAAACATTCAAATAAACATTCGTTTTGTGTGCTCGTATCACTCATGGAGCGATGGGATGGTCATTATCTTCCATGCTAAGCGATTTATTCTCATGATGAGTGTTTATTCACTTGCCATCACACGAGAGAGGATGGTAAAAAGGATTAGGAGTCCTGCATAATGCAAAAATAAATAAAGAAGAACCCCCCTAAAAAGTTGATTGTTTGGAGGGCACCCGTGGATATGGCTAGGCATGGAATGTGATTGAATGGTGGAGCGGGGGGGGGGGTAAAATTTCAATTCTGTTTGGAACTACCAATAATGTGATTAGCATGGAAGATATTGAAAACTCTGTTGTGACATTGACATGAAAGGCACACAACCCAAAATTACATATTCATCTCTCTTTTGAAACAATGAGTTGTGGCACCTCTGCAAATCCTTGCTTCCCTTTGTGAAGGGACAACCTATTTACTTTCATGTTATTTGTTTTCATGTTGAGTCAACTTCCTATTGCAACCTCAATCAATTAGTTGGCACGCACCATGTGGTGGGGAAAGATCCAAACATATATATCCACTGAAATATACTTGATCATGATTCATTATTATTGACAATTATTTTTATGATAAGTATGTTGGGAGGCAAAACTTTAAGCCCCTATCTTTCTCCGTGTTCGTTGGATGTTATTTGTCCTAAAAAATGCCTTGAGTATTATCAACCATAGAAGACTATATGATAATTGAGTATGTGCAGCTCTTACTTAGACTTGTTGGTGCATTTGAAATTGTTTTTTGACTAAGAACATATGATGTTGAGTTTCAAGAGAATGCATTGTCTGAACAATGACATGTTAATTGATTGCTACTCAAGCATGATAAATTTTCTGAAAAAAAGTTGCTCATGATGATGCTAGAAAAAGTTATTGAACTTATATACTATGCTAGCATTCACACTTCATAAATTATTTCTTTTATCATTTACCTACTCAAGGACGAGTAGGAGTTAAGCTTGGGGATGCTGATACGTCTACAATGTATTGATACTTTATGAAGTATTCATGCCATATTCATCTATGTTTAGAATACTTGTATATGTTTTTGATGGACTTTATATGATTTATTTAGAACTAACCTAGACTGATTTTGTTTACAATAGAATTACCATGGTGTTGTTTTTGTGCAGAAAATGGAAGTTCTTGAAATCGCCCAAAACTTTTTTATATTTTTTCTAGAGGAAATAAGAAATATTGGAGCGAATAACCACCTGAGGGGACCCACCAGTGGGGCACAGGCTAACAGGGCGCGACCTCCCCTAGGTCACACCGTGATGGCTTGTGGGGCACATGTGGCTTTGTTTGGCGTGATTCCAACGCTGCAAAATCCTATATATACCAGAAACCCTAGAAATAATGAGAGAACTTCTGCTGTACCATCGCAACTCACTGTATTGATGTAAAACCCGTATGGAGCCTTTCCTTTACCCTTTTGGAGAGGGGAAATCATCTCCGTTGGCCATCTTCATCATCCCGACGGAGGCCATGACGAGGAGGGAGTAGTTCACCCTCGGGGCTGAGGTTTTGTACTAGTAGCTATGTGTTTGATCTCTCTCTCTCTCTCTCTCTCTCTTGAGATATATATCATGTTCTTGAGATATCACGATCTGGATGTATCACAGGCTTTGTTAATCTAGTTGGATCATATGATGTTATTCCCTTGCTACCTTGTTGTGATGAGTTGAATCCTTACCTTTAATATCTCGTTATGTTGGACTGAATATTTTGGTTTGAGAACATTTGATGTATGTCTTGCATGCGAATACCCATAGTGACATTGCAGTATTCAAGCGATTCACTTGATATATGTTTTGGGATCAACTTGCGATGACCTTGGGCATCTAAGCATAGGGTTGATTGCATGTTTTCATACTATGTTCTTCGATAGAAATCTTGGGGTGCTCCTTGAAGTTTTTTGTGTTGGATTGAATATGATAGATCTGAATTTTTTTGATGCATGTCACATAATACCCACGGATACTTGAGGTGACATTGGAGTATCTAGGTGACATTAGGGCTGATTGATATGTATCATGTGTGTTATTCTAGTATGAACTCTAGGGTTGTTTGTGACACTTATGGGAATAGCTCAAAAGATTGACGAGAAAGAATAACTTTGAGGTGGTTCTACTACCTACACCAATTTCATATTATTGTTCTCCGCTAGATAGGAACTTTGGAGTGATTCTTTGTTGCACGTTGAGGGATGATCATATGATTCTACTACGTTAGCATTGTTGAGAGATTGCACTAGCGAAAGTATGAACCCTATGCCTTATTACCAAGCATTTATACAACATTTTGCTCACTATTTTCCTTTTTCTACCTTGCTGTTTTTATATTTTCAGATTACAAAAACCTATATCTACTATCCGTACTACACTTGTATAGCCATCTCTTCGCCAAACTAGTGCACCTATACAATTTATCATTGTATTGGGTGTGTTGGACACAAGAGATTTCTTGTATTTGATTGCAAGGTTGCTTGAGAGAGACCATCTTCATCCTACACCTCCCACGGATTGATAATACTTAGGTCATCCACTTGAGGGAAAATTGCTAATGTCCTACAAAACTCTGCGCTTGGAGGCCCAATATAGTATACAATAATAAAGTTGTGTAGTAGACATCAATGATATGTGAGCATTTCTATTCCTCGTTGAAATCCTTGTGTTGTTTTGAGTCGGAGTCACGCGATGGTTAATTCCTACCAACTCTCTCCCTTGGGGATGCGAAACTTTGCAATAAGTATATGAGTTCTTCATGACTAATGTGACACCATGGACATATGCACTCTCAGCTCCTCATATTTGCTAGCCTCTTCGGTACCATGCATCGCCCATTCTCACCTTGAGGCTCGGTGCAACTTTTTCTAGTGCATCCAAACCCCATGGCATGACACGCTCCATTGCACATAAACCTTTTTTATATCCTCCTCAAAACAGCCACCATACCTACCTATCATGGCATTTCCATAGACATTCTGAGATATATTGCCATGCAAATGCCATCATCACTTCACATGACTTGTTCACTCATCATTATAATGTTTTGCATGGTCATATAGAGCTCACACAATATTTTTGGAAAAGCCACCATTCATCATATTTTTGATACATGTCATGCTAGATCTTTGCGCATCCCGGTACACTGCCCGAGGAATTCATTCAGAGTCACATCGTCCTATCAGTTTTTATGATGAGTTATAAGTAAATAAAAGTGTGATAATCATCATTATTAAAGCATTGTCCCAGCAAGGAAATAAAAATGGGGAAGGCCCAATGAGCCCACCATAATAAAAAAATGAATGAGAGAAAAAGAGAGAAGTGACTCTGCTACTATCCTTTACCACACTTGTGCCTCAAAGTGGCACCTTCATCTTCATATAGAGAGTCTCATGTTATATCATTCATATGCTAGTGGGAAACACTTTTTCATAAACTTGTCTTGTACATTCCAATAACGGCATCCTCAAATGCCCGAGGTCTTCATGATCAAGCAAGTTGGATGCACACCCCACTTAGCTTCAGTGGAGCTTTCATACACTTATAGCTTTTGTGCATTGTTTGCATGACAACCCCTACTCCTCGCATTGATATCTACCAGCGAGCATCTCCATAGCTCGTTGGTACACTTAGTTGATGTGATACTATCTTCTCGACTTTTACCCATTTGAAGCCTACCACTATGTTAGGTTCCACCTTTATGCTATGTCCAATGGTTCACGCTCATGTATTGCATAAATAATAAAAAATTGATGCATATTGAAAAAGCACGATCCAATTGCCTGACTTGAAAACCATGGTGCTTAACATTTGTATTAATGTGGTGAAGATGGAGCCATGCCTTGCTAATATAATAAATACGGATGGGGGGTAAAACAATCTTTGAGGATCGTATACTTTGAAAGATTAATGATTTGCTGCTTATACCTATAAGTATTGCTATGCTAATGTTTGTTAATTCATCGTTTCTCAATGATCATACATGCATAAGATTACATCATGGATAGCATGTCACATCAAAAATTCTGTTTTTGTCATTTACCTACTCGAGGACGAGTAGGAATTAAGCTTGGGGATGCTTGATACATCTCCAACGTATCTGTAATTTTTGATTGTTCCATGCTGATATATTATAATTATAAAATACTTTTGGTGTATTTATTTAACATTTTATATTATTTTTGAGCACTAACCTATTGACCCAGTGCCGAGTGCTAGTTGTTGTTTTCTGCATGTTTTTCACTTTGTAGGTTTTCCATACCAAAATAGGTCCAATTGCCGTGAAATTTTTTGGTGATTTTTGTGGAACAAAACAAGACCAACGAGCATCGGAAGAAGGCTAGAGGCCTCACGAGGGGCCCACAAGCCAACATGGCGTGTCCTCGGGGGTGGCGCCCTGATGGTTTGTGCCTCCCTCGCGGCCCTCCCGACTCCGTTATTCGGCTTATAAATTCTCATCTACCCTCAAAACACGAGAGGGAGTCCCGGAACTCTTTTTGCACTGCCACAAGTGTCTGTTCCGACGGGAGGCCATGTGGAGCTCCATTCCAGCACCCTGCCAAAGGGGGGGGGACCAATTATGGTGAGCCTCTTCATCAACCTTGTTTCCCTCACCATGATGTGTGAGTTGTTCACCACAGAACTACGAGTCCATAGTCAATACCTAGATGGCAATCTCTCTCCCTTTGATCTTCAATACAATGATTATCGCATCTTCGCTTTGATCCATATGATGTAATTCCTTTTGTGCAGTGCGTTTGTTGGGATCTGATGAGTTGTGGGTGTATGTTCAGATTATTCATGATAAATATTTGATTCACCTTTGAATACTTATATGATTGTTATGTGCATGATGATGATAGCTTCGTAATTCTCTTCGATCTATTGAAATAGTTTGGTCAACTAGATCGATATTTATTCGGTGAGAGAGGTGCATTGTGGTAGGTTCAACCTGGCGAGTTTCTATATCCCAGTGACATAAGGGGACAATATGCTTCTTTGTGTTGCTGCTACTAAGGATAAAATGATGGGTTTTATTCATATTTCTTGAGTTTACTTTGTCTACGTCATGTCATCGTTCTCCATGCATTACTCTGTTTTATTTAATACTCTGAATGCATGCTGGATAGCGGTCGATGAGTGGAGTAATAGTAATAGGTGCAGGCAGGAGTCGACCTATTTGTTTATGGACATGATGCCTATATACACATGATCATTGCCGTTTATAGCGCATAACTATCCGCCATTTTTCAATTGCCCAACAGTAATTTGTTTACCCACCGTATGCTATTTTTTCCATGAGAGGTGCCATTAGGGAAAGCTATGGCCCCTGGGTCTATTCACAACATATTGATAAAACCTTCATTACCTTGCTATTATTTACTTGCTTTTATTTTATCTTGCTATCTACAATTATGTACACACCTCACTTGCTTGCAAATAACTCTCTCTAGGATTGAAAACCCTCTTGCCTACGTTCGGTGCAAGTTGTTTGTTCTTTTGTGTGCAGCCACTGAAGACAGTTGTGGTTGATATTCCCATTGGTTCGATAAACCTTTGTTTCATAACTGAGGGAAATACTTACCCACTTTGTGCTGCGATAACCCGTTCCTCTTCACAGAAAACCCAACGCAGATCATGAGTATCAAGGTGATGCGTGCATGTTTGAATACCATGCACACCATTGATGTGGCACATGTGTCGAAAATCATACAGTCCCCACACAGAGCGAGATCGGGTCATGACGTGTCGTGGTATTGTACCCCCCATTGCCCACTTCGACACGGTGGGAGGGATTCATGCGTACACGAGCATGTGGTCAAACTATATCATGTCAACCAAGAGCATGACCCGTGTACGTACCGTAATACAAACTAGATAATAATCCCCTAATTAGTCAAATTAACCTCGCTCGTCATTGATCAAATTAAGTAGTGATAGACCAAGCGGGCCCATAGATGGAAATGATCGATATCGCTGATAACTGCGTGAGTGGTACCATAGTACAACCGTCATTGCTTTGCATGTGGGCCAAACATATGTATGAAGGTGTATGAGTGGTTGTGACGTTTGAATACCCCAAATGCACATTTTGATGTGGCACATGACTCGAAAACCGTAAAGTCCCCACACGAAGAGAGGTTCATGAAGCGTAATATATGCTAGTCCCCTTCCCCCTCTTCGACGCGTATTATATGCTCCTATCGTAATACAAACCAAAAAGAATCCTCCTTGATGGTCAAATTAATTAATCTCTACCAGTGTAGGTGAAAGTGATGCATGCATGGACGACGACCTCATGGGCCCACATATGGAAGTGTCACACGTGAGTGTCCTAACCGCTGCTTGCATGCATGTGGCCCAAAGAGGTGTTGTGTGATGTTTGAGTATATAACCGATGCACAACTTTGATGGCACGTGCCTCAGAAACCGAAAAAGTCCCCACACTAAGTGAATTGTGTTCATGGACGCATACGTAGTATATATATATATATATATATATATATATATATATATATAATGTTGGTCCCATACCACCTCTTCGACGCGCACTATATACTCTTACCCTAACACAAGCAAGAAAGAATAAATCTTGATGATCAAATTAATTTCTTTATAGGCTGTAGGGCAGAGTGATGGACGATGACCTCGTGGGCCCACAGAAAGCATCACATGCGAGTGAGTGTCATGTAGGACAACAACCGACTGCATGTGTCCCGAACATGTATGTATGAAAGGGTCATGTAATGTTTGAAATAACGAAATTCATGACTTTGATGTGGCACCTGCCTCACAAAACGACCAATCCTATACGGTGGCTGACGACTCGTAGTGTACTACGAGACCCCCCCACACACACCACACATCCACCGCAACTACGAGGCATGCTAAAAATTTCTGCGGTGAACATATGTGAGGAGGGACATTTTAATTTTGAAAAAAAACAGAGATCATTAAGACGTTTTAGTACATTGATTGATTTTCTAGGGGTATAATGTGCAAAAATCAAATTTGAGCTACATGCACACGTGATAGTGCACCTAAATGGATTGAAAAAACACATGTGTGTCACTCGGTGCATGTTTACACCAGTATAAAACAATGCTTTGGTCCAGGCGAGATAAGAGCTTTGATCCTGATTTTGTTACGAATTGGGACCAATGGATGCATTAGTCCTGGTTCGTGAGGCCAGGGCACCGGCTGGGCCAGGGTCCCAGTTCGTCTGACCCCTTTGGTCCCGGTTCCAGACACGAACCGGGACCAATGGTCCTCGCTCCTGGAGCGTAACTTTTAGTCTCGGTTGGTGGGTGGAACCGGGACTAAATGACAGTCTTCTATCTCGGTTCTCGCCACCAACGGGGACCAAACAGATGCCTATATATACCCTCGCCCCTGTCCACCCTCTCCTCTGTTTTTTTTGCCGTGTGGGAGGCGGTCATGCCTTGCTGTGTTCACGGTTCTATGCATGCACATGAGGTGTTCGATGAAATTCCCGAGCCACACTTAAGCTTTCTCCTCTCCAAGCTCGACCTCCAAGCTCCATTTTCCTCAAGATTGTCTAGGTTTGGCGGTGCACCAACTGCACAAGTGTTCTAAAAGGTTAGCTACTTCATCCTTTCATCTCTCACTGCTATTTTAGCTCATTTCAAATGCTCTAGAAGTAGAGTGGTTTGTGGGTTTTAGTGTAGGAGTGTATGTGGGAGTTCTTTTGATTTAGATGCACAATTTGAGCTCAAATTAACTTCTTAGAGTGTGCACATGTGTAGGGTGTCGTCCCGTCCCCGTCCTCACTGTCGTCGATTACCCGCGCCGATCTCCTCGCCCGCACCACCGTGGTGAGCTTCTTGTTCTTATTTTATTTCTAAAAGAAAAAAATATTCTTACTTTTATTATTGTTTGTGATTATATAGTGCAATGGTTTTGGTATTGGCCCACATCGGCCCTCGTCCGGCCCATGATTTGAACGTGGTATATTTTCTTTTATAACTATTTGTTTCATTTAGTGTTTATGACAATTATACCGACCAACGTGACATGTATTTTTTATTCAGGAGGTATGTGAACCGGAAATTCCAACTGACCCTCTTGTCGAGAGGTTAAATTTAATTGAAAAAGAAAACAATTACTTGAAGAAAATATTGAAAATAATTGAGGAGAAGAATATGGAATTGGAGTTGCATGTTGCTGATGTCATAGATGATCACAAGATCAAGATGGATGCAATGCGGTTGAAGATGGATGTAATGCGCTTGAAGATGGATGCAATGCACTTGAAGATTAGGAATATTAGAAAATATGACACTGATAAAGAGGCTTGGTATCATTATGGTGTTGGGTCAATTGTTACCTTAGTTGCGATTTTGATCACATTTGTTGTTGCATTTAAATGTTTTACATAGTTGTATGTTGTTTTATGAGAACTATATATGAACTTTATGTATTTATTTTTGCAGTAATGACATTTGATCACTACTGTACTTTGGTTTTAATGTGATGATGAACTTGTATTAATTTGGTCATTTCTCTATTCACGATGTTCTGCAATGTTTTTTGATATACTTAATTTCATAATACAGATGAACCGCCAATGGATGTATGGTCACCAACGCGCTTCGGAGTACATTACGGGCTTGCGTAATTTTCTCGGTGTGGCCGAGGCAACCAAGCAGAATGGTTTTATGTACTGTCCATGTGTTAACTTTGAGAATACGAAGGATTACTCTTTCCCAAAAACCCTTCACGTCCACCTGCTTGAGAAGGGTTTCATGCCCCACTATTATGTTTGGACCAAGCATGGAGAAAGAGGGGTTATGATGAAAGAAAATGAAGAATAAGAGGATGATGACAACTATCGATATCCTATATTCCCTGAATACGGTGATACTGCAACGGGGGAAGCTGACGATCAAGAGGCACCAGACGATGTGCCCGATGATGATCTTCGTCGGGTCATTGTAGATGCATAGAGAGAATGCAAAAGTGAAAGGGAGAAGTTGAAGTTCGAGTGCATGTTAGAGGATCACAAAAAAGGGTTGTACCCAAATTGCAAAGATGGCAACACAAAGCTCGGTACCACACTGGAATTGCTGCAATGGAAGGCAGAGAATGGTTTATCTGACAATGGATTTGGGAACCTACTGAAAATAATGAAGAAGAAGATTCCAAAGGATAACGAATTGCCTCACACTATGTACGAAGCAAAGAAGGTTCTTAGCCCTCTAGGATTGGAGGTGCAGAAGATACATGCATGCCCTAATGACTACATCCTCTACCGCGGTGTGTACAAGGATTTAATCGCATGCTCGGTATGCGGTGCATTGCGGTATAAGATCAGGCAAGATGACCCTGGTGATGTTGAGGGCGAGCGACCTGGAAGACGGTTCCTGCAAAGATGATGTGGTATGCACCTATAATACCACGGTTGAAATGTTTGTTCAGAAACAAAGAGCATGCCAAGTTGATAAAATTGCACAAGGAAGACAGTAAGAAAGACGGAACTTGAGAGCACCCTTTGATGGGTTGCAGTTTAGAAAAATTGAGATAAGGTGGGGGGAATTTGCAGGTGACACTAGGAACGTATGGTTTGGTTTAAGTGCAGATGACATTAATCCTTTTGGGGAGAAGAGCAGCAATTATAGCACCTGGCCCATGACTCTATGTATCTATAACCTTCCTCCTTGGTTGTGCATGAAGCAGAAGTTCATATGATGCCAGTGCTCATCCAAGGCCCTAAGCAACCCCCCAACAACATTGATGTGTACCTAAGGCCATTAGTGGAAGAACTTTTACAGCTGTGGGATGGAAAAGGTGTACGAGTGTGGGATGAGCACAAACAACCGGAATTTGATCTACATGCATTGCTGTTTGTAACCATCAATAATTGGCCTCCTCCCAGTAACCTTTCAGGATAGACAAACAAAGGATACCACGTATGCACGTACTATTTAGATGACACCGTAAGTATATATTTGGACAAATGCAGGAAGAATGTGTACGTGGGACATTGTCCATTTCTTCCGACCAACCGTCAATGTTGAAAGAAAGGCAAGCATTTCAAAGGTGAGGCACATCACCGGAAGAAGCCCGCCCTCCGTAGTGGTGATCACATACTTGATATGGTAAATGATTTACAAGTAATCATTGGAAAGGGTTCTGGCAGACAATCTGTTCCGGATGACGCTGAGGGACGCACACCCATGTGGAAGAAGAAATCTATATTTTGGGATCTACCCTATTGGAAAGACCTAGAGGTCCCCTCTGCAATCGACGTGATGCACGTGACGAAGAATGTTTGCGTGAACCTGCTAGGATTCTTGGGCATGTATGGGAAGACAAAAGATACACCGGAGGCACGGGAGGACCAGCAACGTGTGCACGAAAAAGACGACATGCATTCAAAGCAGTGTGAAGGTCCTGCCAGCTACGCTCTTACCAAAGAAGAGAAGGAAATCTTCTTTGAATGGCTGCTCAAGGTCATTTAGCTAAAAAAATCAATAAATGCATGAAAAATACCAATTGAAGTCAGAAAGGGTTGAGAATTGATGATGTGGCTTTGAATGGTGCATGTTGAATGCACAAAAAGTCTGGAGTTGAAATAAGTTAAAAAAATGAAATCCCTTTGTAACACATGAGTTTTCGTCCGAAACCCTGATACTTCGAAAGAGATTGTCCATTTTGTACACGAAGTGCATCCAGTTTTTGTCGTAAACCTCTCAACTTTTTAGCACATGTTATGTGGGTGAAATGATGATACCATGCCAACTTTCAAGCTTTTCAGAGTTCATTTGTAGTGCTTTTCAATTTCAGGGTCATTTAGCTCAAAGCAAAAAGAATGAACTAAAAAGAATCAAAATGATATTAACTAAAATTATCAAAGTATTGTGCTGTTAAAAATAATGAACTAAAAATAATCAAAAAAATATTAACTTAAACTATCAAAGTAATTATTTGCTAAAAAGAATGAACTAAAAAGAATCAACTAAAATTTTAACCAAAAAGAATGAACTAAAAAAAATCAACTAAAACATTAACTAAACAGAATGAACTAAAAAGAATCAATTAAAATATTAACCAGAATTATCAGAGTATTTATTTGTTAAAAAGAATGAACTAAAAAGAATCGACTAAAAAGAATGAACTAAAAAGAATCAAGTAAAACATTAAGTAAAAAGAATGAACTAAAAAGAATCAAAAAAATAGCCACTAATAAGAATTTTCATAAAGTTTTTTGTTAAATTTTTAATAGCAAACTAAAATAAGAGACGAAAATTTCCCCCCTACTAGGCCACCACGACGTGCATACGACTAGAAACACATGCGTAAATGGGCCAGGATGCAGGCCCGCAGGCCCAACAGGCCCAACAGGGTATCAGATAGGCAAGTAGTGGGTGCATTAGAGAGGAGCTTGAGGTGGCAGCGGCACCGGCGCTTATAAACCACTCCGAGCCCTCTCAAATAGTGAGGTGGGACTAAACTTTTGGCTATGGAAGCACCCCCTTTCGTCCCGGTTGGTGGCACCAACCGAGATCAATACCCTTCTTTTGTCCCGGTTAGTGGCACCAACCGGGACCAATTCCCCCCTTTCGTCCTCGTTGGTGCCACCAACCGGGACTAAAGGTCTCTGCTTCCCGTCCTTTGGGATGCTAAAAATAGACCTTTAGTCCCGGTTGGTGGCACCAACCGGGACCAATGCTTTGTGTATATAAGCAACTCTTTGGAATTTTTCAGATTTCTTCTAGGAGTGGCCCTCAACGATGACGAGCACATCAACGCCGCGAGGCTGCCCGAGCTGGCCGTCGACGCCCTCGTTGTCAAGCTGCTCAACCTCGCCGTCGACGCCCTCACCGACGCCCTCGACACCCTTTACCCCGACGCACGCTCTGCCCCAACGCCGACGCCGCTCCCCGCGCCCCTGTCCTGCCCCGACACGTCCTCCCGTGTCCCTGCCCCGACGCCGCCCCGTGCCCCTGCCCCAACATCGCCCTGTGCCCCCGCCCCGACGCCGCCCCGCACCCCCGCCCTGACCCGATGCCGCCGCTCCTCCTCCTCGTTCGGTCCGACCGACCCCCTTTCCTCCCCGTCCTCCATTTTTTTGTTCATATGATGATTTTTTTGTTCATAGAATATTTTTTTGTTCATAGCATTTTTTGGTCCATGTATATATGTATGTGTATGTATGTATGTATGGATGTTTATATATAGAAAATGATCATATCATGTTTTTTTGTTCATAGAATATTTTTTTCATAGAAATTAGTTAAAATTTTCCAAGTTACTAAGTTAAAATGTTCATATATTGAAAATGAGTTAACTAAAAGACTCACTAAGTTAAAATTTACCCCCTCCCCGATAACTTCGACACGAGGGGGGACGTCGGATATGCATGAGAGAGAGGCAGTCCACTCGCCCGACCAACTATCAAGGCCACTCGAACCCTAGAAGAAAGAGCGTCATTGTCGATCTACCCCCTCCCCGATAACTTCGACATGAGGGGGGACGTCGGACATGCATGAGAGAGGCGGTGCACAAAGTATCCTCTCTTGAAAGATATATAGGACGACTCATCAGTCATGAGGGGGAGGAGTCCTTGACGATGTTTGCCACTAATTCATTGTTCATATGCATATGATTCCTTGTTGTGATATTAAGTCCATGTTTGCCATGCTAATCCATCTCTCATGTTTGTATATTGCCATGTTGTAATATTTGCATAAACCATGGACAGGCACTTGGAACAAGAAGAGTTGTTGGGGGATATAATCCACGACGAAGGTGATCCCTTGTCATTTCTCAATGACAGCGATGGTCAGGAAGGAGAGGATGACGGCTCCCATGATCCAACAATGAAGGAGGAAGGAGGTCATGACGGTTCCGGCGACGGAACGACGGAGGAAGGAGATCTTGATGATGGCTCCGGTGACCGAACGGAGGAGGGTGCTTTAATTGTTGCAAAGTACATCAAGGCATATATATATATACATATATATATATACATATATATATATACATATATAAAGCCTGTGCAGACTTGATGCATTTATTGTTTTGGTATGTACATAGATTAATGCTTCTTTCTTCTTTTAGCCCTCTGGATCGAGACAAACTTCCGTAAGGAGACGAGGCCCGAAGAAAAGGTTGCGCAAGGATGAATGGTTCACGATCATAGAAGTTGCAGAAAATGGCCAACCGATTGCTCCCAAGCGGACCAAGGACGCATTTGTACATCAGTGTAGAGTTGTTGTTAGGGACAGCGTCCCGATCACAATCCACGAATGGAATAAGAAGAAGGACCCTGAAGTTTCTTATGTCCATGATAGACTGAAAGATGATCTTTGGACCTCACTGATGACAAATTTCAGCCTACCGCTAGAGGAGGATCCGAATAACCCAGTTATAGAGCGAAAGGTCAAGGCGTTTGCTCTTAAGAAGATGGCAGAACTATTCAAGAACTCGAGGAAACATTTGAACACAAAGTTTGTCGAGAAAGACGAGACTCCAGAGTTCATCGGTCAATATGAGAAGATGAGAGATCACTGGCCTGCATTTGTGGCCTACAAGAAATCGAACAAGGTAAGCAACGGTCAGAGACAAAGAAGTGAAATGTTGCAAAGAAGAAGTATCACCATACCTCGGGGTCAGGTGGCTACAACAAAGCCCGACCATTATGGGACAAAGCTGAGCAAGACCTGCTTGCTAAAGGGGTCCAACTAGCGACATTGCACTGGCCAGATTGGTAAAGGACTTGGTCCTTCAGGGTTGGGGGAACGTTGGACCCAGAATCAGGGAAGTGCGATTGGACGAACGAGCAACTTGCAATGCCCATTATTAATCTTGAGAAGGCAATCAAGGTAGTGCAGGAAGGGACGTTCATTCCCGATAGAGAGAAGAACGGGCTGACAGAGGCCCTCGGGAATCTTGAACACCCTGGACCAACACGAGGCTCATCAGACTCCGTTCTGTGGGTGCTTGGGTTTCCCAACAATGATGGTTATATAAGCGGACAGAGAAAGAAAAAAGAGGAAGCAACCGAAATGCAGAAGCTTAGTGCAAGATTAGCGAAACTAGAGGAACTTGAGAGCCAGCGAGCTACCGTCCCACCATCTCAATGGCACGAAGATCCTTCCTTGAACGCTGCCACAGAAGCTACCCCACCATCTCAGCGGAGAACCATCATGGATTCCACGTAGCTCGTTCAGCCTGATTTCATGGCACCTCGCTACCCCATGATAGTATCACGGTGGCTGAACATTGTGTGCTAATGGAGAAATGGGAGAACCTGACCTTGAAGGCGGCGGCGGTCGGCTGTGTTCTACCTCCTCGAGCTGAGGGAACTCTCCATTGCCGTCCGATTCCACAGTGCTATGCTATTGTGACGATGGATGAAATAATGGAGGAATTTGAGGAGCTGGAGCTTGACTACCCTACAAGTGATCTATATTTGACACACAAATAGCTCATTATCATAGGATTTAGTGAAAAGAGTTGGATCGAGTGAACCAGGTTTGAAGCCTTTCTTTTCCACACACTAATACTACCCTACAAGTGATCTATATTACAGGTTCGTACAAAGCTTATTTTCCACACACTAATAGATCATACATATTATAGAGCAATTTTTATTGCTTGCACCGATGACAACTTACTTGAAGGATCTTATTCAATCCATAGGTAGGTATGGTGGACTCTCATTGCAAAACTGGGTTGAAAGTTCATGGATGCATAAGTAGTATCTCTACTTGGTGCGGGAGTTTTGGCTAATATGAGGTGGAAGCAATCGTCACATGCTAAGGGATCTCTAATCATATAACATTGTTTGGAACCAAGCAAACACAATTCATTATGTTGTCTTCCTTGTCCAACATCTACTCCTAAGCATGTAATAGTTTGGTGAGTGCTCACAATTGTAAAAAGTGTCTAAGATGATATATTTATATGTGAACCCCTCTTTCCTTATTAGTTCTTATTCATTGCAACAATGACTGAGGTCAGTGTTGATTTATTCTCAACAAGTTTCAATCATCATACATGTCATAAGTGAAGTTATCACTTTCCATAAGATCGTCTCATGATCTTTCATGCTATCGTTCTTTTCATACTATTGATCATGGCACAAATCAAAGCCCTTGACTAAGATACTCTTTATTATATAGCTCGTAAGCTCGAATACATCGGGGGAGAGACAAAAGCAAAAGAATCAAACTAAACACTAAAGACTTATTCCTCTAAGAGAAGAAATAAAAACTGAAAAGGGAAGAACTAAAACAACGGTAAAAGCAAAAGATATAAAGGTGATACGATACCAGGGCAACTCCCCCAAGCTTGTTAGAAGCCAAGGGGATTGCCCATACCAATGCTTAGTTGTATTCCTTTGGTGGTGAGGGTGGTGGAGCTGTTGAACTAGTCTGATCCTCTGTCTTCCAAGGCATAGGTGCTCCATCATGGCAGGATGAACGAGTCGTCGGAATCCTCAAAGCTGCAACCAACCTTATTGATTTAAATCTGTACTCATACTCACAGTTTTGGTTCTGCAGGTCATAGATCTGGCCCTGAAGTTGATCAACCCTATCATAGAGCATGGAGAGGTGTTTCCCAGTGTCAATGGCATCCATCTTGTGATTGCTAGTGAACTCCGTGATCATCATGTGGTTGGCGTTGAGTCCACGCTCCACCATCCCTTGGCACTTGAAGACTTGTTGCTCCATTGCTTCGAGCCTCGTCTCCATGCTTCCGGTCTTCTTAGGCCCCTCAACATCACGGATGTGCAACATCCCCTCGCTCATCTTGATAGATTGAGGGTGTTTCAGCACTTCTGTGAGGTAGGGATTGATGACCTTCTCGAAGATCTTGTCCTTAGGAGCGTTTGGGGAAGTCATGATGATCTAGATCTGTCACAGAAACAAGCTCGGAACGAAAACAAAGGAAAACTGCGCGATACGAAGATCAAAACCTTCGGGCGAGTATATATTGATTTTTTCTGGACCAGAAGAAGTGCTCCGCAAGAAAACGGAGTCCGGGAGGCACACGAGGTGCCCACAAGCTTGCCCTCCGCCACCAGGGGGTAGGGGCGGTGCCAGGGCTTGTGGCCGCCTCGTGCGCCCTCTGGACTGCTTTTTATTTTCTAATTTTCCAAAAATTCCGAAACGGAGGAAATTTCCTATTGGAAAAGCATCGGAGTCCAATTTCTTACCGAAACAGATACCTCTTCGTATTCAGGGTCTGAAACAGGCTGATAAACATCCCTTATGTACTCCTCTGGAGTTATGACATTGATGATATTGGTCTCAACATTTATGGGAGTACCAGAGATGTAATGCTTGATTCTTTGCCCATTTACCACTCTAGGAAAATTTCCTTCCATGCTATTGATTTTTATGGCACCGAAACGATATACTTCCTCGATAACATAGGGACCTTCCCATTTAGAGAGAAGCTTGCCTGCAAAGAATCTCAAACGAGAATTGTATAGCAAGACATAATCACCTACATTGAACTCTTGTTTCTGTATTCGTTTGTGGTGCCATCTCTTAACCTTTTCCTTGAACAACTTGGCATTCTCATATGCCTGGGCTCTCCATTCATCTAATGAACTGATATCAAACAACCGCTTCTCACCGGCAAGTTTGAAATCGAAGTTGAGCTCTTTGATTGCCCAATAAGCTTTGTGTTCCAGCTCAAGAGGCAAATGACATGCCTTACCATAAACCATTTTATACGGTGACATGCCCATGGGATTCTTATAAGCGGTCCTATAAGCCCATAATGCATCGTCAAGTTTGCTAGACCAATTCTTTCGAGATCTATTGACGGTCTTTTGTAGGATCAATTTGATCTCCCTATTACTCAACTCCACTTGACCACTAGACTGAGGATGATAAGGAGATGCAACTCTATGGTTGACATCATACTTAGCGAGCATCTTGCGGAAAACACCATGAATGAAGTGTGAACCGCCATCAGTCATCAGATATCTAGGGACTCCAAATCTTGGGAAAATGACTTCTTTAAGCATCTTAATAGAGGTGTGGTGATCAGCATTTTTAGTGGGGATAGCTTCTACCCACTTAGTGACGTAATCCACATCAACTAAGATGTGAGTGTACCCATTGGAACTCGGGAAGGGTCCCATATAATCAAAGCCCAGACATCAAATGGTTCAATGACAAGTGAATAGTTCATAGGCATTTCCTGACGCTTACTGATATTCCCTATTCTTTGGCATTCGTCACAAGACAAGACAAACTTACGGGCATCCTTGAAGAGAGTGGGCCAATAGAAACCTGATTGCAATACCTTATGAGCAGTTCTATCTCCAGCATGGTGTGCTCCGTAGGCTTCAGAATGACACTTCTGCAAGATCTGTCCCTGTTCATGTTCAGGCACACAACATCTAATAACACCATCTACTCCTTCCTTATAAAGGTGAGGATCATCCCAAAAGTAGTGTCTCAAATCAAAGAAGAATTTCTTGTTTTGTTGATAGGTGAAACTGGGTGGTATGTATTTGGCTACGATATAATTTGCATAATCAACATACCACGATGCACTATGTGACGTGCGGATGACATTTAGTTGCTCATCAGGAAAGCTGTCATCAAGGACATTCTCTAGCCTAGACAAGTTATCTGCTACAGGGTTATCAGCACCCTTTCGGTCAAAGATGTGTAGATCAAATTCCTGTAGCAGGAGAACCCATCTGATCAGCCTAGGCTTAGCGTCCTTCTTCTCCATAAGGTATTTAATAGCAGCATGATCAGAGTGAACAGTGACTTTGGAGTCAACTATATAAGATCTGAACCTTTCACATGCAAACACGACTGCTAAAAATTCCTTCTCCGTAGTGGCATAGTTTCTTTGGGCACTATCTAGAGTTTTACTAACGTAGTGAATAACATTCAACTTCTTGTCAACTCTTTGTCCTAGAACAGCACCAGGAGCATAATCACTAGCGTCACACATGATTTCAAAGGGCAAGTTCCAGTCAGGTGGTTGAACAATAGGTGCGGTTATCAAAGCCTTCTTAAGTATTTCAAAGGCTTCCTCACAATCATCATCAAAAACAAAAGGAACATCCTTCCGCAAGAGGTTGGTAAGAGGCCTAGAAATCATAGAGAAGTCTTTAATGAACCTTCTATAGAAACCAACATGACCTAGAAAACTTCGTATACCTCTGATATCTCTGGGGCAATGCATTTTCTCAATTGCATCAACCTTAGCCTTATCAACTTCAATGCCTCTCTCAGAAATTTTGTGCCCCAAGACGATGCCTTCGTTAACCATAAAGTGGCACTTCTCCCAATTCAAGACGAGGTTGGTATCTTCACATCTCTGTAAGACTCGATCAAGGTTGCTGAGGCAATCGTCAAAGGAAGACCCGTAAACGGAGAGGTCATCCATGAAAACCTCGACAATCGTTTCACAAAAGTCAGAGAATATAGCCATCATACATCTTTAAAAAGTGGGAGGTGCATTGTATAAGCCAAAAGGCATACGTCTATAAGCAAAGGTACCGAAGGGGTAGGTGAAAGTGGTTTTCTCCTGATCAGATTGTGCAACAGGTATTTGCGAGAAACCTGAATAACCGTCTAGAAAGCAGAAGTGTTTGTGTTTTGATAGCCTTTCTAGCATTTGGTAATAAATGGCAAAGGATAATGATCTTTCCTGGTTGCCTTGTTCAGTTTCCGGAAGTCTATCACCATTCTATAGCCGATAATAATCCTTTGTGGGATTAGTTCATCCTTATCATTAGGAACGACGGTGATACCTCCCTTCTTAGGTACGCAATGTACTGGACTTACCCAAGCACTATGAGCAACAGGATAAATGATTCCTGCTTCCAGAAGCTTTAATATTTCTTTTCTAACGACCTCTTTCATCTTAGGATTTAATCTCCTTTGATGATCAGCAACTGGTTTAAAGTCAGGATCGGTTTTAATCTTGTGCTGACATAGAGTGGGACTAATACCCTTAAGATCATCAAGAGTATATCCAATAGCAGCACGGTGCTTCCTCGGAGTTCTTAGTAACTTCTTCTCTTCGTGCTCTGAGAGGAGATCACTAATAATAACAGGATATATCTCCTTCTCATCAAGATAGGCATACTTAAGAGTATCAGGCAACTGTTTAAGCTCGAACACAGGATCACCCTTTGGTGGGGGAGGATCCCCAAGCAGTTCAACACGCAGATTATTCTTGAGAGTAGGATATTGTTCTAAGACAATTTTATCTATCTCATGTGTCTCCTCCATATGCATATCATTTTCATGCTCAAGCAGATATTGCTCTAAAGGATCCGTAGGAGGCCTGGCAATAGAAGCAAGAGAAATGATTTCATCCCTTCCAGACGACTCTCTTTCATGGGGTTGTCTTCCAAACTTGGAGAAGTTAAATTCATGAGACACACCCTCGAAACTAACTGTGATAGTCTGCTTAATGCAATCAATGTGAGCATTGACAGTGTTGAGAAAGGGTCTACCAAATATGACGGGACAAAAGCTATCTTGTGCAGTACCAAGGACGAGGAAATCAGTAGGATACTTCATCTTACCACACAAGGCTTCTACGTCTCTCACAATTCCCAGAGGGTAGATAGTGTCTCTATTAGCTAGCGTAATAGTGACATCAATGGGTTCTAACTCAGCAGGTGTAATCTCATCTTTGATTTCATCATATAGAGAACGGGGTATTGCACTAACACTAGCTCCCATATCACATAAACCATGGTAACAGTGATCTCCTATCTTGACAGAAACAACGTGCAGGCCAACTACAGGTCCGTATTTGTCCTTCGCGTGAGGTTTAGAAATTCTAGCGGAGTCCTCACATAATTTGATAACATGCCCGTCTACGTCTTCGGCTAAGAGATCTTTGATAATGGCAACACTAGGTTCAACTCTAATCTCCTTAGGGGGTGCAAGTGGTCTAATGTAACCCCTACGTATCACAGTTGGAGCTTTAGAATAATCCTTTATCCTAGCAGGGTATGGTGGTTTCTCAGTGTAAGCACAAGGAACAACAGGATCACTAAAAGCAACGACTTTCTCCTCAACTAGATTGGTTTTGGCTATGTTGCTTTCTACTGGAGGATGATATTTAAACCACTTCTCTTTGGGAAGATCAACATGAGCAGCAAAAGATTCACATAGAGAAGCTACTATCTCAGAGTCAAGTCCATACTTAGCGCTAAAATCTCTAGAAGTGTTTGTCTCAACAAAAGATTTAACGCAATCAAACTGCAAATTCATACCTGACTCCTTACCTTCCTCCAGCTCCCAATCTTCAGAGTTGCGTTTGATTCTCTCCAATAAATTCCACTTGTGGTCAATATCCTTCTTCATAAAAGAACCGGTACAAGAAGTGTCAAGCATGGTACGATCTTCATGAGAAAGCCGAGCATTAAAGTTTTGAGTGATGATTTCTCTCGAGAGCTCATGATTGGGGCATGAATGTAGCATTGATTTAAGCCTCCCCCAAGCTTGAGCTATGCTTTCCCTGTCACGAGGCCAAAAGTTATAAATAAAGTTCCGATCACGATGTACTAAATGCATAGGATAAAACTTTTGATGAAATTCCAATTTCAACCGATTGTAGTCCCATGATCCAGTATCATCACATAGCCTATACCATGTCAATGCCTTATCCTTCAAAGATAAAGGAAAGACTTTCTTCTTTACCTCATCCTCAGGAAAACCTGCAAGCTTAAATAAACCACAAACTTCATCTACATAGATTAGATGCAAGTCTGGATGTGAAGATCCATCTCCTGTAAAAGGATTAGCCAGCAGTTTCTCAAGCATACCCGAAGGAATTTCATAAAAGATATTTTCAGTAGGTACCTCAGGTTGAGGAACAACTCCTCGTTATTCCGTTTGTGGTGAAGATACCCCGAACAAAATCCTCAAAGGAACAGTTTCCATAGTGACAAGTGACAATAAATTTCAGCACAGTATATAAATGTTTCCTTACCAATTTCCACTTACCAAAGGCGGTTCACTCCCCGGCAACGGCGCCAAAAAAGAGTCTTGATGACCCACAAGTATAGGGGATCAATCGTAGTCCTTTCGATAAATAAGAGTGTCGAACCCAATGAGGAGCAGAAGGCTTTGATAAACGGATTTCAGCAAGGTAATAACTGCAGGCACTGAAAGTAGCGGTAACAAGTGATTGTGTAGCGAGGTGAAATGTAGCAAGCAAAAAGTAACAAGTAACAAGTAGTAGCAACGGTGCAGCAAGTGTCCCAATCCATTTTGTAGCAAGGGACAAGCCTGAACAAAGTCTTATAGGAGGAAAAACGCTCCCGAGGACACACGGGAATTTCTGTCATGCTAGTTTCATCATGTTCATATGATTCACGTTCGTTACTTTCATAGTTTGATATGTGGGTGGACCGGCGCTTGGGTACTGCCCTTACTTGGACAAGCATCCCACTTATGATTAACCTCTCTCGCAAGCATCCGCAAATACGGAAGAAGAATTAAGACAACGTCTAACCATACCATTAAACTAGTGGATCCAAATCAGCTCCTTACGAAGCAACGCATAGACCGGGGTTTAAGCTTCTGTCACTCCAGCAACCCATCATCTACTTACTACTCCCCAATGCCTTCCTCTAGGCCCAAATATGGTGAAGTTTTATGTAGTCGACGTTCACATAACACCACTAGAGGAAAAGACAACATACAACATATCAAAATACCGAACGAATATCAAATTCACATGACTATTATCAGCATGACTTATCCCATGTCCTCAGGAACAAAAGTAACTACTCACAAAGCATAATCATAATCATGATCAGAGGTGTAATGAATAGCATCAAGGATCTGAACATAAACTATTCCACCAAGTAATCCAACTAGCATCAACTACAAAGAGTAATCAACACTACTAGTAACCTTACAAGTACCAATCGGAGTCGCGAGACGAAGATTGGTTACAAGAGATGAACTAGGGATTGGAGACAAGATGGTGCTGATGAAGATGTTGATGAAGATGCCTCCCCTCCGACGAGAGGAGTGTTGGTGATGATGATGGCGACGATTTCCCCCTTCGGGAGGGAAGTTTCCCCGGCAGGATCGTCCTGCCGGAGCTCTAGATTGGATCCGCTCAAGTTCCGCCTCGTGGCGGCGGCGAAACCACGAAAAAGCTCCCGAATGATTTTTTCTGGACCAAAACCCTTTATATTGTTGGGGAACGTCGCATGGGAAACAAAAATTTTCCTACGCGCACGAAGACCTATCATGGTGATGTCCATCTACGAGAGGGGATTTCTGATCTACGTACCCTTGTAGATCGCACAGCAGAAGCGTTAGTGAACGCGGTTGATGTAGTGGAACGTCCTCACGTCCCTAATCCGCCCCGCGAACCGTCCCGCGAACCGTCCCGCGATCCGTCCCACGATCTAGTGCCGAACGGACGGCACCTCCGCGTTCAGCACACGTACAGCTCGACGATGATCTCGGCCTTCTTGATCCAGGAAGAGAGACGGAGAGGTAGATGAATTCTCCGGCAGCGTGACGGCGCACCGGAGGTTGGTGGTGATCTAATCTCGGCAGGGCTCCGCCCGACCTCCGCAGAAACGTGATCTAGAGGTAAAACCGTGGAGGTATGTGGTCGGGCTGCCTTGAAAAGTTGTCTCAAATCAGCCCTAATAGCTCCATATATATAGGAGGAGGGGAGGGGAGGCTTGCCTTGAGGCTCAAGGAGCCCCAAGGGCTGCGCCACCAAGGGAGGAGGAGTCCTCCTCCAATCCTAGTCCAACTAGGATTGGAAGGTGGAGTCCTTCTCTCCTTTTCCACCTCCCTTTTTTTTCTTTTCTCTTTGATTTTCTATCCTTGGCGCATAGGGCCTTCTTGGGCTGTCCCACCAGCCCACCAAGGGCTGGTGCGCCACCCCCAAGGCCTATGGGCTTCCCCGGGGTGGGTTGCCCCCGCCCGGTGAACACCCGGAACCCATTCGTCATTCCCGGTACATTCCCGGTAACTCCGAAAACCTTCCGGTAATAAAATGAGGTCATCCTATATATCAATCTTCGTTTCCGGACCATTCCGAAAACCCTCGTGACGTCTGTGATCTCATCCGGGGCTCTGAACAAAATTCGGTAACCAACCATATAACTCAAATACGCATAAAACAACATCGAACCTTAAGTGTGCAGACCCTGCGGGTTCGAGAACTATGTAGACATGACCCAAGTGACCCCTCGGTCAATATCCAATAGAGGGACCTGGATGCCCATATTGGATCCCACATATTCTACGAAGATCTTATCGTTTGAACCTCAGTGCCAAGGATTTATATAATCCCGTAAGTCATTCCCTTTGTCCTTCGGTATGTTACTTGCCCGAGATTCGATCGTCAGTATCAGCATACCTATTTCAATCTCGTTTCCGGCAAGTCTCTTTACTCGTTCCGTAATACAAGATCCCGCAACTTAAACTAAGTCACATTGCTTGCAAGGTTTGTGTGTGATGTTGTATTACCGAGTGGGCCCCGAGATACCTCTCCGTCACACGGAGTGACAAATCCCAGTCTCGATCCATACTAACTCAACGAACACCTTCGGAGATAGCTGTAGAGCATCTTTATAGTCACCCAGTTACGTTGCGACGTTTGATACACACAAAGCATTCCTCCGGTGTCAGTGAGTTATATGATCTCATGGTCATAGGAACAAATACTTGACACGCAGAAAATAGTAGCAACAAAATGACACGATCAACATGCTACGTCTATTAGTTTTGGTCTAGTCCATCACATGATTCTCCTAATGATGTGATCCCGTTATCAACTAACAACACTTGCCTATGGCCAGGAAACCTTGACCATCTTTGATCAACGAGCTAGTCAACTAGAGGCTTACTAGGGACAGTGTTTTGTCTATGTGACCACACAAGTATTGTGTTTCCAATCAATACAATTATAGCATGGATAATAAACGATTATCATGAACAAAAAATTATAATAATAACTAACTATTATTGCCTCTAGGGCATATTTCCAACAGTCTCCCACTTGCACTAGAGTCAATAATCAAGTTCACATCACCATGTTATTTCAACGAATCCAACACCTATATAGTTCTGGGGTCTGATCACGTCTTGCTCGTGAGAGAGGTTTTAGTCAACGGTTCTGAAACTTTCAGATCCGTGCGTTCTTTACAAATCTTTATGTCATCTTATAGATGCTGCTACTACGTGCTATTCGGAAATTCTCCAAATATCTACTCTACTATACAAATCTGTTTCACTACTCATAGTTATTCGGATTAGTGTCAAAGCTTGCATCGACGTAACCCTTTATGACGAACTCTTTAACCACCTCCATAATCGAGAAAAATTCCTTAGTCTATTTAGTTACTAAGGATAACTTTGACCGCTGATCAGTGATTCAATCCGGGATCACTCTGTGTACCTCTTAACAGACTTGTTGCAAGGCACACATCAGGTGCGGTACTCAGCATGGCATACTTTAGAGTTTACGGCTAAGGCATAGAAGACGACCTTCGTCTATTCTCTTTATTCTGCCGTGGTCGGGTTTTGAGTCTTACTCAAATTCACACCTTACAACACAGTCAAGAACTCCTTCTTTGCTGATCTATTTCGAATTCCTTCAAAAACTTGTCAAGGCATGCATCTTGTTGAAACTTCTATTAAGCGTTTTGATCTATCTCCATAGATCTTGATGCTCAACGTTGAAGTAGCTCAATCCAGGTATTCCTTCGAAAAACTCCTTTCAAACAACCTTTTATGCTTCACAGAAATTCTACATTACTTCTGATCAACAATATGTCAACCACATATACTTATCAGAAATTCTGTAGTGCTCCCACTCACTTCTTTGGAAATACAAGTTTCTCATAAACCTTGTACAAACCCAAAATCTTTGATCATCTCATCAAAGTGTATATTCCAACTCTGAGATGCTTGCACCAGTCCATTGAAGGATCGCTGGAGCTTGCATACTTGTTAGTGTCTTTAGGATCGACAAAACCTTCTGGTTGTATCACATACAATGTTTGCTCAAGGAAACCGTCGAGGAAACAATGTTTTGACATCCTATGTGCAATATTTCATAAATAATGCAGCAACTACTAACATAATCTAACAGACTTTTAGCATCGCTACGAGTGAGAAAGTCTCATCATAGTCAACTGTTTGATCTTGTCGGAAACATCTTTGCGACAAGTCGAGCCTTTCTTAATAGTGACTTATCACCATCATCGTCTGTCTTCCTTTTAAAGATCCATCTTTTCTCAATAGTCCTATGACCATCAAGTAGTTCTTCCAAAGTCTACACTTTGTTTTCATACATGGATCCTCTCTCGGATTTCATGGCTTCTAGCCATTTGTCGGAATCCGGGCCCACCATTGCTTTCTCCATAACTCGTAGGTTCACTGCTGCTCAACAACATGACCTCCAAGATAGGGTTACCGTACCACTCTGCAGTAGTATGCGACCTTGTCAACCTACGAGGCTTGTAGTAACTTGATCGATGCTCGATGATCACCATCATCAGCTGTCACTTCAATTGGTGTAGGCACCACAGGAACAACTTCCTGCGCCCTGCTACACACTGGTTGAAGTGATGGTTCAATAACCTCATCAAGTTCTACCACCCTCCCACTCAATTCTTTCGAGAGAAACCTTTCCTCGAGAAAGGATCCGTTTTAGAAACAAACACTTTGCTTTCGGATCTGAGATAGGAGATGTACCCAACTGTTTTGGATATCCTATGAAGATGCATTTATCCGCTTTGGGTTCGAGCTTATCAGACTGAAACTTTTTCACATAAGTGTCGAAGCCCTAAACTTTCAAGAAACAACAGTTTATGTTTCTCTTAACCTCACTCTATACTGTGTCATCTCAACGGAAATACGCGGTGCACTATTTAAAGTGAATCGGTTGTCTCTAATGCATAACCCACAAACGATAGTGGTAATTCGATAAGAGACATCATAACATGCACCATACCAAATAGTGTGTGGCTATGACATTCAGACACATCATCACACTATGATGTTCCAGGTGGCATGAACTGCGAAAAAATTTCCACATTGTCTTAACTGCGTACCAGAACTTGTAACTCAGATATTCATTTCTATGATCATATCGTAGATAGTTTTATCCTCTTGTTACGACAAACTTCACTCCGAAACAGAATTGAACTTTTCAATATTTCAGACTTGTGATTCATTAACTAAATAATCTTGTATCTACTCAAATCGTCATTGAAGTAAGAACATAATGATATCCACTGCGTGCCTCAGCACCCGTTGGACTGCATACATCAAAATGTATCACTTCCAACAAGTTACTTATCTTGTTTTCATCTCAATGAAAACAAGGCCTTGCTCATGTGGTATGATTTGCATGTCACTAGTGATTCAAAATCAAGTGAGTATAAAGATCCATCAGCATGGAGCCTCTTCATGCAATTTATACCAACATGACTCAAGCGGCACTGCCACAACTAAGTGGTACTATCATCATTACCTCGTATCTTTTGGCACCAATATCATGAACATGTGTAACACTACGATCGAGATTCAATAAACCATTGAAGGTGATTATTCAAGCAAATAGAGTAACCATTATTCTTTTAAATGAATAATCGTATTGCAATAAACACGATCCAATCATGTTCATGCTTAACGCAAGCACCAAATAACAATTATTTCGGTTTAACACCAATCCCGATGGTAGAGGGAGCATGCGACGTTTTGATCATATCAACCTTGGAAACATTTCCAACATGTATCGTCACCTCGCCTTTAGCTAGTCTCCGTTTATGTCGTAGCTATTATTTCGTGCTACTAATCACTTAGCAACCGAACCGGTATCCAATACCCTCGTGCTACTAGGAGTACTAGTAAAGTACACGTCAACATCATGTATATCAAATATACTTCTTTCGACTTTTGCCAGCCTTCTTATCTACCAAGTATCTAGAGTTGCTCCGCCTCAGTGACTGTTCCCCTCATTACAGAAGCACTTAGTCTCGGGTTTGGGTTTAATCTTGGGTCTCTTCATTAGTGCAGCAATTGTTTTGCCGTTTCACGGAGTATCCCTTCTAGCCTTTGCCTTTCTTGAAACTTAGTGGTTTTACTAACCATCAACTATTGATGCTCCTTCTTGATTTCTACTTTCGCAGTGTCAAACATCGCGAATTGCTCAAGGATCATTGTATCTATCCTTGATATGTTATAGTTCATCACGAAGCTCTCACAGCTTGGTGGCAGTGACTTTGCAGAACCATCACTATCTCATCTGGAAGATTAACTCCCACTTGATTCAAGCGATTGTCATACTCACACAATCTGAGCACACGCTCAATGATTAAGCTTTTCTCCCATACTTTGTGGACAAAGAATCTTGTCAGAGGTCTCGTACCTCTTAAGAAGGGCACAAGCATGAAATCACAATTTCATCTCTTTAGAACATCTCTTATGTTCCGTGACGTTTCAAAACGTCTTCGGCGCCTTGCTTCTAAGCCATTAAGTATTTTGTACTGAACTATCGTGTAGTCATCAGAAACGTGTATGTCGGATGTTCATAGCATCCACAGACGACGCTCGAGGTGCAGCACACCGAGTGGTGCATTAAGGACATAAGCCTTCTACGCAGCAACGAGGACAATCCTGTGCAAAGTTTGCTACTATCAACATTCAACTAAATTTTCTCTAGGAACATATAAAAATAGTAGAGCTATAGCGCAAGCTACATCATAATTCGCAAAGACCATTAGACTATGTTCATGACAATTAGTTCAATTAATCATATTACTTAAGAACTCTCACTCAAAAAGTACGTCTCTCTAGTCATTTGAGTGGTACATGATCCAAATCCACTATCTCAAGTCCGATCATCACGTGAGTCGAGAATAGTTTCAGTGGTAAGCATCTCTATGCTAATCATATCAACTATACGATTCATGCTCGACCTTTCGGTCTCATGTGTTCTGAGGCCATGTCTGCACATGCTAGGCTCGTCAAGCTTAACCCGAGTGTTCCGCATGTGCAACTGTTTTGCACCCATTGTATGTGAACGTTGAGTCTATCACACCCCATCATGACGTGGTGTCTCGAAACGAAGAACTGGCGCAATGGTGCACAGTCGGGGAGAACACAATTTCGTCTTGAAATTTTAGTGACAGATCACCTCATAATGCTACCGTCGTTCTAAGCAAGATAAGGTGCATAAAGGATTAACATCACATGCAATTCATAAGTGACATGATATGGCCATCATCATGTGCTTCTTGATCTCCATCACCAAAGCACCGGCACGATCTTCTTGTCACCGGCGTCACACCATGATCTCCATCATCATGATCTCCATCAACGTGTCGCCATCGGGGTTGTCGTGCTACTCATGCTATTACTACCAAAGCTACGTCCTAGCAATATAGTAAACGCATCTGCAAGCACAAATGTTAGTTTAAAGACAACCCTATGGCTCCTGCCGGTTGCCGTACCATCGACGTGCAAGTCGATATTAACTATTACAACATGATCATCTCATACATCCAATATATCATATCACATCGTTGGCCATATCATATCACAAGCATACCCTGCAAAAACAAGTTAGACGTCCTCTAATTGTTGTTGCATGTTTTACGTGGTGACCATGGGTATCTAGTAGGATCGCATACTTACGCAAACACCACAACGGAGATGTATGAATTGCTATTTAACCTCATCCAAGGACCTCCTCGGTCAAATCCGATTCAACTAAAGTTGGAGAAACCGACACCCGCCAGTCATCTTTGAGCAACGGAGTTACTCGTAGCGATGAAACCAGTCTCTCGTAAGCGTACGAGTAATGTCGGTCCGAGCCGCTTCGATCCAACAATGCCGCGGAAATAAGAAAAGACTAAGGAGGGCAGCAAAACGCACATCACCGCCCACAAAAACATTTTTGTTCTACTCGAGAAGACATCTACGCATGAACCTAGCTCATGATGCCATTGTTGGGGAACGTCGCATGGGAAACAAAAAATTTCCTACGCGCACGAAGACATATCATGGTGATGTCCATCTACGAGAGGGGATTTCCGATCTATGTACCCTTGTAGATCGCACAGCAGAAGCGTTAGTGAACGCGGTTGATGTAGTGGAACGTCCTCACGTCCCTCATTCCGCCCTGCGAACCGTCCCACGAACCGTCCCGCGAACCGTCCCGCGATCCGTCCCACGATCTAGTGCCGAACGGACGACGCCTCCGCGTTCAGCACACGTACAGCTCGACGATGATCTCGGCCTTCTTGATCATGCAAGAGAGACGGAGAGGTAGATGAGTTCTCCGGCAGCGTGACGGCGCTCCGGAGGTTGGTGGTTATCTAATCTCGGCAGGGCTCCGCCCGAGCTCCGCAGAAACGCGATCTAGAGGTAAAACCGTGGAGGTATGTGGTCGGGCTGCCTTGAAAAAGTTGTCTCAAATCAGCCCTAATAGCTCCATATATATAGGAGGAGGGGAGGGGAGGATTTCCTTGAGGCTCAAGGAGCCCCAAGGGCTGCGCCACCAGGGGAGGAGGAGTCCTCCTCCAATCCTAGTCCAACTAGGATTGGAAGGTGGAGTCCCTCTCTCCTTTCCCACCTCCTTTTTTTTCTTTTCTCTTTGATTTTCTATCCTTGGCGCATAGGGCCTTCTTGGGCTGTCCCACCAGCCCACCAAGGGCTGGTGCGGCACCCCCAAGGCCTATGGGCTTCCCCGGGGTGGGTTGCCCCCCCCGGTGAACACCCGGAACCCATTCGTCATTCCCGGTACATTCCCGGTAACTCCGAAAACCTTTCGGTAATCAAATGAGGCCATCCTATATATCAATCTTCGTTTCCGGACCATTCCGGAAACCCTCGTGACGTCCGTGATCTCATCCGGGACTCTGAACAACATTCGGTAACCAACCATATAACTCAAATACGCATAAAACAACGTCGAACCTTAAGTGTGGAGACCCTGCGGGTTCGAGAACTATGTAGACATGACCCGAGTGACTCCTCGGTCAATATTGAATAGCGGGACCTGGATGCCCGTATTGGATCCCACATATTCTACGAAGATCTTATCGTTTGAACCTCAGTGCCAAGGATTCATATAATCCCGTAAGTCATTCCCTTTGTCCTTCGGTATGTAACTTGCCCGAGATTCAATCGTCAGTATTCGCATACCTATTTCAATCTCGTTTACCGGCAAGTCTCTTTACTCGTTCCGTAATACAAGAGCATGCAACTTACACTAAGTCACATTGCTCGCAAGGCTTGTGTGTGATGTTGTATTATCGAGTGGGCCCCGAGATACCTCTCCATCACACGGAGTGACAAATCCCAGTCTCGATCCATACTAACTCAACGAACACCTTCGGAGATACCTGTAGAGCATCTTTATAGTCACCCAGTTATGTTGCAACATTTGATACACACAAAGCATTCCTCCGGTGTCCGTGAGTTATATGATCTCATGGTCATAGGAACAAATACTTGACACGCAGAAAATAGTAGCAACAAAATGACACGATCAACATGCTACGTCTATTAGTTTGGGTCTAGTCCATCACATGATTCTCCTAATGATGTGATCCCGTTATCAACTAACAACACTTGCCTATGGCCAGGAAACCTTGACCATCTTTGATCAACGAGCTAGTCAACTAGAGGCTTACTAGGGACATTGTTTTGTCTATGTATCCACACAAGTATTGTGTTTCCAATCAATACAATTATAGCATGGATAATAAACGATTATCATGAACAAAAAAATATAATAATAACTAATTATTATTGCCTCTAGGGCATATTTCCAACATATATAGCAAAAGAGGGGGGCTAGTGGGCCGTCAGGCAGCCCACAAGCTTGCCCTCCGCCACCAGGGGGGTGGCGGTGGCAGGGCTTGTGGAGCCCTGGTGGCCCCCCTCTGGTACTTCTTTCGCCCAATATTTTCTATATAATCCCAAAAAAATCCACGTAACTTTTGAGGGCATTTGGAGATGTGCATAATAGCGGACTAAGATTTGCTCCTTTTCCAGTCCAGAATTCCAGCTGCCTGAATTCTCCCTCTTCAAATAAACCTTGCAAAATAAGAGAGAAAAGCATAAATATGGTACCACAAAGTAATATAACAGCCCGTAAATCAATAAATATCAACATGAAAGCATGATGCAAAATGGACGTATCAATATGCGTATTGTCTCATCTATCTTCTTGCACTCGTTGTGTGTTTTTATTAATTTTGGGGGAGCAACGATCCTATTTTGTGCACTTGTATCAAATACAAAAATCTCTTATTATTGCACAAATCATGGGGAGCTTCTCTAGTTTTGATAAAACACTCCGTTGCCTTTATCATAATATCTTTTATTCATGTGATTCGAAGGACCATATGATTGTTTGTTCCATCTGGTATCTTTTGATTGCTTGCCTCTATTTTTGTATGTCTTTGTGGCATACGATCCTTTATTTGCAATCTTTGGGTCCTTAATATAGTTTGTTTTCCTTCAACTACTTATCATTGTATTTGCGTATTTCTTTGCACTCATTTCCTGAGAAGTACACACTTTTTGGAGGACCACCTACTATATTGTCTTTCTAAACTTTTCGTCCATTTTGGCAATCGATGCCAATGGGGCAGAAGTTTAGAGAGTTTACTTTGGATATGTTTAGAGGGTTTTGCTTTTATTGCGTAAGCATTTACATCTTGCATGCATGCATTATTGCTTTGTATGTGTGCGCTTCGTTATGCTTATTTCCTTATATAAACTCTCTTGAAGTGGTTGTCATCAATTACCAAAATGGGGAGATTGTTAGAGCATATCTGTCCATATGTGGTTTTGGTAACTGATGACAATTCCTATGGACTAATTGTTAGAGCATATCTCTCGATTTAGAGAGTTCAAGGAGTTTATTTGATGACCAAGGAGGTATTCAAGGTATTATCCAAAGAATGGTCATAGAGACACAAGGTTGATCAAGATCTCAGACAAAGAGTAAATCAAGATGATCAACACACAAAGCGTATAAGATGTACCGAGAGGGATCAAGTGATCCCATGGTATGGTAAGCATTGTTCATTACGTGTTTGTGTACTAACCCATGGTCTTCGTGAGAGTTCTATGTGGGGTTAGGTGTGTTTCCATGGGCTTGCGTCTAGAGGAAGATCTCATACAACCCATGAAGGATGACATCAAGTGGTGATCGTCATCAAGATTGCGGTGTGTATGTTCAAGTGGATCAGCACGAAGATATCATGCTTGAAGCTTGCCGTCCATTGTGGTGGCAATGGACTTGTGAAGATATGCTGAAGAGCGTCTCACCCATGTTGTGCATGGGGGAGCAATCAACTAGTCTTCATCAAGCCAACGCAGTCAAGAAGGTGTTCCATATTGAGGAAGCCAATATCATCGTCATCTAGCTCAAGAGGACGAGGTGCAAGGTATAGGTTTTCCCTTCATAGGTTTTCTGTTTTATGATAGATTGTTGTACTGTCAAGGGGGGGCTCTCAAGTGAGTAGCTTGATCGTATCGTTCGTTGAGAGCTCAAACCATTTGCATCCTTGCATCATTCTTGGTTCTTGTTTAGGGTTTCTCTTTGTGAGTTTTAGAGCTTATGGTCATCTTCATTACAAGCTTGAGTTCATCGAAAATGGAGTCCATATGCATCTTCTATGATGTTTTCGATGTTGGGAGTTTTTACCGGTCTTATTCGAGGAAGGGTTCTCACCATTTTCTTATGGGGCTTTTCTCACTTGCTTCTTATTGTTATTTCTATTAAGATTGTGTTAGCCCATGTAGTTAGCTTTCCAGCAAACTTGGTTTCGTTGAATTCGCAGTCCGTATGCGAAAGTTAGAGGAGTTTCGGTATCCAGCGGTAGTACCTCATATGTCTCCAACGTATCTATAATTTTTGATGGTTTCATGCTATTATCTTGTCAAACTTTGGATGTTTTGCATGATTTTTATTTATTTTCTGGGACTAACTTATTAACTCAGTGCCAAGTGCGAGTTCTTGTTTTTTCCATGTTTTGACCCGTTTCAGAGGAGATTTTGAAACGGAGTCCAAACGGAAGAAAATCCCTGATTTTTTTCCTGGAACGGAATAAGATCGGAGGACTTGCGGGCCATTCCAGAGGAGCACCAGGGGTCCCACAAGCCCCCACCCCACGGCTAGGGGGGCGCCATCCAGGCTTGTGGGCCCCCTGGAGGTCCCCTGACCTAAAACTTGCGCCTATAAATTCCCAAATATTCCCAAAAAAATCAAGAGACGATCGCAATCACTTTTCCGCCGCCACAAGCTTCTGTCTCCGCAAGATCCCATCTGGGGCACGTCCTGGTGCCCTGCCGGAGGGGGATTCGGACACGGAGGGCTTCTTCATCAACACCATGACCTCTCCGATGATTTGTGAGTAGTTCACCATAGACCTATGGGTCCATAGCTAGTAACTAGATGGCTTCTTCTCTCTCTTGGATCTTCAATACGAAGTTCTCCATTATCTTCATGGATATCTATCCGATGTAATCTTCTTTTGCGGTGTGTTTGTCGAGATCCGATGAATTGTGGATTTATGATCAGATTATCTATGAATCTTATTTGAGTTTCTTCTGATCTCTCTTATGCATGATTTCATATCCTTGTAATTCTCTTCGAGTTGTGGGTGTTGTTTAGCCAACTAGATCTATGATTCTTGCAATGGGATAAGTGCTTGGTTTTGGGTTCATACCGTGCGGTGACCTCACCCAGTGACAGAAGGGGTAGCGAGGCACGTATCGTGTTGTTGCCATCAAGGGTAAAAAGATGGGGTTTTCATCATTGGTTTGAGATTATCCCTCTACATCATATCATCTTGCTTAAGGCGTTACTCTGTTCGCCATGAACTCAATACACTAGATGCATGTTGGATAGCGGTCGATGTGTGGAGTAATAGTAGTAGATGTAGAAAGTATCGATCTACTTGTCTCGGACGTGATCCCTATATGTATGATCATTGCCTTAGATATCGTCATGACTTTGCGCGGTTCTATCAATTGCTCGACAGTAATTTGTTCACCCACCGTGATATTTTCTATTTCGAGAGAAGCCTCTAGTAAACACCATGCCCCCGAGGGTCTACTCCACACCATATTTCTAGCCTTACACTTTTTACTTTGTTGCACTTTCCGCCTTCAGATCTCACTTTGCATACAATCTTGAAGGTATTGACAACCCCTTTGAAGCGTTGGGTGCAAGCTTGTTTGTGTTTGCGCAGGTACTCTCGACTTGATAAGACCCTCCTTCTAGATCGATACCTTGGTTCTCAAACTCAGGGAAATACTTACTGCTCCTATGCTGCATCACCCTTTCCTCTTCAAGGGAAAAACCAACGCAAGCCCAGTCTTCGTCGACGTGTCAATTCTCGCACTGCTGTTTGAGAAGTAGCAGAAGGATTTCTGGCGCCGTTGTCGGGGAGGAAGATCAAGTCAAGAACTCATCCAAGTAGGTGTCGCAAACTCATCTCTTGCATTTACTTTGTTTGCCGGTTGCCTCTCGTTTTCCTCTCCCCCACTTCACAATTTGTTTTTTTTCGTTTGCCTTTTTCGTTCGCCCTTTTCTCTCGCTTTCTTTCTGTTCGCTTGTGTGCCATGTGCCTTCAATATGCTTACATCTTCGCTTGCTGAAAATCTAGTGATATGGATCCTCATCCACTTGCTAATCTCTTTAAGAGATCCGATTATGCTGATCCAATTGCTAGTGAGTTGAGTGCAATTGACTATCTTTATGGAGTTTTGCTTGAGATGCGTGAATCTGAAAATTGTGAGGAAGAAATTTATGAAGTGATTCACGAGGGCTCCTTGAATGAAAAGCATTATTGCAATGGTTTCTCTGTAAATCCTATTAGTGTCAATCATGCTAATAATATGCAAAACCCTAAGCTTGGGGATGCTAGTTCTGCTATGTCCCCTACTTGTTGCAATGATCATGATTGGGGTGATGATTTTTCTTATGATCTTGAAAATTTGTTTAAGCCTCATGATGAGTATGATATTTGCAACAATATTGAAAGTGGGATTGGAGAAGTCATGACTTTATTTGATGATAATCCCACTATTTTTGAAGAGCGTCAACTTTGCATAGATGTGGATCATGAAAAGAATATCCTATGTGATAGTTACATTGTTGAATTCTAATATGATCCCACATGTAATTATTATGAGAGAGGAAAATATGGTGGTAGAAACTTTCATATCACTAAATCACCTCTCGTTATGTTGAGATTGCTCTTGTCTCTTTCTTCTTCCTTGCATTTGGCAACTATTGGTTGTCTTGCCAATTTGTTCTCCTATAAAATGCCTATGCATAGGAAGTATGTTAGACTTAGATGTGATTTTCACATGCTTTATGATGCTCTCGTTGTGCTTCAACTCTTGTCTTTTGTGTGGGCATCATTGAATTATCAATGCCTAGCTAAGGGCGTTAAACAATAGCGCTTGTTGGGAGGCAACCCAATGAATTTAACTTTTTCTTTCTGTTTTGTTGCGTCCACACCATCATAATTCTTTTGTGATTGTGTTTTTTGTGTTTCTTTTTGTGTTTGAGCCAAGCAAAACCTTTATGACTAGTCTTGGTAATGGTTATCTGATCTTGCTGGAAAGAGACAGAAACTTTTCACTCACGAGATGATTTTTCATTTTTATTCAGAAAGAGCTTTTGAGTTGATTCTTTTTGGTTCTGATTGATATGATTTTTCCCCAGACCGTCGTAATGTTTCATATTTTTTGAGGTATCAGAATTATACGAAGTATACAAATTGCTACAGACTGGTCTGTTTTTGACAGATTCTGTTTTTGTTGGGTTGGTTGCTTGTTTTGATGAAACTATGGTTAGTATCGGGGGGTACTAGCCATGGAAAAGTGAGAATACAGTAGGCCATCATCAATATAGATGGAATTCAAGTTTGCTACAATACCAAAAGAAGTGGTAGTTTGTTTTCTTGTACTAATGTTATCACAAGTTTCTGTTTAAGTTTTGTGTTGTGAAGTTTTCAAGTTTTGGGTGACGTTCTCGTGGACAAGGAGATAAGGAGTGGAAAGAGCTCAAGCTTGGGGATGCCCAAGGCATCCCTAGCCAAATTCAAGGACACCCAAAAATCCTAAGCTTGGGGATACCCCGGGAAGGCATCCCCTCTTTCGTCTTCAATCCATCGGTAACATTACTTGGAGCTATATTTTTATTCACCACATGATATGTGTTTTGCTTGGAGTGTCTTGTATCTTAGGAGTCTTTTCTTTTTGTTGTGTCACAATCATCATTGCTGCAAACCTTTTTGAGAGAGAGAGACATGCACTCATCGTGATTTTGCTAGAATGCTCATAGTGCTTCACTTATATCTTTTGAGCTAGATACTTTTGCTCTAGTGCTTCACTTATATCTCTTGAGCTAGATACTTTTGCTCTAGTGCTTCATTTATATCTTTAGAGCGCGGCAGTGCGTGATTTGGTAGTTGGCTTATGCTATGAAAGTAGTCCCAAATGTGCTAGGTACCTAAAGAGGATGCAAAAACCTCCATCTTCATGTGTATTGAGTAGAAAGAGAAGTTTCGATTCCTCTCAATTAGTTTTGAGACCTGGATTCAGTGATATTGAGAGTTATGTTAGTAGGGTGTTGTGAATCTAGAAATACTTGTGTTGAAGTTAGTGATTCCCGTAGCATGCACGTATGGTGAACCGCTATGTTAGGAAGTCGGAGCATAATTGATCTATTGATTGTCATCCTTTGTGTTGAGGTCGGGATCGCGCGATGGTTTACACCTACCAACCCTTCCCCTCGGAGTATGCGTTTAGCACTTTGTTTCGATTACTATAAAAACTTTCGCAATATGTATGTGAGTTCTTCATGACTAATGTGAGCCCATGGTATAGATGCACTTTCACCTTCCACCATTGCTAGCCTCTCTAGTGCCGTGCAATTCTCGCCGGTGCACAAACCCACCAAATTCCTTCCTCAAAACAGCCACCATACCTACCTACTATGGTATTTTCATAGCCATTCCGAGATATATTGACATGCAACTCCCACCATTCCGTCTCATGACTTGTGCCGTCACTCTCATATTGTGATTGCATGATCATACTAGATCGTTGCACATCCCGGTACACTGCCGGAGGCATTTCCTATGGAGTCATCATCATTGTGATCTTTGAGCTGTGAGTAAATAAAAGTGTGATGATCATCATTATTAGAGCATTGTCCCATGTGAGGAAATAAAAAAAATAGGCCAAAGAGCCCAAAAACAAAAAAAAGAGAAAAGAAAAGAAAAGAAAAAAAGAGGCCTAAGAGCCCAAATAAAAAAAGAAAAAGAGAGAGGGGACAATGCTACTAACTTTTTTCCAACATTGTGCTTCATGTAGCACCATGTTCTTCATGATTGAGAGCTTCTTGCTCTGTCACTACCATATGCTAGTGGAAATCTTCGTTTTATAACTTGGCTTGTATATTCCAATGATGGGCTTCCTCAAAATTGCCCTAGGTCTTCGTGAGCAAGCAAATTGGATGCACACCCACTAGTTTTCCTCTTGAGCTTTCACATACTTATAGCTCTAGTGCATCTCTTGTATGGCAATCCCTACTCATTCAGATTGATATCTATTAATGGGCATCTTCATAGCTATTGATACGCCGAGTAAGTGTGACCACCTCCTCCTTTTTGTCTCACAACCACCACCATACTCTATTCCACCTATAGTGCTATATCCATGGCTCGCGCTCATGTATTGCGTGATAGTTATAAAAAGTTTGAGAAAGTAAGAGTGCGAAAACAATTACTTGGCCAATTCCGGGGTTGTGCATGATTTACATTAGTTGTGTGAGGATGATGGAGCATAGCCAAACTATATGATTTTGTAGGGATAAATTTATTTGGCCTTGTTATTTTGAAAGTTCATGATTACTTTGCTAGTTTGCTTGAAGTATTACTGTTTTCATGCCAATAGCAAACTATTGTTTTGAATCTTATGGATCTGAACATTCATATCACGTGAAAGAAGTTGCAAAGGACAACTATGCTAGGTAGCATTCCACATAAAAAATTCATTCTATTTCACTTCCCTACTCGAGGACGAGCCGGAGTTAAGCTTGGGGATGCTTGATACGTCTCCAACGTATCTATAATTTTTGATGGTTTCTGCTATTATCTTGTCAAATTTTGGATGTTTTGCATGCTTTTTATTTATTTTCTGGGACTAACTTATTAACTCAGTGCCAAGTGCCAGTTCCTGTTTTTTCCATGTTTTTGACCCCTTTCAGAGGAGATTTCGAAACGGAGTCCAAATGGAAGAAAATCCCCGAAAAGATTTTTTCTGGAACAGAAGAAGATCGGAGGACTTTGGGGCAAGCCAGAGGAGCACCAGGGGCCCCACAAGCCCCCACCCCGCGGCCCGGGGGCTCCATCCAGGCTTGTGGGCCTCCTGGAGGTCCCCTGACCTAAAACTTGCGCATATAAATTCCCAAATATTCCCAAAAAAATCAAGAGACGATCGTTATCACTTTTCCGCCGCCGCAAGCTTCTATCTCCGCAAGATCCCATCTGGGGAATGTCCTGGTGCCCTATCGGAGGGGGATTCGGACACGGAGAGCTTCTTCATCAACACCATGACCTCTCCGATGATGCGTGAGTAGTTCACCATAGACCTACGGGTCCATAGCTAGTAACTAGGTGGCTTCTTCTCTTTCTTGGATCTTCAATACAAAGTTCTCCATGATCTTCATGGAGATCTATCCGATGTAATCTTCTTTTGCGGTGTGTTTGTCGAGATCTGACGAATTGTGGATTTATGATCAGATTATCTATGAATCTTATTTGAGTTTCTTCTGATCTCTCTTATGCATGATTTCATATCCTTGTAATTCTCTTCGAGTTGTGGGTTTTGTTTGGCCAACTAGATCTATGATTCTTGCAATGGGAGAAGTGCTTGGTTTTGGGTTCATACCGTGCGGTGACCTCACCCAGTGACAGAAGGGGTAGCGAGGCACGTATCGTGTTGTTTCCATCAAGGGTAAAAAGATGGGGTTTTCATCATTGGTTTGAGATTATCCCTCTACATCATGTCATCTTGCTTAAGGCGTTACTCTGTTCGTCATGAACTCAATACACTAGATGCATGCTGGATAGCGGTCGATATGTGGAGTAATAGTAGTAGATGAAAGTATCGGTCTACTTGTCTCGGACGTGATGCCTATATGTATGATCATTGCCTAACATATCGTCATGACTTTGCGCGGTTCTATCAATTTCTCGATAGTAATTTGTTCACCCACCGTGATATTTGCTATTTTGAGAGAAGCCTCTAGTGAACACTATGGCCCCCAGGGTCTACTCCACACCATATTTTCAGCCTTACATTTTTTACTTCGTTGCACTTTCCGCCTTCAGATCTTACTTTGCAAACAATCTTGAAGGGATTGACAAGCCCTTTGAAGCGTTGGGTGCAAGCTTGTTTGTGTTTGCGCAGGTACTCTGGACTTGACGAGACCCTCCTTCTGGATCGATACCTTGGTTCTCAAACTGAGGGAAATACTTATTGCTCCTGTGTTGCATCACCCTTTCCTCTTCAAGGGAAAAACCAACGCAAGCCCAGTCTCCGTCGACGTGTCAATTCTGGCACTGTTGTTTGAGAAGTAGCAGTACCGCTCCTGGTGCCAGCGGTAGTACCGCTCCTGTAGCGGTAGTACCGCCCCCGGAGCAGTAGTACCACCGCCGGATCGGTAGTAATTTTTTACTACCGCTCCCTAGCGGTAGTACCGCTCTAGGAGAAGTAGTACCGCTCCGGGTGGGCGTTAGTACCGCTTCGGGACGGTAGTACCTCTCTCTGAGCGGTTGTTCTCCGTCAGACTTTTTGCAAAGATTTTCTCTACCGGTAGTACCGCCAGGGCTAGTGGTAGTACCGTGAGGGGCAGTGGTAGTACCGCTCCTCCCTCAGCGGTAGTACCGTTGGGGGCAGCGGTAGTACCGCTGTGCTCGGGCTATAAGTGGGGGTAACGGTTTGATTCTTTCCCCCACTATATAAAGCAGTCCTTCTTCCCCCTTGGTGTTTGCTTATCCATTCAGCTCGTGTTCTTCCCACATTGTTGATCTTCTTAGAGCTTGCTAACTATCAATCCCTCCAATGATTCTTGCTAGTTCTTGAGGGAAAAGAGAGAGGAGATTTATATCCACATATCCACCAATCACTTTCTCCTCTATCTGAGGGGAACCCCTTGGATCTAGATCTCGGAGTTCTTTCTGAGCTCCTTGTTGTTCCTGTCATATTTCTCCATAGCTTTTGTAGTTGTGGAGGGATTTGAGTGTGAGGGACTTGACCACTTTGTGTGTTCTTGCCATTGGATGAGTTGCAACAGTTTGAGTTCTCCATGGTGATACGTGGAAGTGAAGTTTGAGAAGCCATATTACCTTTTGGTACTTAGTACCCTAGAGATTGTTCTTCATGGATGCTTTGGCGTCCTAGAAGCTTGGTGGTGTCTTGGTGCTCAATCATTGTGGTGTAAAGCTCCGGCAAGCGTTGGGGTCTCCAATTAGGTTGTGGAGATTGCCCCGAGCAATTTGTACGGGTACCGGTAACCGCCCCCAAGGGTTGCCATTTGTACGGGTTCGGTTACCGCCCTCAAGGGCCCCTTAGTGGAATCACGACATCTTGCATTGTGCGAGGGCGTGAAGAGATTACGGTGGCCTTATTGGCATCTTGGGGAGCATTGTGCCTCCACACTGCTCCAACGGAGATTAGCATCCGCAAGGGTGTGAACTTCGGGATACATCATCGTCTCCACGTGCCTCAGTTATCTCTTACCCGAACCCTTTACTTATGCACTTTACTTTGTGATAGCCATATTGTTTATTGTCATATATCTTGCTATCACTTAGTTGTTTATCTTGCTTAGCATAAGTTGTTGGTGCACATAGGTGAGCCTAGTTGTTGTAGGTTTTGTGCTTGACAAATTAAACGTTAGTTTTACTCCGCATTTGTTAAAGCGCCTATTCACCCCCTCTAGGCGACATCAACGTACTTACACCTATAATAAGGCCTTTTTTCCACTAAAACATCCACCTCCAAAGGAGAAAGTTGATCCGGTAAAAGCGAAGCGCTGTTTGGATGCCCTTAAGCGACCACCACCGCGTCCGCTACCACCACACTATGTGCAAATTCTTGGGAAGACATATGATCAAGTGAAGCAGTCGGGAAGCTTAAGTACTAGTGGTTCAAGAAGTGGGAAAACAATTCCCCAGCTCGGGTAACATGAGAAGCAATCGTGCCCCCCCCCCCCCCGCTCAACGTGTTTACCGATGTCGCTAATATTGATCCGGGGTAGTGGCCGCTAATAATCCTAGTTTCACTCTTGGTGATTTTGTAAGCGATGTTGTACAGTTCGAAACTGCCCTGATAGTAGCCCTTAGATACGTGCACGGGAAGCCTCTCGTCAAACCTGAGCAGTTGACGAAACTATCAACAATGACGTGAAGACTACATGATTGGTACTTGTAAGCCTACAAGGATGGGAGCAACCATATCTATGCGGGATTTAAAGATGAGCACTTTTACAATGGAAACGGGTCGTTGTACATTGAATTTGACGAATTATTTCAGTTATACAATCTAGACGCCCTCGACAAAATGATCGTCAGTTCCTATTGTTTGTAAGTATTATTTCATTAATTAAGTCTCTAGATCGACTCCTTCATTATTACGTGTAATTATCCTTACTATATTATGTAGATTGAAGATCCTCGAATGCAATAGAGGAAAAATATATGACATGGGGTTCATTAACCCAAATATCGTATATGCACATACGGTACGTATGATTCCCATGGATACAGAGAAATTGTTGCTAACTGCGTTACTTTGACAACAAGACAGAAGGGAAATACTATTTCCTTACAACTTTGGGTGAGTGTTACTAGTTGTCTTCTGCACATTCTGTTTCGCTTACTCGAGGTTAAGTGTAATTGATGAGTTAACCATGCGTAGGTTTCACTTTGTTCTGCTAATCATTAGGCTTCACGAGGGACTAGTACTTGTCTTGGACTCACGACGTAAAGACCCTACAGAGTTGGCGCCGATTACTGAAATGCTCCAGAAGTAAGTTCAATCATTATTGCACCACATCAACAACTTTCTTTTATTTCCTGATATCAAGTAATCATTTTGTTTGACATGCTGGGTTTGGGAAAAGATCACCAAGACCGCTAAATGTGAATGGAATAAGGAGCCGCATTTTCCTTCTCCAAAGTAAGTAGTACTAGCTAGTTCCGCGCATCTATCATTCTTTCTAGTTTCAATACCATTGTCATGCTTGATTATTATTTTGATTGAACTCTATTCTCGTAAAGTACTGCTTGAGGCAGGAATCCGGAAATAATTTATGTGGATACTACATTTGTGAGTGGATTCACTAGACGACCTATGAGAACGGCAAATCTTTTAAAGAACTTGATGTACGTAAACAATATTCACATTTTTATTTTATTACCATCAACTGTGTTGGGTTTCATTCATATATATGTTGACCCCCTTCTTTAAATTAGATCAAGCGGAAGCGGGAAGAACTCTTACCAACTAATCGCATACAGAAATTCAAGAGGAATTGGTGGGATTCTTTGTTGAGCATGTCATATCCACAGAAGGGGAATATCATGAGGATTTCCTTATCGATGTTGGTAGCTACAGATAGGTATTAGCTAGGGATCACAAGAGATGTTATATATTGTATATATGCATGATCCTACACTATATGTAGTAGCGCCAATTTGTTCGACCAAGCACGGAGAAAGAGAGGTCACTTCTCTCTATATGTGTTCATGACGATGTTGTGTAATTAATGGTTCCTTAATTTTCTTACTAGCAAGCGCCGAGTTCTCTCTGTATGTAGTAGCTATCTCGACCAAGCACGGAGAAAGAGAGGTCACTTTTCTTTATATGTAGTAAGCTATCACAATATGAAACCCTAATAAAAACCTCCAAAACCCCAAAACCCCCCTTTAAAAAAACCTAGCGCTTGCGAGCTGCTGACTCGTGGCTGCCTTTTGGTCCCGGTTGGTGTTACCAACCGGGTCTAAAGGTCCTCCTGCCTGCCTGGGTGCCCCGTAGCGGCCACGTGGAGCACCTTTGTCTCGGTTCGTAAGCCAACCGGTACTAAAGTTTTGGGCCTTTAGTCCCAATTGTTTAGTCCCGGTTGGAAAACCGGGACTAATGGCCCTTTTCCTACTAGTGTTAGTCCATGTGCAAGAAATTCCAAACGTTGAGAATCTTGATTTTTAAAATTTAGTAAATCCAAAACTTAGTTGAAATTCATGAAGCTTATCGTGTTGTCATATGGACACCAACACACAGTGGTATTGCACTTTTTTGTCAAATTTGAGACAAGTATTGTTGTAATTTTTATCTTCTTACATTGAATTGGGAGATTATTATTATTTAGGAACCAATATCGCAGATGGATTACGTATTCGAACCGTGGGCGTTAGACCAAGAATGGATACGTGCCATGCCTCAGTTAAGCAATAAAGTGGCAGCATTAATCAGCAAAATAAAAAACAATATATGTGCTGCCACGCGTCCCGTGTGCCATGCGAGTAGGCGTGAGTTGACGGGATGCAAGCGAGCAGGCGGCCACACCGTTAGACTAGGATGCGTTCGTGTAGGTGTGTGAATTGACGGGAGGCGTGATCGCTGCATAGTGTCATCAGGAGGCATGCGAGTAGCTCTGTGAAATGACGGTTGGCAAGCCATCAGTTCAGTGCGCACGCTCACTGGGAGGCGAGTTAGCGGATTGACCACCGCACGCCTCTCTCCTAGTACTCCATCTTAATGATGCATCCGAGCGGTCGAAGCACCATCCTCGCCACACACACAATCCTCTCAGTCCGCCTGCATCCTCGACGCTGCTCTCAGTCCGCACCACCGCCAGTGTATGAGGATGCCACTGAAGCACCCCATCGGAGGGAGTGGTGATGCTGGGGCTGTTGAAGCACCGGAGCAGGGCGTGAAGATGGAGACAGAGGTTGCCGTCACCACCTACGAGGTCTCACTGGACCTTGACATCATCGACGACATCGTGTTTCCACTACCGGAGCTGGAGGTCCACACCGACTCCAGCGACGGCTCCAGTGGCGACTCAGAGACGACTCCAACGACCACTTAGCGATGGCGTCAATGACGACGGACAACCGTTAGTCATCTATACCCATAATATTTGGATATGTCTAAAAATAGCCATAAAATACATAAATTCCTAATCCTACTTTACGACATGTAAAAATTGCTTTGATGCCAAATTTGGCAACTGCCAAATGCTCGCTAGAGATTAGTTTTGATTCCAAATTTGACGCCACATTTTTTTACTATATGTATAGGTGCTATCTAACGATGTAGAAAATGAGGATGAGGATTTCCAGAGGAGGTACAAGAGGCAAATCCCGAGGGAGCTTTATGCGGGAATTCATAACAAGCGTATTAGGACCTGGAACCGGGGCTTTCGATGCCCATTTTTCAACCAAATGCTTCATGATGCATATGAAAGTGTTCTCGCGCATGCAAGAGGACGAGCCGTTGGTTCCTTCAGGCAGAAGTATTCTCACATGGTGGCACACGCCGCGTAAGCTGAGTAACTTGAGAAGCTTCACGATCGTGTCGGTAGATGAGATGTGGGATTTAACTATGTAAGGCTATGTAGTGTATTTAATTATGAATGTGCTTGAGTGTGCTTAATGGCGGTCGAACTATATACCATTTAACTATGCTTGTGTATGCTTAATTATTATCTATGCCTGAGTATGTTTAATTTATGATTACTTATGTCCAAAAAACTATCTCACCCAAGAGGTGCTAATTTGAGCTAGTCCTGGTGGGGCCTACAAAAAAATTACTTTCCCCCTCTTATCGAGCCGCACCAAATCCGGTCACACAAGATCCGTCCATACAAGAGCCAGCCACATCAAATTCCGATGGAAAGTGCATTTAACTCTGTCATCCAACACCATCTTTGGCTAGCATTAATTGAGGGTTCGTAATGAGTTAGAAACTAACTCTAACATCTAGCTAAGTTAGAGTATCCAAACAAGGTCGTTGCCTCCAAAATCTTTGTGGGACAGAAAACCCTCACCACCCAATTCAAAAAGGGAATAATTAAACCCTCACCATTCCCACGTAACAAAAACTCTCACCCCAGCCTCCACCCCTCCGATCCCATTCACACCTGCACAAGGTCCTCCGCGACTCTGCATGGCATAGCCTATCGCCGCAGCAATTACTTAGCTCAACGCTGGTCGCTGCCGCTAGTCTGCCAGCAAAACCTACCACATTTCTCCACTTTTGCTTGCCGCCGCCTATCGCCATCGAGTTTCTCGACGCTGCTCGCCGTCGACCCAGCTCTGCCCGATTGGGGAATCCGCGGTATTGAGGGTTTTTTCTCATGGACAACAAGGTAACTAATTTACTGAGATATTCTCTCATCTCTTATCCTAGTTCATCCGCCCCCTTTAATCACGCAACCGAAATCACCTTGAATTCATTTTTATTCAAGCTGATTTGAGGGTTTTGTTTCATTCATAGAGTGTACAGTGCATGGACAATTCAGGACTTTGCGGTCCCAGCCAGACATCCGCGGAGTTCCATCTCACCGTAGACTTCAGGATGCGAATGATACGTTCAATCTCACCCTACACCGGTTAGCATCGCCTACCTTCCTGAGCATATACTCTATATTACTACATTTGGATAAAAGGCTCCACATGCAGCATATACATCAAAGGGGATTTTCCCCTTCTTTCTATATTAGGCAAATTAATGATGTATTGTTCTTTCGATTACTCTCATATTTCCATGACATCATGGTTACGCTATCTGTTTAATTACATATTTTTGTCCTTCGATTTCAATTGCTCTACTGTTCTTTCAATTGCGCCCATTTTTGCATGTTACCATATTATTTAACAATCGTACCATTTTCTGCAGCACATCCCTTGCTATGCAACAACATCTCTAGTACACAATCTTTGCCTTTACATAACGCAAGACTACATGGATGTCATACTGAACACAAACCATGGATTTACAATCGTTGCTTTTGTAAGACTTGATGAAAGTGGTCACTCCTATTTTGGCACGGGCCTTTGGACTGTAATTTCTAAGTTTGATGTACTGAAAGATGGCACTAAAATTGCACTACACATAGAAGAGCCTCGTCATGAGATATATGCTAACTTCCTCGACGATATCATCCGTCCAGACTTTGTTCGAAGTAAGTGTTCTTTTCAAGTCTCTTCATGTTGACTTACCCAACAGTGTCAAATGAATTATGTAGTATTTCAGCAACCAATTGTTATTCCATTTTCTTACTCTATTCCTACTCACTAACTTGTAGTTACCAATATAGTTTTCTTTTGCCCTATTTTAACTAAATATTCCCTGTACTCCCACTTCTATCACAAAGCACCATTGACGAGGAGACTCCGAAGGTGGAGAATGAGGCTGCAAACAAGCGCAGGCGGGTTGAGCAAGAACCTCAAGCGTCTCCACCATGCCTAGACTTCATCAACATCCTCCGTGATGATATGTTGATAGTCATCATTTCCCTCCTCCCAATAATATGGGGCACGGGTATCCATCCTTTCTCGATGGTGGCTCCCCCTACGGCACTCCAACCCTCTCGACCTCATCGACACTCACAAGCTCTGCCATGGCTATCACAAAAGCTTGGACGCATTGTCCTAGATCCTCGGCAATCACCATGGCCCAATCAGTGGCCTTTGCACGGGCAAGTTCCATTCCAACCACAAGGACAGAGCCAAGCTTTACGAGTGGTTCCGATTGTTGGAAATATGCCCTAGAGGCAATGATAAATAGTTATTATTATATTTCTTGTTACAAGATAATCGTTTATTATCCATGCTATAATTTATTGAATGAAAACATAGATACATGTGTGGATACATAGACAAAACAATGAACCTAGAAAGCCTCTAGTTGGCTAGCCAGTTGATCAAGGATAGTCAAGGTTTTCTGGCTATGTGCAAGTGTTGTCACTTGATAACTGGATCACATCATTAGGAGAATCATGTGATGGACTAGACCCAAACTATGAACGTAGCATATTGATTGTGTCATTTTATTGCTATTGTTTTCTGCATGTCAAGTGTTTATTCCTATGACCATGAGATCATATAACTTACTGGCACACGAGGAATACCTTGTGTGTATCAAACGTCGCAATGTAACCGAGTGACTATAAAGGTGCTCTACAGGTATCTCCGAAGGTGTCCGTTGAGTTAGTATGGATCAAGACTGGGATTTGTCACTCCGTGTGACGGAGAGGTATCTCGGGGCCCACTCGGTAATACAACATCACACACAAGCCTTGCAAGCAATGTGACTAAGTGTAAGTCACGAGATCTTGTATCACAGAACGAGTAAAGATACTTGCCGGTAACGAGATTGAAATAGGTATGCGGATACCGACGATCGAATCTCGGGCAAGTAACATACCGAACGACAAAGGAAATAACATACGTGATTATATGAATCCTTGGCACTAAGGTTCAACCGATAAGATCTTTGGAGAATATGTAGGATCCAATATGGGCATCCAGGTCCCGCTATTGGATATTGACCGAGGATTGTCTCGGGTCATGTCTACATAGTTCTCGAACCCGCAGGGTGTGCACACTTAAGGTTCGATGATTTTTTAGTATAGTTGAGTTATATGTGTGGTTACCAAATGTTGTTCGGAGTCCCGGATGAGATCACAGACGTCATGAGGGTTTCCAGAATGGTCCGGAAATGAAGACTGGTATATAGGATGGTTTCATTTGGTCACCGGAAAGTTTCGGGCAATTCCGGCAGTTTACTGGGAGTGACGAATGGATTTTAGGTGTTTACCAGGAGGGGCCCACCCACCCGGGAGTGAGACCAAGGCCCTAGGTTGGCGCACCAAGTCCTTAGTGGGCTGGTGGAGTCAGCCCAAGAGGGCTATGGCGCCACATGTAAAAATACCAAAGGAAAAGAAGAAGAAAAAGAAAGAGGGAGGTGGGAAGGAAGAGGAGGACACCTCCCTCCCAAACCGAATTGGAGGAGGAGTCCTCCTCCTCCCTGGCGGCCGGCGCACCGTTGGGGCCCTTGTTCCCCAAGGCTAGCCCCACCCCTCCTCCTATATATATTGGTGGTTTAGGACTTTTTGAGACACAACTTTGCCACGTGCAACTCTAGCCTATTCCACATAGTTTTACCTCTAGATCGGATTTCTGCGGAGCTCGGGCGGAGCCCTGCTGGAGTAGATCATCACCACCACTGGAGCACCGTCACGCTGCCGGGGAACTCATCTACTTCTCTGTCTTGCTTGCTGGATTAAGAAGGCCGAGATCGTCATCGAGTTGTACCTGTGCTGAACGCGGAGGTGCAGTCTGTTCGGTGCTAGATCGGGATGGATCGTGGGACGGATCGTGGGACGGTTCGAGGGACGGATAGTGAAGACGTACCACTACATCAACCGCGTTTCTTAATGATTCACGCTGGGTGATAACCCACAAGTATAGGAGATCGCAACAATTTTTGAGGGTAGATTATTCAACCCAAATTTGTTGATTCGACACAAGGGGAAGCCAAAGAATATTCTCCAGTATTAGCAGTTGAGTTGTCATTTCAGCCACACCTGAAAGACTTAGTATCTGCATCAAAGTTTTAGTAGCAGAGTAGTGTGATAGAAACGATGGAAACGGTAACAGTAGCAACAGTGACAACAGTAGCGGTAAAGTAACGTAGCAAGGACCAGTAGGAAAAACTCGTAGGCATTGGATCGGTGATAGATAGTTATGCCGGAAGACATTTATCATGTAACAGTTATAACATGGGGAGATATGTAACTAGCTCCAGTTCGTCAATGTAATGTAGGCATGCATTCCGTATATAGTCATACGTGCTTATGGAAAAGAACTTGCATGACATCTATTATACGTCCCTCCCGTGGCAGCGGGGTCCTAATGGAAACTAAGGGATATTAAGGGTCTCCTTTTAATAGAGAACCGGAACAAAGCATTAGCACCTAGTGAATACATGAACTCCTCATACTATGGTCATCTCCGAGAGTGGTTCCATTCATTGTCACTCCGGGGTTGCCGGGTCATAACACATAGTAGGTGACTACAACTTGCAATATAGGATCAAGAACACACATATATTGATGAAAACATAATAGGTTCAGATCTGAAATCATGGCACTCGGGCCCTAGTGACAAGCATTAAGCAAAGCAAAGTAGTAGCAACATCAATCTCAGAACATAGTGGATACTAGGCATCAATCCCCATCAAAACTAACTCGATTACATGATAGATCTCATCCAACGCATTACCGTCCAGCAAGCCTACGATGAGATTACTCACGAACGGTGAAGAGTATCATGCAATTGGCGATGAAGGATGGTTGGTGATGACGAAGGCGTCGATTCCCCCTCTCCGGAGCCCAGAACGGACTCCAGATCTGCCCTCCAGAGGAAGAACAGGTGGTGGCGGGGGATCCATATCGCAAAACGCGAACAACTCTTCTCCTTGATTTTTTTCCGGTGGAAAGAGAATATACAGAGCTGGAATTGGAGGATGCGGAGCCACGAGGGGCTCACAAGCCTGCCAGGCCCGGCCAAGGGGGGGGGGCGGGCCTGGTGGGCTTGTGAGCTCCTGGCTCCGTCTCTCTAGGTGATTCTTGCGCCAGTATTTTTTACATATTCCACAAAAAATCCTCGTAAATTTCCAGGTCATTCCGATAACTTTTATTTCTGCGCAAAAACAACACCATGGCAATTCTGCTGAAAACAGCGTTAGTCCGAGTTAGTTCCATTCAAATCATGCAAATTAGAGACCAAAACAAGGGCAAAAGGGTTTGGAGAAGTAGATAAGATGGAGACGTATCAACTCCCCCAAGCTTAAAGACTTGCTTGTCCTCAAGCAATCCAGTTGACAAATTGAAGGAGACAAAAGAAAAACTTTTACGAACTGTGTTTGATCTTGTTGTTGTAATTATGTCTAACTCATATTCATATTTTCAGCAAGATCATAAGCTAACCACATAAACAATGGCATTTAGGTCTCAAGATGTACTCATATCAATGGCATAATCAACTAGCGAGCAATAATAATAAGTTTCAAATGTCAACACTTCAATCAAAACAATCATGAAGCAATATGAACATGTGGTACCTCGCAATCTCTTTCTGAGACCGCAAAACATAAATGCAGAGCACCTTCAAAGACTAAGGGCTGACTGAACATTGTAATTCATGTCAAGGAAGATCCAGTCACAGTCATACTCAATATCAATTGATAGCAAAGCATGAAAACGACAGAGGTGCTCTCTAATGGGTGCCTTTTAGAAGAAGAGGATGACTCAACAGAAACGTAAATAGATAGACCCTTCATAGAGGGAAGCATTGATTTGTAGAGGTGCCAGAGCTCAAGCTTTTAAAACAGAGATAAATAATTTTGGGTGGCATGCTTTCATTGTCAACACAATGACCAAGAGTTTTCACCATTTCCATGCTACGCATGTTGGAAATATGCCCTAGAGGCAATAATAAATTAGTTATTATTATATTTCTTTGTTCATGATAATCGTTTATTATCCATGCTATAATTGTATTGATTGGAAACACAATACTTGTGTGGATACATAGACAAAACACTGTCCCTAGTAAGCCTCTAGTTGACTAGCTCGTTGATCAAAGATGGTCAAGGTTTCCTGACCATAGGCAAGTGCTGTCACTTGATAACGGGATCACATCATTAGGAGAATCATGTGATGGACTAGACCCAAACTAATGAACGTAGCATGTTGATCGTGTCATTTTATTGCTACTGTTTTTCTGCATGTCAAGTATTTATTCCTATGACCATGAGATCATATAACTCACTGGCACCGGAGGAATACCTTGTGTGCATAAAACGTCACAACGTAACTGGGTGACTATAAAGATGCTCTACAGGTATCTCCGAAGGTGTCCGTTGAGTTAGTATGGATCAAGACTGGGATTTGTCACTCCGTGTGACGGAGAGGTATATCGGGGCCCACTCGGTAATACAACATCACACACAAGCCTTGCAAGCAATGTGACATATTGTATGTCATGGGATCTTGTATTACGGAACGAGTAAAGAGACTTGTCGAGAAACGAGATTGAAATAGGTACGCGGATACCGACGGTCGAATCTTGGGCAAGTAACATATCGAAGGACAAAGGGAATGACATACGTGATTATACGAATCCTTGACAGTGAGGTTCAACCGATAAGATCTTCGGAGAATATGTAGGATCCAATATGGGCATCCAGGTCTCGCTATTGGATATTGACCGAGGAGTACCTCGGGGCATGTCTACATAGTTCTCGAACCCGCAGGGTCTGCAACTTAAGGTTCAATGATGTTTTATTATAGTTGAGTTATATGTGTGGTTACCGAATGTTGTTCAGAGTCCCGGATGACATCACAGACGTCAAGAGGGTTTCCGGAATGGTCCGGAGATGAAGATTGATATATAGGATGACTTCATTTGGTTACCGGAAGGTTTTCGGGCATTACCAGAAAAGTTTCGGGCTCATCGGTAGTGTACCGAGAGTGCCGGGAGGGGTGCCGGAGACCATCGGGAGGGGTGTCACGCCCCAAGGGGTCTCATGGGCTATGGGAAGAGATAAACCAACCCCTAGTGGGCTAGAATAAGTACCCACTAAGGCCCATAAGGTTTGAAAAGGAAAAAACACAAGGTGGAAAGAGTTTCCAAGTGGGAAGGTGAAATCCTACTCCAAGTAGGATTGGAGTAGGACTCCTCCACCTCCAATTTCGGCCAAACCTTGAGGTTTTGAGGCTGCCTCCTCCCCTCCCTTCCTCCTATATATAATGGAGTTTTAGGGATGATTTGTGACAACTTTTGCCACGGCAGCCCGACCACATACCTCCACGGTTTTTCCTCTAGATCGCGTTTCTGCGGAGCTCGGGCGGAGCCCTGCTGGAATAACACCACCACCAACCTCCGGAGCACCGTTATGCTGCCGGAGGACTCATCTACCTCTCCGTCTCTCTTGCTGGATCAAGAAGGCCGAGATCATCATCGAGCTGTACGTGTGCTGAACGCGGAGGTGCCGTCTGTTCGGCACTAGATTGGGACGGATCGCGGGACGGTTCGTGGGACGGTTCGCGGGGCGGATCGAGGGACGTGAGGACGTTCCACTACATCAACCATGTTTCTTAATGCTTCCTGCTGTGCGATCTACAAGGGTACGTAGATCCAAGTCTCCTCTCGTAGATGGCATCACCATGATAGGTCTTCGTGTGCGTAGGGAAATTTTTGTTTCCCATGCGACGTTCCCCAACAGTGGCATCATGAGCTAGATTCATGCGTAGATGTTATCTCGAGTAGAACACAAAAGTTTTTGTCGGCGGTGATGTGCTATTTGCTGCCCTCCTAAGTCTTTTCTTGATTCTGCGGTATTGTTGGATCGAAGTGGCTCGGACCGACATTACTCGTACGCTTACGAGAGACTGGTTTCATCGCTACAAGCAACCCCGTTGCTCAAAGATGACTGGCGAGTGTCGGTTTCTCCAACTTTAGTTGAATCGGATTTGACCGAGGAGGTCCTTGGAGAGAGGTTAAATAGAAATTCATACATCTCCGTTGTGGTGTTTGCTTAAGTAAGATGCGATCCTACTAGATACCCATGGCAACCACGTAAAACATGCAACAACAATTAGAGGACGTCTAACTTGTTTTTGCAGGGTATGCTTGTGATGTGACATGGCCAACGATGTGATGTGATATATTGGATGTATGAGATGATCATGTTGTAATAGTTAATATCGACTTGCACGTCAATGGTACGGCAACCGGAGGAGCCATAGGGTTGTCTTTAAACTAACATTTGTGCTTGCAGATGTGTTTACTATATTGCTAGGACGTAGCTTTAGTAGTAATAGCATGAGTAGCACAACAACCCCAATGGCGACACGTTGATGGAGATCATGATGATGGAGATCATGGTGTGGCGCTGGTGACAAGAATATCGTGCCACTGCTTTGGTGATGGAGATCAAGAAGCACATGATGATGGCCATATCATGTCACTTACGAATTGCATGTGATGTTAATCCTTTATGCACCTTATTATGCTTAGAACGACGGTAGCATTATGAGGTGATCTCTCACTAAAATTTCAAGCTCAAATTGTGTTCTCCCCGACTGTGCATCGTTGCGACAGTTCGTCGTTTCGAGACACCATGTGATGATCGGGTGTGATAGACTCAATGTTCACATATAACGGGTGCAAAACAGTTGCACACGCGGAACACTCGGGTTAAACTTGACGAGCCTAGCATGTATAGACATGGCCTCGGAACACAAGAGACCGAAAGGTCGAGCATGAATCGTATAGTTGATATGATTAGCATAGAGATGCTTACCACTGAAACTATTCTCGACTCACGTGATGATCGGACTTGAGATAGTGGATTTGGATCATGTACCAGTCAAATGACTAGAGAGATGTACTTTTTGAGTGGGAGTTCTTAAGTAATATGATTAATTGAACTTATTATCATGAACATAGTCTAATGGTCTTTGCGAATTACGATGTAGCTTGCGCTATAGCTCTACTGTTTTTATATGTTCCTAGAGAAGATTTAGTTGAAAGTTCATAGTAGCAACTTTGCGGACTGAGTTTGTAAAACTGAGGATTGTCCTCATTGCTGCGTAGAAGGCTTATGTCCTTAATGCACCACTCGGTGTGCTGCACCTCGGGCGTCATGTGTGGATATTGCGAACATCTCACATACACGTCTTTAACGACTACATGATAGTTCAGTGTGCAATACTTAATGGCTTAGAAGCAAGGCGCCGAAGACTTTTTGAAAATGTGGCAGAACATAAGAGATGTTCAAAGAGATGAAATTGAGATTGCATGCTCATGCCCTTGTTGAGAGGTATAAGACCTACGACAAGATTCTTTGCCTACAAAGTAAAGGAGAAAAGCTCAAATCGTTGAGCATGTTCTCAGATTGTCTGAGTACAACAATCGCTTGAATCAAGTGGGAGTTAATCTTCCAGATAAGATAGTGATGGTTCTCCAAAGTCACCGCCACTAAGCTGCTAGGCTTCGTGATGAACTATAAACAAATCAAGGATAGATATGATGATCCTTGAGTGATTCGCAATGTTTGACACTGCGAAAGTAGAAATCAAGAAGGAGCATCAATTGTTGATGGTTACTAAAACCACTAGTTTCAAGAAGGGCAAGGTCTAGAAGGGTACTTCATGAAACGGCAAACCAGTTGCTGCTCTAATGAAGAAACCCAAAATTGAACCCAAACCCGAGACGAAGTGCCTCTATTATGAGGGGAACGGTCACTGAGGCGGAGCTACCCTAGATACTTGGTAGATAAGAAGACTGGCAAAGTCGACAAAAGTATATTTGATATACATGATATGGATGTGTACTTTACTAGTACTCCTAGTAGCACGAGGGTATTGGATACCGGTTCGGTTGCTAAGTGATTAGTAACTCGAAATGAAAGATACGGAATAAACGGAGACTAGCTAAAGGCGAGGTGACGATACGTGTTGGAAGTGTTTCCAAGGTTGATATGATCAAACGTCGCACGCTCCCTCTACCATCGGGATTGGTGTTGAACCTAAATAATTGTTATTTGGTGCTTGCGTTAAGCATGAACATGATTGGATCGTGTTTATTGCAATACGAGTATTTATTTAAAGAGAATAATGGTTACTCTGTTTGCTTGAATAATCACCTTCAATGGTTTATTGAATCTCGATCGTAGTGTTACACATGTTCATGATATTGGTGCCAAAAGATACAAGGTAATGATGATAGTACCACTTACTTGTGGCACTGCCGCTTGAGTCATGTTGGTATAAATTGCATGAAGAGGCTCCATGCTGATGGATCTTTATACTCACTTGATTTTGAATCACTTGTGACATGCAAATCATACCACATGAGCAAGGCCTTGTTTTCATTGAGATGAAACAAGATAGTAACTTGTTGGAAGTAATACTTTCTGATGTATGCAGTACAATGGGTGCTGAGGCACGCAGTGGATATCATTATGTTCTTACGTTAATGACGATTTGAGTAGATACAAGAGTATTTACTTAATGAATCACAAAGTCTGAAATATTGAAAAAGGTTCAATTCTGTTTCAGAGTGAAGTTCGTCGTAACAAGAGGATAAAATGTCTACGATATGATCATAGAGATGAATATCTGAGTTGCGAGTTTTGGTACACAATTAAGACAATGTGGAAGCTGTTTCGCAATTCATGCCACCAAGAACACCATGGTGTGATGGTGTCATAGCCGCGACCTATTTGATATGGTGCATACTATGATGTCTCTTATCGAATTACCACTATCGTTTATGCGTTATGCATTAGAGACAACCGCATTCACTTTAAATAGGGCACCGCATATTTCCGTTGAGATGACACAGTATAGACTATGGTTTAGAGAAACCTAAGCTGACGTTTCTTGAAAGTTTGGGTCTGCGATGCTTATGTGAAAAGGTTTTAGCCTGATAAGCTCGAACGCAAAGCGGATAAATGCATCTTCATAGGATATCCAAAACAGTTGGATACATCTCCTATATCAGATCCGGAAGCAAAGTGTTTGTTTCTAGAAACGGATCCTTTCTCGAGGAAAGGTTTCTCTCGAAAGAATTGAGTGGGAGAGTGGTGGAACTTGATGAGGTTATTGAACCGTCACTTCAACAAGTGTGTAGTAGGGCGCAGGAAGTTGTTCCTGTGGCGCCTACACCAATTGAAGTGGAAGCTGATGATAGTGATCATTAGAGCTTTGGATCAAGTTACTACAAACCTCGTAGGTCGACAAAGGTAGCGTACTACTATAGAGTGGTACGGTAACCCTGTCTTGGAGGTTATGTTGAGCAACAATGAACCTACGAGCTATGGAGAAGTGATGGTGGGCCTGGATTCCAACAAATGGCTGGAGGCCATGAAATCCGAGAGAGGATCCATGTATAAAATAAAGTGTAGACTTTGGAAGAACTGCTTTATGGTAATAAGACTGTTAAGTAAAGATGGATCTTCAAAAGGAAGACAGACGATGATGGTGATAAGTCACTATTAATAAAAATCTTGACTTGTCGCAAAGATGTTTTCGAGAAGATCAAAGATTGACTAGGATGTCACTTTATCACTCGTAGCGATGCTAAAAGTCTGTTGGAATTATGTTGGTAGTTGCTGCATTATTTGTGAAGTATTGCACATAGGAAGTCAAAACATTGTTTCCTCGACGGTTTCCTTGAGGAGAGATTGTATGTGATACAATCAGAATGCTTTGTCGATCATAAGGATACTAACAAGTATGCAAGCTCCAGCGATCCTTCAATGGACTGGTGCAAGCATCTCGGATTTGGAATATACACTTTTATGAGATGATCAAAGATTTTGGGTTTGTACAAGGTTTATGAGAAACTTGTATTTCCAAAGAAGTGAGTGGGAGCACTATAGAATTTCTGATAAGTATATGTGGTTGACATATTGTTGATGAGAAGTAATGTAGAATTTCTATGAAGCATAAAAGGTTGTTTGAAAGGTGTTTTTCAAAGGAATACCTGGAATGAGCTACTTGAACGCTGAGCATCAAGATCTATGGAGATAGATCGAAACACTTAATAGAAGTTTCAACAAGATGCATGCCTTGACAAGTTTTTGAAGGAGTTCAAAATAGATCAGCAAAGAAGGAGTTCTTGACTGTGTTGTAAGGTGTGAATTTGAGTAAGACTCAAAACCCAACCACGGCAGAATAAAAAGAATAGACGATGGTCGTCTTCCATGCTTTGGCAGTAGACTCTAAAGTATGCCATGCTGAGTACCGCACCTGATGTGTGCCTTGCAGCAAGTCTGTTAAGAGGTACAGAGAGTGATCCATGATTGAATCACTGATCAGCGGTCAAAGTTATCCTTAGTACCTAAATGGACTAAGGAATTTTCTCGATTATGGAGGTGGTTAAAGAGTTCATCGTAAAGGGTTACGTCGATGCAAGCTTTGACGCTAATCCGAATAACTATGAGTAGTGAAAACGGATTCGTATAGTAGAGTAAATATTTGGAGTATTTCCGAATCGCACGTAGTAGCAACATCTATAAGATGACATAAAGATTTGTAAAGAACACACGGATCTGAAAGTTTCAGAACCGTTGACTAAAACCTCTCTCATGAGCAAGACGTGATCAGACCCCAGAACTATATGGGTGTTGGATTCGTTAAAATCACATGGTGATGTGAACTAGATTATTGACTCTAGTGCAAGTGGGAGACTGTTGGAAATATACCCTAGAGGCAATAATAAATTAGTTATTATTATATTTCTTTGTTCATGATAATCGTTTATTATCCATGCTATAATTGTATTGATTGGAAACACAATACTTGTGTGGATACATAGAGAAAACACTGTCCCTAGTAACCCTCTAGTTGACTAGCTCGTTGATCAAAGATGGTCAAGGTTTCCTTACCATAGGCAAGTGTTGTCAGTTGATAACGGGATCACATCATTAGAAGAATCATGTGATGGACTAGACCCAAACTAATGAACGTCGCATGTTGATCGTGTCATTTTATTGCTACCATTTTTCTGCATGTCAAGTATTTATTCCTATGACCATGAGATCATATAACTCACTGGCACCGGAGGAATACCTTGTGTGTATCAAACGTCACAACGTAACTGGGTGACTATAAAGATGCTCTACAGGTATCTCCGAAGGTGTCCGTTGAGTTAGTATGGATCAAGACTGGGATTTGTCACTCCGTGTGACGGAGAGGTATCTCGGGGCCCACTCGGTAATACAACATCATACACAAGCCTTGCAAGAAATGTGACCTAGTGTATGTCACGGGATCTTGTATTACGGAACGAGTAAAGAGACTTGCCGGGAAACGAAATTGAAATAGGTATGCGGATACCCACGATCGAATCTCGGGCAAGTAACATACCGAAGGACAAAGGAAATGACATACGGGATTATATGAATCCTTGACACTGAGGTTCAACCGATAAGATCTTCGGAGAATATGTAGGATCTAATATGGGCATCCAGGTCCTGCTATTGGATATTGATCGAGGAGTACCTCGGGGCATGTCTACATAGTTCTCGAACCCGCAGGGTCTGCACACTTAAGGTTCAATGATGTTTTATTATAGTTGAGTTATATGTGTGGTTACTGAATGTTGTTCAGAGTCCCGGATGAGATCACGGACGTCACTAGGGTTTCCGAAATGGTCCGGAGACGAAGATTGATATATAGGATGACTTCATTTGGTTACCAGAAGGTTTTCGGGCATTGCCGGAAAAGTTTCGGGCTCATCGGCAGTGTACCGAGAGTGCCGGGAGGGGTGCCGGAGACCATCGTGAGGGGTGTCACGCCCCAAGGGGTCTCATGGGCTATGGGAAGAGGTAAACCAGCCCCTAGTGGGCTGGAATAAGTTCCCACTAAGGCCCATAAGGTTTGAGAAGGAAAAAACACAAGGTGGAAAGAGTTTCCAAGTGGGAAGGTGGAATCCTACTCCAAGTAGGATTGGAGTAGGACTCCTCCACCTCCAAATTCGGCCAAACCATGAGGTTTTGAGGCTGCCTCCTCGCCTCCCTCCCTCCTATATATAGTGGAGTTTTAGGGCTGATTTGAGACAACTTTTGCCACGGCAGCCCGACCACATACCTCCACGGTGTTTCCTCTAGATCGTGTTTCTGCGGAGCTCGGGCGGAGCCCTGCTGGAATAACATCACCACCAACCTCCGGGGCATCGTTATGCTGCCGGAGGACTCATCTACCTCTCCGTCTCTCTTGCTGGATCAAGAAGGCCGAGATCATCGTCGAGCTGTACGTGTGCTGAACGCGGAGGTGCCATCTGTTCGGCACTAGATTGGGACGGATCGCGGGACGGATCGCGGGACGGTTCGTGGGACGGTTCGCGGGGCGGATCGAGGGACGTGAGGACGTTCCACTACATCAACCGTGTTTCTTAACGCTTCATTTTGTGCGATCTACAAGGGTACGTAGATCCAAATCTCCTCTCGTAGATGGACATCACCATGATAGGTCTTCGTGTGCGTAGGAAATTTTTTGTTTCTCATGCGACGTTCCCCAACAACACATACTATAGGCGGTTCAGTTTTGACTCCCCCACCATCGATCAATCACACTCCACGACTAGCCGAATCCTCGGGTGCCGTCATACCAACAACAATCCAGGGGCAGTTTTGTTTGCAATTATCTTTTCGATTGGAGCATGGAACTGGGCATTCCAATTACCGGCCCCTTTCTTGTGAGTGATAGTGAATAAACACATATCGAGGATAACACGCCTAGCATGGAAGATACTGACCGCCCCTCATCACCACATGAGCGGTTCGGGCATACAAAACAGATTATTACATGAAGATTTAGAGAGTGGCACATGCAAATTTACTTGGAACGGCAGGTAGATACCGCGTATAGGTAGGTATGGTGGACTCATATGGAACAACTTTGGGTTTATGGAAGTGGATGCACAAACAGTATTCCCGCTTAGTACAGGTGAAGGCTAGCAAAAGACTGGGAAGCGACCAACTAGAGAGCGACAACAGTCATCAATATGCATTGAAATTAACCAACACTGAGTGCAGCATGAGTAGGATATAAGTCACCATGAACATGAATATCATAGAGGCTATGTTGATTTTGTTTCAACTACATGCGTGAACATGTGCCAAGTCAAGCCACTTGAATCACTCAAAGTAGGATACCATCCTATCATACCACATCATAATCATCCTTAAATTCATGTTGGCATCCAAGACAAACCATTATAAGCTCCTGGCTAATTAAGCATGGCATGAGAAACTATGATCTCTAAGTTGTCATTGCAAACATGTTTCTCTCATAACAAAGCTGAATTAAGAACGATGAGCTAGTCATATTTACAAAAACAAAATAGGTCGAGTTCATACCAGCTTTTCCAGGCTTAGTCACTTCATCATATATCGTCATTATGGCCTTTCACTTGCACGACTGAATGATGTGAATCATAATGAGAGTGTTCCTGCATTGGACTAAGATGGAATCTGCAGGCAAACACAGAGGAGAAGACAAAGTAATATGGCTCTTTGACGGATAAACAAATATGCAAGTGAGAGCCACTAAACATTTTAACCATGGTCTTCTACCTTGACCCAAAGAAAAAGAAAACTATTTACACGGGAAAGCTCCCAACAAGCAAAAGAAGAAAGGGAAATATTTTTGGGTTTTATTTTTAAAACACCAATAAGAAAGTAGAAAAGTAAACTTACAACTATTTTTTTTTGTTTTTCTCAATCTAAACAAACACACGAGAAGAAAGCGAGAAAAACAAATAAACTAGCATGGATGATACAATGGCAAGGTGTAAACACCGACTAACAAAGTGAAAGTGTAAGCAAGAATATAAAGTCGGTGAAAAACACGTACCCCCCAAGCTTAGGCTTTTGTCCTAAGTTGTTCTATGATAGTTTCCAACGTATCTATAATTTTTTATGGTTTCATGTTATTATCTTGTCAAACTTTGGATGTTTTGCATGCTTTTTATATATTTTTTGGGACTAACTTATTGACTCAGTGCCAAGTGCTACTTCCTGTTTTTTCCATGTTTTTGACCCCTTTCAGAGGAGATTTTGAAACGGAGTCCAAACGGAAGAAAATCCCCGAAAATATTTTTTTCGTAACGGATGAAGATCGGGAAGCTTGGGAGCCAAGGCAGGGGAGCCTCAGGGCCCCCACAAACCCCACCCCACGGCCAGGGGGTATGCCACGACCCACGGGCTTGTGGCCCCCCTGGGCGCTATGTGTCCTAGGGGTTGCGCCTATATATTCCCTAAAAATCCCAAAAAAATCAGGAGATCATCAAAATCAATTTTCCGCCGCCGCAACCTTCTGTCTCCGCAAGATCCCATCTGGGGCACGTTCTGGTGCCTTGCCGGAGGGGGGATTCGGACACAGAGGGCTTCTTCATCGACACCATGACCTCTCCGATGATGCGTGAGTAGTTCACCATAGACCTACGGGTCCATAGTTAGTATCTAGATGGCTTCTTCTCTCTCTTGGATCTTCAATACAAAGTTCTCCATGATCTTCATGGAGATCTATGCGATGTAATCTTCTTTTGCGGTGTGTTTGTCGAGATCCGATGAATTGTGGATTTATGATCAGATTATCTATGAATCTTATTTGAGTTTCTTCTGATCTCTCTTATGCATGATTTCATATCCTTGTAATTCTCTTTGAGTTGTGGTTTTTTTTGGCCAACTAGATCTATGATTCTTACAATGGGAGAATTGCTTGGTTTTGGGTTCATACCGTGCGGTGACCTCACCCAGTGACAGAATGGGTAGCGAGGCACGCATCGTGTTGTTGCCATCAAGGGTAAAAAGATGGGGTTTTCATCATTGGTTTGAGATTATCCCTCTACATCATGCCATCTTGCTTAAGGCGTTACTCCGTTCGTCATGAACTCAATACACTAGATGCATGCTGGATAGTGGTCGATGTGTGGAGTAATAGTAGTAGATGCAGAAAGTATCGGTCTACTTGTCTCGGACGTGATATCTATATGTATGATCATTGCCTTAGATAACGTCATGACTTTGCGCAGATCTATCAATTGCTCGACAGTAATTTGTTTACCCACGGTGATATTTGCTATTTTGAGAGAAGCCTCTAGTGAACACTATGGCCCCCGGGTCTACTCCACACCATATTTTCAGCCTTACACTTTTTACTTCGTTGCACTTTCCTCCTTCAGATCTCACTTTGCAAACAATCTTGAAGGGATTGATAACCCCTTTGAAGCGTTGTGTGCAATCTCGTTTGTGTTTGCACAGGTACTATGGACTTGACGAGACCCTCCTTCTATATCGATACCTTGGTTCTCAAACTGAGGGAAATACTTACTACTCCTGTGTTGCATCACCCTTTCCTCTTCAAGGGAAAAACTGACGCAAACAAGAGAAGTAGCAAGAGGAATTCCTGGCGTTGCCGGGGAAGGACTTTTGTTGCCGTAGCAGAAGAATTTCTGGCGCCGTTTCCGGGGATCGAAGATCAAGTCAAGAACTCAACCAAGTAGGTGTCGCAAACTCATCTCTTTCATTTACTTTGTTTGCCAGTTGCCTCTCGTTTTCCTCTCCCCCACTTCACCAATTTTCCTTTTTCGTTCGCCTTTTCTCTCGCTTGCTCTCTGTTCGTCTGTGTGGGATAGTCTACCCGTCCTCATGGCTAGATCCACCACTTCAAATGATACTCCCGAGAGCGAAGTCCTCAATCTCAAACAAATTGAGGAAGAAAACTTAAAGGACGCTTTGTATAGGATTTGCAATGCTCAGAGTAGATCTACTCATAAGCAATCCACTACCGTCTTGCTTCGCAGTTTTTATGTGGGTGTTTCTCCTTGGAATAGGTATATTCTTGACACCATCGTAGGTGGAAATTTCTTGGGTAGCCATACCGTTGATTCTTACGGAGCTGTGATAAATTTGGTAGGCTCATCCCCACTCATGGTTAATGGAACTACCTTAACTCTGGAACATGTGATGCGTAGGTTGGACGTCATTGAAAATAAAGTTGCCTCGATCGAACTCATTGAGAATTTGGATAAAAAGATACACAATCAAATCACTCAGTATGGATCCAAGGTGGGAATGGTTTTGAAAAATTTAAAGGAGAAGGAACCCACAGTTAATGAAAAACTAGGTCATAATTCCGCTAGGATTGGCAAACTAGAGGATGTTATAACCAACTTGGGTTCTGGTTTTGCCGCTGTGGAGAATACTCCAAACTCTGCGCACACTAAAGTCACCAAATCTGTTTTTTGTTCCCAAAAATAGTGGTGAATCATATAGCAAGAAAGATGAAAGCCTTAGGATGATCAGCGATCACGCCACTTATGGTTTGAGCACCAAAGACGACGATACCTGATTCTATTGCTTTCAGGCCTAGCTAAGGGCGTTAAACAATAGCGCTTGTTGGGAGGCAACCCAATGAATTTATCTTTTTTCCTTTCTGTTTTGTTGCGTCCACACCATCAGAATTCTGTTGTCATTGTGTTTTTTGTGTTTCTTTTTGTGTTTGAGCCAAGCAAAACCTTTATGACTAGTCTTGGTAATGGTTGTTTGATCTTGCTGGAAAAAGACAGAAACTTTTCGCTCACAAGATGATTTTTCATTTTTATTCAGAAAGAGCTTTTGAGTTGATTTTTTTGCTGCTGGTTGATATGCTTTTTGCCCAAGCCGTCGTAATTGTTCAGATATTTTGAGGTACCAGAAGTATACGAAGTATACAGATTGCTACAGACTGGTCTGTTTTTGACAGATTCTGTTTTTGTTTAGTTGGTTGCTTGTTTTGATGAAACTATGGTTAGTATAGGGGGGGTACTAGCCATGGGAAAGTGAGAATACAGTAGCCCAACACCAATATAGACGGAATTCAAGTTTGCTACAGTACCAAAAGAAGTGGTAGTTTGTTTTCTTGTACTAATGATATCACGAGTTTCTGTTTAAGTTTTGTGTTGTGAAGTTTTCAAGTTATGGGTGATATTCTCATGGACGATGAGATAAGGAGTGGAAAGAGCTCAAGCTTGGGGATGCCCAAGGCATCCCAAGCCAAATTCAAGGACACCAAAAAGCCTAACCTTGGGGGTGCCCCGGGAAGGCATCCCCTCTTTCGTCTTCAATCCATCGGTAACATTACTTGGAGCTATATTTTTATTGACCACATGGTATGTGTTTTGCTTGGAGCGTCTTGTATCGTAGGAGTCTTTTCTTTTTGTTGTGTCGCAATCATCCTTGTTGGACACCTTTTTGAGAGAGAGAGACATGCACTCATCGTGATTTTGCTAGAATGCTCATAGTGCTTCACTTATATCTTTTGAGCTAGATACTTTTGCTCTAGTGCTTCACTTATATCTTTTAGAGCACGGTGATGCGTGATTTGGTAGTTGGATTATGCTATGAAAGTAGTCCCAAATGTGATAGGTACCTAAAGAGGATGCAAAAACCTCCATCTTCATGTGTATTGAGTAGAAAGAGAAGTTTTGATTCCTCTCAATTAGTTTTGAGACGTGGATTTGGTAATATTAAGAGCTATGTTAGTAGGGTGTTGTGAATCTAGAAATACTTGTGTTGAAGTTAGTGATTCCCGTAGCATGCACATATGGTGAACCGCTATGTTAGGAAGTCGGAGCATAATTGATATATTGATTGTCATCCTTTGTGTTGAGGTCGGGATCGCATGATGGTTAACAAGTACCAACCCTTCCCCTAGGAGTATGCGTTTAGCACTTTGTTTCGATTACTAATAAAAACTTTCGCAACAAGTATGTGAGTTCTTCATGACTAATGTGAACCCATGGTATATATGCACTTTCACCTTCTACCATTGCTAGCCTCTGTAGTGCCGCACAATTCTCGCCGGTACACAAACGCACCATATTCCTTCCTCAAAACAGCCACCATACCTACCTATTATGGCATTTTCATAGCTATTCCGAGATATATTGCCATGCAACTCCCACCGTTCCATCTCATGACTTGTGCCGTCACTCTCATATTGCCATTGCATGATCGTAAGATAGCTAGCGAGATGTTTCAACGTCATACGCCATGCTAGATCGTTGCACATCCCGGTACACTACCGTAGGCATTTCCTATAGAGTAATCATCGTTCTAAGCTTTGAGCTGTGAGTAAATAAAAGTGTGATGAAAATCATTATTAGAGCATTGTCCCATGTGAGGAAATAAAAAAAAGGCCAAAGAGCCCAAAAAAGGAGAAAAAAGAGGCCTAAGAGCCCAAAAAAAGAGAGAGAAGGGACAATGCTACTATTTTTTTTCCACACTTGTGCTTCATAATAGCACCATGTTCTTCATGATTGAGAGCTTCTTGCTTCGTCACCACCATATGCTAGTGGGAATATTCATTATATAACTTGGCTTGTATATTCCAATCATGGGCTTCCTCAAAATTGCCCTAGGTCTTCGTGAGCAAGCAAGTTGGATGCACACCCACTAGTTCTCTTTTTGAGCTTTCACATACTTGTAGCTCTAGTGCATCTCTTGTATGGCAATCCCTACTCATTCACATTGATATCTATTAATGGGAATCTTCATAGCCCGTTGATATGCCGAGTCAATGTGACCATCTCCTCCTTTTTGTCTCACAACCACCACCACAATCTATTCCACTTATAGTGCTATATTCATGGCTCGCGCTCATGTATTTCGTGATTGTTATAAAAGGTTTGAGAAAGTAAGAGTGCGAAAACAATTACTTGGCCAATACCGGGGTTGTGCATGATTTACATTTGTAGTGTGAGGATGATGGAGCATAGCCAAACTATATGATTTTGTAGGGATAACTTTCCTTGGCCTTGTTACTTTGAAAGTTCATGATTACCTTGCTAGTTTGCTTGAAGTATTATTGTTTTCATGTCAATAGCAAACTATTGTTTTGAATCTTACGGATCTGAACATTCATGTCACATCAAAGAAGTTGCGAAGTACAACTATGCTAGGTAGCATTCCACATCAAAAATTCATTCTTTATCACTTCCCTACTCGAGGACGAGCAGGAGTTAAGCTTGGGGATGCTTGATACGTCTCCAACGTATCTATAAATTTTGATGGTTTCATGCTATTATCTTGTCAAACTATGGATGTTTTGCATGCCTTTTATATATTTTTTGGGACTAACTTATTTACTCAGTGCCAAGTGCTAGTTCCTGTTTTTCCATGTTTTTGACCCCTTTCAGAGGAGATTTTGAAATGGAGTCCAAACGGAAGAAAATCCCCGAAAAGATTTTTTTCATACCGGAAGAAGATCGGGAAGCTTGGGAGCCAAGGCAGGGGAGCCTCAGGGGCCCCACAAGCCCCCACCCCGCGGCTAGGGGTAGGCCATGGCCCACAGGCTTGTGGGCCCCCTGGGCGCTCTCTGCCCTAGGGGTTGCGCCTATATATTCCCTAAAAATCCCAAAAAAATCAGGAGATCATCGAAATAACTTTTTCGTCGCCGCAAGCTTTTGTCTCCGCAAGATCCCATCTCGGGCACGTTCTGGTGCCCTGCCGGAGGAGGATTCAGACACATAGGGCTTCTTCATAAACACCATGACCTCTCCGATGATGCGTGAGTAGTTCACCATAGACCTACGGGTCCATAGTTAGTATCTAGATGACTTCTTCTCTCTCTTGGATCTTCAATACAAAGTTCTCCATGATCTTCATGGAGATCTCTCCGATGTAATCTTCTTTTGTGGTGTGTTTGTCGAGATCCGATGAATTGTGGATTTATGATCAGATTATTTATGAATCTTATTTGAGTATCTTCTGATCTCTCTTATGCATGATTTCATATCCTTGTAATTCTCTTCGAGTTGTGGGTTTTGTTTGGCCAACTATATCTATGATTCTTGCAATGGCAGAAGTGCTTGGTTTTGGGTTCATACCGTGCGGTGACCTCACCCAGTGTCAGAAGGGGTAGCGAGGCACGCATCGTGTTGTTGCCATCAAGGGTAAAAAGATGGGGTTTTCATCATTGGTTTGAGATTATCCCTCTACATCATGTCAACTTGCTTAAGGCATTACTCTATTCGTCATGAACTCAATACACTAGATGCATGCTGGATAGCGGTCGATGTGTGGAGTAATAGTAGTAGATGCAGAAAGTATCGGTCTACTTGTCTCGGACGTGATGCCTATATGTGTGATCATTGCCTTAGATATCGTCATGATTTTGCGCGGTTCTATCAATTTCTCGACAGTAATTTGTTTACCCACCGTGATATTTTCTATTTTGAGAGAAGCCTCTAGTGAACACTATGGCCCCCGGGTCTGCTCCACACCATATTTTCAGCCTTACACTTTTTACTTCATTGCACTTTCCGCCTTCAGATCTCACTTTGCAAACAATCTTGAAGGGATTGACAACCCCTTTGAAGCGTTGGGTGCAAGCTCGTTCGTGTTTGCGCAGGTACTCTGGACTTGACGAGACCCTCCTTCTGGATCGGTACCTTGGTTCTCAAACTGAAGGAAATACTTACTGCTCCTGTCCTGCATCACCCTTTCCTCTTCAAGGGAAAAACCGAGCAAACAAGAGAAGTAGCAAGAAGAATTCCTGGCGTTGCCGGGGAAGGACTTTTGTTGCCGTAACAGTCTACTCCCACGGAGGAAATAACCGTCTCCGGGGTACTCCGGAGTGTACTGAGGGTGCCACTGCTGGGTGAGATCCTCTGGCTCCCACTGATAAACTGGCGTCTGGTACTCGACTGGTAGCTCGGGCACAGGCGCCTGTGGTGGCGCTATGCCCCAATATGCGTAGATGTCCGAGGGCATAATAATGTACCTGCCTAGATGAAGATTGAACAAAAAAGGAGCAGGCAAGGTAATAGTCTCACGAGTACACTGGCTAAACACCAAGTTATAAATCATCCTCTTATTATTATCTCTATCAAGAAAGTCATGGCGAACCATGCTATCATAATCTAGATATCTCCCAGGAAGAAGCATCTCTTCTTCCACGTGCAGTCTAATAGGTATCTCAAAATGTTTAGCTAGACGGGTAGCATAGATACCTCCATAAACAACGCCTTTAGTAAGGTTCGTGTTCAACCGTTAAGCCACTATAGCGCCCAAGCTATAATTTTTATCATTATAAAGAGCTTCGCGCAAAACCGCAAGACCTGGGGAGCAAAGAGCCCCAGCTTTCCCACGGCCAATCAAACATTTTCCCACAAATAATGAGAGATATCGAAGCACAGGAAAATGTACGCTAGAAACTCTAGTGCAAGATACTCCTCTCTCCTCTCCTACAGCAATAGTATCAATGAAAGCCTCCAAGTCCCGTGGACGAGGTTCACGAATATCCCCAACATAAGGTAATTTGCAAACATTGCAAAAATCCTGAAGTGACATGCTCTAGGGGATATCATATAACTTGAACTCAACCATAGGAGGACTCTTCCTTGGATAGAAATTAAAGCTTTGCACGAAAGTATTAGTGAGGAGGAGGTATTGTGGACACTTATCTTCAACAAATGAGGTAAGGCCTGCGTTCTCCACCAAGTAATAAAAATCCTCATAAAGACCAGCGGCACGTAAGAAAACATCGCTTGGCCATTCGTACGCTCGAACTTCTGCAACTCGGGGGATCGGATACTTGGGTTTCTTCTTCTCATTTTCATCTTCCTTGGGGTTACGACTTGAAGAGCCTCCTAGGAACCTCCTCATATTTTCCTTTTTATTTCTCTGAAAATTTCTGAAATTTTTAGTGACTCAAAAGAAAAGTGAACGAGGATCAACAAAAACTCATAGCAACTACTCCTACAAGTGCCTAGAGGCAATGTCACGCATCAAAACTACTTGGGACCAACTAAAATGAACATGCAAAGCTCAAGAATAGGGTCACCAAGGTAGCAAAAATACACAACAAATAAAGCACTAGAGCAAAAACTAATTGGACCAATGGAGGAGTCAAATACCAAGGAACAATTTCCCTAAAACAGTTTGGTGAATGGGGCTTTGCACAAGGAGATCGAAAAATGCAGCAAGAGGAGCAAGAAAACGGGTTTGAGCTATGGAATGATTTTTTCTGGAGGTAGGAGAAGGAGATGGGGCTGCAATAAGTGGAGGGGGGCCACGTGGGGCCCACAAGCCTGCCAGGCCCGGCCAGGGGGCTGGCCGGGCCTCCTGGGCTTGTGGCCCACTGGCGCATCCCCATGACTAGCTCTCTATCCCAGAATTTTTAAAAAATTCCAGAAAAAATCATACTTGAATTTCAGGGCATTTGAAGAACTTTTATTTTTGGGACACTTTTCTAAGGGACGGAGAAAGCACAAAACAGGAAAATAAAACTAAATTTATCATTTTTCTTCTAAGCAACATAAAGTACAAGTTGGGAACAGAGGGTTGTGACTCCTAGATTCATCCATCTCATGGTCATCGAAAGAAATCCGTCAATGAGGTTGATCAAGTCTCCTTGACAAACTTTTTTCGAATCACATATAACCGGAGAATTTTTGAATAATCACTAGGTTACCTTAACGGGGATGTGCATATCCCCAACAAGTAAATCATACTTGTAGCGTCCCGACTCAAAACGAGTCAAGCCTCTGTGTTTCTGTGCCATCCCTGGATCAGTATGCTGGCACACACAGTACATCAATGTATATATCAAAGTGCAATCACATGTAAATAGCGTAAAACTGATATATACCTTCAATATCTCAGCGGAAGCAGTCAAGGGAGTGGAGTCCCAATAAACACCAATGACAAGTTGAGTGTAGACCGTAACCCTGAATCGTACTCTTACTCGTCAAAGAAAAATATCTGCAACATAAGACGTTGCAGCCGTGTAGGTCAGCATATTGAATATGCCGGCAAGTCACATAAGAGAGGGGTGAAAAGTAATCATCTATACTATATGCATATATGGCAGGTGGGGCTATAAGTTTTTAGCGAAAAGCAAGTTTTCTCCTACATCAAGAGAGGGCTAAAAGCAAAAATGTTACTACATTGTTGGTTGTTAACGAGATGGTTCCACCAACCAATTCTCGTACCCATGTTGTCAATAATACCCACATCAATATTATTATTTGTGTTGAGAATTTCAGATAACTTCAGTTCCTTTGGCTCAAGTTGTCCATGACCGTGGACACGGCTAATCGTTTAGGTTTGAGTACTCTGCAGAGTTTTGCACACGTTCCCCACAATATTTGATCGCCCCCGAGTATGTCCTCGCACTTCAGGGTGTTTGAAGACCGGATGATCGAAACATGGTCTTGCAACGGGTCCCTCTGAATCCCTGTCGGTGCCCATCCATTCCTACCGTTCTTCTACATCTGCTAGCACCGCCTGTCCAGAGTCGCCGCGTTGTCCAACCAAGCCAGAGCCCATAATGACTTGTGGCTGTGCAGGTAAGCCTTGGGTCTTGAAAATATCCATCCGTCTCTTTGAGCCTGGGTGAACCTTTCCGCGGGATGTCATGGCCTCTCCAGCATCCCGGGTCATCCACTGGGTTCTCCAAGGAGCCGATCAACCGTCCATCACCCAAAGTTGCATTGCGTCCGAGGTCTTGAAAATCTTGTCTTCACCGGTCTTGTTTATTTAATCAACCTCGCATCACTCGTGTTATGCACTCAACCGAAATCCCGTCTACTCAAGCATAGCAATATGAAATTTGTCGTCCCGGGGCCAAGTATCGGGGTTGTTGTGTGCCTACCACATGATACTACAATATATACTAAAATTTCCAAGTACCTACTCAGCATGCAATTGGGCATAGGATGGTAGAACTACGATGCATAAAACATAGGTGATAGTATGATCAAAGTGACTTGCCTGGTGATGTTGACGAAGAAGAATTTCTCGAGAAATAACTTGATAGACTACTCGTCACTCTCCGATGAAATCTATATAACAAACATATCATTCACATAAGCACTCATACTAGCAATCATTCTAGCAATCAAAACAAAAGAGAGAGCGAATAGGAATCCGAAGGAAACTTCAAATAAGACTAGGGAGTCTTCTACTACGTCAAACACTAAATAGTTTTTGTCTAACTGAAAGTAATAACAAGGAACTAAGATAAAATAGAGTATTTTTCACAATACTTTTTCAAAGTATTTCCAAACGGGGTTTGAAACAGTGGAGAAACCAATTGCAAGTTATTAGAGAACTAGAATTGATTTCATGATAACAAATAAAAATAAAATCAAAACTTGTTGCAAACCTACTGTTTAACTAACAGAAACAAAACATAATATTTCTGAAATATAAAAGAAAATAATTTAAAAGTAACTAAAGAAAGTAAATTAGTCACAATCCTAAAAGAGGTGAAACAGAAATTGTTTCACAAGAAACCATGAGCTAAAATACTCAAACAAATCTGAAATTTCTACCACTGATAAATAAGATCACTAGTGATCAGTAGCAAAACGAATCAAATTAAAATCTATTTTTAAACTCCTGGAATAAGCAAAACAAGATTTAAACAAAATCTGATCTAATTCAAATTTTAAAATTTCAAACACAGACAAATTATATGTTTTTAAAAACTACAGAAATATTGTGATCTACTGGAAAAAGAATCAACTCTATTGGAGTTGTGGATCAAAAGTTATGGGCTAAACAAAATTGGAACTTTTCTGTTTTTGGAACTAAACAGAAAAAAAAGCTAACTAATGAACGGGCCACGTGGCGATCTCTGGTTGGCTAGGGGGTGTGCGCTGCGTAAGCTAACCACCGAATGGCTGAAGTATAAGAAAACGCTTCGGTTAATAAAAATAAACGGTCGGTTCTTGTCAAAGAACCGAAGGGGTATGCCCTTCTAATCTACACCGTAGATCTTGATCTAATAGGCAAACCCAAAAAAAACAGGAGGAGGAGGAGCCTTACCGTGACTGCAGGGGCTGGAGGCCTTCTCCGGCGAGGTGGCTGGCATGGGGGAGCAGCTCCGACGCGGGGGGGGGGGGGGCGTCGCCGGCGGGGTGGGGTGGGCTGGCAGGGGGGCGGTGGAGGGGGGGGTGGCGACGAGGGCCCAGGGCGTCCGGCAGGAGGAGCGTCAGGGGCTGCTCGTGCTCCTGGCAGCGTGGCCGGAGCAGAGGAGAGGTGCGGCCAGCAGGGGGGCCGACGGGGAGGGAAGGTTGCGTGAGGGGGGGGGGTGGCGCGGCAGGGGCGTGGGGTGGCGGAGGGTGGGGTGCTGGAGGGGCTTGGCAGGGGCCTGGGGAAGGTCGCCGGCGAGCTCCTGTGGCCGACTTCGGCGAGGTCCACAGGGGGAGGAGGAGGTGGGGAGAGGCGGCGATTCCAGTGGGAACGGAACGAGGAGAACGTGGGGCTTCTTATAGGGGTGGCGGGAGGTGCTAGGATGGAAAGTATTTCGCGAATCCGGGAGAAGGGGATTCGGTTCCTGGCCAGGGAAGGCAACCGAGCTCTGGGAGGAAAGTGACGAGAGGAGGAAGACGGTAGGGGATCGGGCCGGGTCGAATCTTAATGGGCCCAGCAAGAGTTTCCCAATAAAACGATTTACTTCCTAATAATTAAAACAAGAAGGTAAAAGGAAAATTTAGGAAATCAAATCAATTCCGAAAATAGAGTTTCTATATACTAAAATTATCAGAAAAATAAAATCTAAATGATGGGCATTTTTCCACGGCAAAAATAAAAACTTCAGAAAACATTATTTTCACAAAATTGCCTAAATGATTTATTTTCTTTTGCAAATAATTTTCAAATGACCCTCTAAGTTTTAGGGTTCAAATCACTTTCAAAATGCCCGTGTGTTTGAGGGTCATGTTCCTCGTCTCTTTTCTGTTTGACAGAATGTATTTCCCGGCATTTCTTGCACGAAGAAAACAAATAGAAATGCAAAAGAATTCAAATGCATATATCTCCGTTCAAATTCTTTATAGTTGAAGAAGTCATGTCATCTTCTCTCTTTGCTTTTAAAAGATTGAATTTGAATTCACCAGAGAAAGGGAAAGTCATTTTATTCCCTCTCGTTCAAAAGTTTTGAAAAGTTTCAAATTTCACACAAGTTTCAATCACTCAAGCAAACAAACAAACAATCTAATAATTATTATAACATTCCAAAATTTGGGATGTTACAATACTTCATGTTGACAGTAGGTATAGGGCATTCAAAGCTCCCAATAAGAATTGATGAAGTTTTTTCAATAGCATTGCTGCAATGTACTCGATATTGTTTCTTCGGAAAGTGCACCGTATGCTCATTACCGTTAACATGGAAAGTGACATTGCCTTTATTGCAATCAATAACAGCCCCTGCAGTGTTTAAAAAGGGTATTCCAAGGATGACCACCATGGCATCATACTCAGGAATATCCAGAATAACAAAGTCCGTTAAGATAGTAACGTTAGAAACCACAACAGGCACATCCTCGCAAATGCTGATAGGAAAAGCAGTTGATTTGTCGGCCATTTGCAAGGAGATTTCAGTGGGTGTCAACTTATCCAATTCAAGTCTACGATAAAGAGAGAGAGGCATAACACTAACACCAGCTCCAAGATCGCATAAAGGAGTTCTAACATAATTTCCTCTAATGGAGCAAGGTATAGTGGGCACTCCGGGATCACCTAGTTTCTTAGGAGTTCCACCCTTGAAGGTGTAGTTGGCAAGCATGGTGGAAATCTTAACCTTAGGTATCTTCCTTTTATTGGTCACAATATCTTTCATGTACTTAGCATAAGGAGACATTTTGAGCATATCTGTCAAACACATTTGCAGAAAGACAGGTCTAATCATTTCAACTAAGCGCTCAAAATCCTGATCATCCTTTTTCTTGGATGGTTTGGGAGGAAAGGGCATGTGTTTCTGAACCCATGGTTCTCTTTCTTTACCATGCTTCCTAGCAACGAAGTCGTTCTTATCATATCTCTTGTTCTTAGTTGTGGGTTATCAAGATCAACACTAGGTTCAATCTCCACATCCTTATCATTACTAGGTTGAGCATCATCACGAACACCACTATCGATATGATCACTAGGCTCATGTTCATAACCAGATTGTGTTTCGGCATCAGAAACGGGGACATCGTTTGGATTCTCAGGTGTAACATCAACATGTTTGCTAGCATGCAAGTTCCTATCATCTTTCTTTTTCTTCCTATTACCAGGATGACTAGATGCATCAGTGCTAACTCCTTGAGAATCTTGTTCAATTCTCTTAGGATGGCCCTAGTGACGACTCTAACAGAATTTTCATTCAACTCGTTGAGCAAGTTATCTTGAGACTTAAGTACTTGTTCTACTTGAGTAGTGACCATAGAGGCATGTTTACTCAAAAGCTTAAGATCATTGACATTTCTATCCATACAAGCACTTAAATGACTAAGCATACGAGCATTCTATTCCAATTTTCTGCTAACATAATCATTGAAATTTTGTTGTTTGGCAACGAAGTTATCAAATTCATCTAAGCATAAGCTAGCAGGTTTATCAAAAGGAATATCACTCTCATTGAATCTACGAAGAGAATTACCTCTACTACCTGTGTCGGGTTATCAAGACCATGTATTTCTTTGATAGGTGGTAGATTCTTAACATCTTCAGATTTAGTACCTTCCTCTTGCATAGATTTCTTGGCTTCTTGCATATCTTCAGGACTGAGGAATAGAATACCTCTTCTCTTTGGAGTTGGCTTCGGAGGTGGTTCTGGAATAGCCCAAGCATTATCATTGCTCAAGATATTATTCAATATAATTTCAGCTTGTTCCACAGTTCGTTCCCTGAAAACACAACCAACACAACTATCTAGGTGGTCCCTAGAAGCATCGGTTGGTCCATTATAAAAGATATCAAGTATTTCATTCTTCTCAAGAGGGTGATCAGGCAAAGCATTCAGTAACTGGACAAGCCTCCCCCAAGCTTGTGGGAGACTCTCTTCTTCAACTTGCACAAAGTTATATATATCCTGCAAGGCAACTTGTTTCTTATGGGCAGGAAAATATTTCTCAGAGAAGTAGTAGATCATATCCTGGGGACTACGCACACAACCAGGAGCAAGAGAAGTGAACCAAGTCTTAGCGTCATCCTTTAGCGAGAAAGGAAACAACTTAAGGATATAGTACTAGCGAATCTTTTCCTCGCTCATGAATAGGGTGGCTATATCATTCAGCTTGGTAAGATGTGCTACAACCGTTTCAGACTCATAACCGTGAAAAGGATCAGATTCGACCAAAGTGATTAACTCAGGATCGATAGAGAATTCATAATCCTTATCGGTTACAAAGATGGGTGAAGTAGCAAACTTAGGATCGTATTTCATTCTAGCATTCAGAGATTTTTCCTTCCACTTGTGCAGTAAATTCTCAAGATCATAGCTATCCTTACAAGAAAGAAAGTCCTCAGCTACCTCTCCCTCCATAACATAACCCTCAGGTATATCAGTCAATTCATATCTAGGAGAGCTAGTTCTAACAGGTGAAACAGCAGGTTCTACTTCAATAATTTCAGCACTTTCAGAAGTATCATCACATTCAGCAGCAACTCTAGCAATTTGTGCATCAAGAAATGCACCCAAAGGCAAAGCAGTATCAAGAAAAGCATCATCATAAGCATCATGGATAGCAGAAGTAGCATCATCAAGCACAGGCGACATATCAGAGTTTCTAGTAGGTGGCGGTGTCGCAAACTTACTCATAACTGAAGGTGAATCAAGTGCAGAGCTAGAGGGCAGTTACTTACCTGTCCTCATAGTTGAGGGCAAGTCTTTAGTTTTTGGATCTCTCAGATTCCTCATAGTGACCAACAGACGTAAATCCCAAGTGACTAGGAGAATAGAGCTAAGCCTCCCCGAGAACGGCGCCAGAAAATAGTCTTGATAACCCACAAGTATAGGGGATCGCAACAGTTTTCAGGGTAGAGTATGCAACCCAAATTTGTTGATTCGACACAAGGGGAAGCCAAAGAATATTCTCGAGTATTAGCAGCTGAGTTGTCAATTCAACCACACATGAAAGACTTAGTATCTTCAGCAAAGTTTGAGTAGCAGATTAGCGTGATAGCAACGGTAGCAACGGTAACAGTAGCAACAGTGACAACAGTAGCGGTAAAGTAACGTAGCAAGGACCAGTAGGAAAAACTCGTAGGCATTGGATCGGTGATGGATAATTATGATGGATGCCATTCATCATGTAACAATTATAACATGGAGAGATATGTAACTAGCTCCAGTTCGTCAATGTAATGTAGGCATGCATTCCGTATATAGTCATACGTGCTTATGGAAAAGAACTTGCATGACATCTATTGTCCATCCCTCCCGTGGCAGCGGGGTCCTAATGGAAACTAAGGGATATTAAGGGTCTCCTTTTAATAGAGAACCAGAACAAAGCATTAGCACCTAGTGAATACATGAACTCCTCATACTATGGTCATCTCCGGGAGTGGTTCCGGTTATTGTCACTCCGGGGTTGCCGGGTCATAACACATAGTAGGTGACTACAGCTTGCAAGATAGGATCAAAAACACACATATATTGATGAAAACATAATAGGTTCATATCTGAAATCATGGCACTCGGGCCCTAGTAACAAGCATTAAGCAAAGCAAAGTAGTAGTAACATCAATCTCAGAAAATAGTGGATACTAGGGATCAATCCCCATCAAAACTAACCCAATTACATGATAGATCTCATCCAACCGATCACCGTCCAGAAGGCCTACGATGATATTACTCACGAACGGTGAAGAACATCATGGAATTGGCGATGAAGGATGGTTGGTGATGACGAAGGCATTGATTCCCCCTCTCCGGAGCCCAGAACGGACTCCAGATCTGCCCTCCAGAGGAAGAACAGGTGGTGGCGGCGGCTCCGTATCGTAAAACGCGATGAACTCTTCTCCTTGATTTTTTCGGTCGAAAGAGAATATATAGAGCTGGAATTGGAGGCTGCAGAGCCACGAGGTGCTGACAAGCCTGCCAGGCCCGGCCAGGGGGGGGGGGGGGGCTGGTGGGCTTGTGAGCTCCTGGCTCCGTCCCCTCCAGGTGATTCTTGCGCCAATATTTTTTATATATTCCACAAAAAATCCTCGTAAATTTCCATGTCATTCCGAGAACTTTTATTTCTGCACAAAAACAACACCATGGCAATTCTGCTGAAAACTGCGTCAGTCCGGGTTAGTTCCATTCAAATCATGCAAATTAAAGACCAAAACAAGGGCAAAAGAGTTTGGAAAAGTAGATACGATGGAGACGTATCACTGAGCGATCTACAAGGGTACGTAGATCTAATCTCCTCTCATAGATGGACATCACCATGATAGGTCTTCGTGTGCATAGGATTTTTTTTTGTTTCCCATGCAATGTTCCCCAACACCGATCGCCCACCCTAGATCACCTCGAGGAGATTAGTTTTAATGATGGGCATATGCGCTCACTGCCAACGTCCGCGCTTCGCCTCGCTCCCACGCTCGGCCTCGCCAAGTTCATGAACTACCATCCCCCTTAATGATGCGCCCACTCTTTTTCTACCACGATTGAAGCACCTCGAGCTCATTGTTGTCTGTATCCCAAAGGATGAAATGGAGTACCTGCTCCATAGCTGTACTACACTCGAGGACCTTCATCTTTAGGCAATCAATGGGTTGAGTAGCTTCCACATCACCTCCATGACTGTCCGACTATTTATATGAGTTGCTGGTGCTACAACAAGAGATCACAAAAGGTGTACCATAGTATGGTCATCGAGGACACACCTTCACTTGAGAGATTACTTGTAGTTGATCAACAAGGTCCAATAGGAATCAGTGTCATTTCTGCGCCGAAATTGATAGTGGTGGGCTACTCGTGTGTGGAATACTCCGAACTTGTTATTGGATCCACACCCGTTCAGGTACAACACTCACCTTCTACCTCCCCTTCTTGAAGTTTACATTATTTCTAATTTTGAAGATGCATGTTTGTGTGTCATCCAGAAAATGATTCTGACAAGCTTGACCCTGAATCTGCGTGAAGTGAAGGTCTTGGCACTAGAATCTATCGGCCCCAACCTGGAACAAGTTGTCAGTTTCCTGAGATGCTTTTCGTTCCTGGAGAAGCTATATATCAAGGTGATGTTCCTTTCCTATTAAATGTCAACCATAAGGGAGTTCAACTTTTGGCACCTTTTCCTAAGTTTACAATGACAATGTACTATGATTTTTGAAGGAATTTTGGAGGATTTCAGTACATACATGTCCCCCCATATTGGTTGTTTGATCCATATTGTTGTAATCCACAAGCATTTCTCCTTTTGATTCATCTATACTAGTTTTCTTAGGGAATTTTTCATACACTCCAACCTCTTGTGATGAAGGCTACATTTTTGTAGATTGTAATCAATTGCCCATGTTAATCATGTCGGATCGAAGATGGCACGTTAGTACATTTTACAAATCCTGCAAACTAAATAGGTCCGTACTAGTGTTCAAAACTGCATGTAGGCACTAATACATTCTGTTCTTTTACAGATAAGAATAGGCCCGATGGTGGATAATGTGATACAGTAAACAATCACATCGAATGCCTAGATTTGCATCTCTCAGAAATTATTTTGAAATCCTACCGAGGGACCTTACTGGAGATTATATTTGCCAAGTTCTTTGTTGTCAGAGCAAGGGTGCTGAAGGTAATGAGGTTTTCCCTACATTTATTTTGCAAAAATGAATGGTTTTTTGATCAACGCCGATGGTTTTGGCAGAATGGAAAAGGCCCCGAAAAAGCTGAATTTCATTTTGGAACTTCATATGATAGAGTAATTAGAAGTCATTGTGTCAACCCCATACATGACTTTTTAGTGGTTGATCCCTTCGCAAAAATGATGAGATTTTGAAACTAGCCTTGCAAGTGGTAATATTTGTTTGAATCTCTCTTATATCCATGTTGAGATAATCAGCGCGGGCGTTTGCAACTGAATGAGGTGAATTTCATTTCTAATAGTAGTTTGAACCTTGTAATCTTGGAATTTGAGCCATATAACTCTCGAATTTGAACCTTGTAATATTTCGGGCTTTTGTGGTACAATCCTTGAAATGGTATCATATGCGACTCCTATATTTGTAGTACTATTTTTACCTTAATATGCAATGGACTTAGATTTTATTAACCATTCTCAAATGTGTTTCAAAGGATCTGTATAGCTAACTCGAGTGCGATCTTGGATATTATTACACATAGTTGGTTTCTTCAACTGTGTGCCATGTAGAGGGCAAAACTAATTATCGCACTCGAGTGTCCATCAACACCCTTCTGTGTAACTTTGACCTCATCACTCATGGGTCAACTTATGATCGAAGTCATTCCACAAACTTTGTTTTCCAAACCTTTTTGCCAATAAACGCCCAAGATTTTCCCCTCTTCTAATCGACGCATGGCCAAACTAGCCGTGCGGGAATCTTGCGCTGTTGCACGGTGTAAACTGCAGAATTACGCGTGAATAGGCTCCGCTCATCAACGATACATTTGGCCCCTCTTCGAGCCAACACGATAACAAGAAGTGACGATTACAGGGCGACCGACCCCCATTTATTACAGCGGCCATTTAACCCTTGTGTCCCTTCACTACAGGAATCAGCTTCTTTGCCGTCTGCCATCACAGACGGCAAAGAAAATACCCCGGACGGCAAAGACATTATCACAGACGGCAAAGATTCTCACGGCCGGCAAAATTTCTGCGTCGGCCTACGACGGCATAGGACCTTCTTTGCCGTCTGCCGCACCAAAGCGGACGGCAAAGCTCTTTGCCGTCAGCTTTCCTTAGGAGCAGTCGGCAAAGTGCTCGAGACGGCAGCCGATAGGCATTGCCTCCGTTAGGGGTTAACGGAGGCTTTGCCGTCTGCCTCCCCGTCCATCTTTGCCATCTGCCTCCCCGTCCATCTTTGCCGTCTGCCTTCTCTTCCCCTCCCCTCCCCCTCCATCTTTGCCGTCTGCCTCCCCATCCATCTTTGCCGTCTTCCTTCTCTTCCCCTCCCCTCCCCCCTCCACTCTTTGCCATCTGCCTCCTCCTCCCCTCTCCCCTGTTCCCTCTTATTTGCCGTCTGCCCACCCTGGAGGCTGACGGCAAATAGACTACATAGACACCCCAGAATGCACAGCTGGGTGCCATGTGGCACCTTTGCCGTCTGCCAGCTGATGGCACAGGTCTTTGCCATCAGCTGGCAGACGGCAAAGAGACCATATAGTTCCTGTTTTTTTTTGTTTTATATTATTTCACAGCATATATATATATAGGTTTGACAACACATTTATATAATTCACCACACATATATGATATATAGTTCACCACACATATACTTGCCAACACATATATATAACTCACCACACATATATGATTCACCAATGTACATCCCCATATATCCAAAGAACCAACATACCAAGTATTGCACTGTTTATCCATATATACATATACATATAGTTCGACATTGTTCATCAACTCAAATGTAAACTAGATGATATACATATAAAGTTCATCCATCGACATTGTTCAACTCAATGAATGCCAGCTTCCATGCATGTAGTATAGCCAATCTGCAGAAATGTGAATAAGAAAGTTAGAAGAAGAGCAAAATATGATGTTTTTCAGCTAATTATGTCATTTTTAGCGGAAAAAGCTAAGTATATGTGTGGTGAACTATATATCATTTGTTGGAGCTAAATTACCTAATTATGTATTTTTTGAGCAAAATGTTCCAATTATGTCATTTTAGAGGAAAACAAGCTAAGTATATAATATTACTGAGCTAACCAAGGTTCTTATGCCATTTTGAGCTTATTATGGTATTTTGGAGCTAAATGGGCTAATTATGTCATTGTTGCGGAAATTAAAGCAAGGATAATATGAAAGAGGAGAAGAAAGAGGAGGAGGAGGAGAAGAAGAAGAAATCAAGAAGAAGGAGGAGAAGGAGGAGGAGGAGAAGGACTAGAAGGTCCTTGGCCTTCTCCTCCTCCTCCTCCTCCTCCTTCTCCTTCTTCTCTTCTTCTTCTTCTTCTTCTTCTTCTTTCTTTTCATTTTGCCTATTTCTTCTCCTCTTCTCCTCTTGTTGGAGCTAAATTACCTAATTATGTCTTTTTGAGATAAATGGGCTAATTATCCCATTTTAGAGGAAAACAAGCTAAGTATATAATATTAATGATCTAACCAAGGTTCTTATGCCATTTTGAGCTTATTATGGTATTTTGGAGCTAAATGGGCTAATTATGTCATTGTTGGGTTAATTAAAGCAAGGATAATATGAAAGAGGAGAAGAAAGAGGAGGAGGAGGAGAAGAAGAAGAAATCAAGAAGAAGGAGGAGGAGGAGGAGAAGGATAGAAGGTCCTTGGCCTTCTCCTCCTCCTCCTCCTTCTCCTTCTTCTCTTCTTCTTCTTCTTCTTCTTCTTCTTTCTTTTCATTTTGCCTATTTCTTCTCCTCTTCTCCTCTTGTTGAAGCTAAATTACCTAATTATGTCTTTTTTGAGCTAAATGGGCTAATTATCCCATTTTAGAGGAAAACAAGCTAAGTATATAATATTAATGACTTAACCAAGGTTCTTATGCCATTTTGAGCTTATTATGGTATTTTGGAGCTAAATGGGCTAATTATGTCATTGTTGGGTTAATTAAAGCAAGGATAATATGAAAGAGGAGAAGAAAGAGGAGGAGGAGGAGAAGAAGAAGAAATCAAGAAGAAGGAGGAGGAGGAGGAGAAGGAGGAGGAGGAGGAGGAGAAGGATAGAAGGTCCTTGGCCTTCTCCTCCTCCTCCTCCTCCTCCTCCTCCTCCCCCTTCTCCTTCTTCTCTTCTTCTTCTTCTTCTTCTTTCTTTTCATTTTGCCTATTTCTTCTCCTCTTCTCCTCTTGTTGGAGCTAAATTACCTAATTATGTCTTTTTTGAGCTAAATGGGCTAATTATCCCATTTTAGAGGAAAGCAATCTAAGTATATAATATTAATGAGCTAACCAAGGTTCTTATGCCATTTTGTGCTTATTATGGTATTTTGGAGCTAGATGGGCTAATTATGTCATTGTTGGGTTAATTAAAGCAAGGATAATATGAAAGAGGAGAAGAAAGAGGAGGAGGAGGAGAAGAAGAAGAAATCAAGAAGAAGGAGGAGGAGGAGAAGGAGGAGGAGAAGGAGGAGGAGGAGAAGGATAGAAGGTCCTTGGCCTTCTCCGACCTTCTATCCTTCTCCTCCTCCTCCTCCTCCTCCTCCTTCTCTTCTTCTTCTTCTTCTTCTTCTTTCTTTTCATTTTGCCTATTTCTTCTCCTCTTCTCCTCTTGTTGGAGCTAAATTACCTAATTATGTCTTTTTGAGCTAAATGGGCTAATTATCCCATTTTAGAGGAAAACTAGCTAGGTATATAATATTATTGAGCTAACCAAGGTTCTTATGCCATTTTGAGCTTACTATGGTATTTTGGAGCTAAATGGGCTAATTATGTCATTGTTGCAGTAATTAAAGCAAGGATAATATGAAAGAGTAGAAGAAAGAGGAGGAGGAGGAGAAGAAGAAGAAATCAAGAAGAAAGAGGAGGAGGAGGAGAAGGAGGAGGAGGAGAAGGATAGAAGGTCCTTGGCCTTCTCCTCCTCCTCCTCCTCCTCCTCCTCCTTCTGCTTCTTCTCTTCTTCTTCTTCTTCTTCTTCTTCTTTCTTTTCATTTTGCCTATTTCTTGTCCTCTTCTCCTCTTGTTGGAGCTAAATTACCTAATTATGTCTTTTTTGAGCTAACCAAGGTTCTTATGCCATTTTGAGCTTATTATGGTATTTTGGAGCTAAATGGACTAATTATGTCATTGTTGGGGAAATTAAAGAAAGGATAATATGAAAGAGGAGAAGAAAGAGGAGGAGGAGGATAAGAAGAAGAAATCAAGGAGGAGAAGGAGGAGAAGGAGGAGGAGGAGAAGGACTAGAAGGTCCTTGGCCTTCTCCTCCTTCTCCTCCTCCTCCTCCTACTCCTTCTCCTCCTTCTCCTTCTTCTCTTCTTCTTCTTCTTCTTTCTTTTCATTTTTCCTATTTATTCTCCTCTTGTTGGAGCTAAATTACCTAATTATGTCTTCGTGGAGCTAAATGGGCCAATTATCTCATTTTAGAGGAAAACAAGCTAAGTTTGGAGGAGAAACTTACCGTAGTGGTCATCAAGGAGGAGAAACACCACGGTTGCTCGCGCCGGTTTCGTTTGGAGACGGTTGCCCTGGAGAAGGGTCGTGCGATGCCGCTCGGGAGTTATTCTGCAGAAAATATATTTTGCAATGTCTCAGTTAGCATGATGACACTCAATTATTAATACTAGTTTATAATGAAACTCACCGTGCCAATCGAAGAGAAGACGGGCATCGGCGGAGGGACTTGACCGCTCTTCTCGCACAGACCCTGAAGAGTGGGTCGTATTAGTTAGTCTTGAAACAAACATTACACACATGATTTGGCTAATGTGAAAAAAAAACATACCACAAAAAGCTCGTACAGGGCCCGTTGACCTGCCTCATTCCGGGCCCTCTCCTCCTCAAGCAATCGTGCCGTGGTCTGGTCCCTCTCATCAAGAGCAGCCTGGCTTGCCAATCTCTCTTTCTCAAGAGCAGCCTGGTTTGCCGCTCTCTCTTTCTGAAGAGCAGCCTGAAACACCATTCCCCGTTACCACATTAATGATCTATGGTGACACACATAATGAAATGGATGAAAGTGTTCTTAGTCCGTACAACTAACCTCGATGGCAGGTTCGACTGGCCGTGGACGAGACGTTATCTCAGGACATCTGCTCGACTGGCACGCCTTGATCTCCGGAAGAGTGAGTGGACAACGTATTATCCCATCTCCAATGGCTATCAAGCCATGGGGCCTCCCGCCACCAGATATCATCACCAGCTCTGGATCCAAAGGTTCCTGGCTAGGGTTAAAGTCATCCCCTTTCGTAGCCTTCCCCGCGTCCCTGTATGCCATGAGCTTCTGGTGGGATGATATGTTGGTGAAGTTATTGGGATCATCCAGGTCAGACTCAGAGAATGCCTTCGCCTTCTTGTAGGAGGCAGTATGGGCCATGCCATAAAGGTCGTACAAGTGTGGAATCTCAGTCTTATTGTGATGCGCCTAAAAGAGAGGAACAAAATGTTAGCATCAAGAATGAATTGCATGAATCATGAAGCAAATCACATACCCAGTTTCGTCCAAACTGAAGTAAGTTGGTGCTGCGTTGATGGTGTGGCACACCAACCATTTGGCTACGCCGATCCTTCGCATTCTCGTGGACGGCTCGCCAGCTGCCTGTGAACCACTCGTCAACCAACGCCTCCCAACAATCCATCTTATCCGCACACCATCTCGGGGGCACCTGTAAGTTATTAGAAAGAATTTTCAGCGCTACGCCTATGAATGAAATCAAGAAAACTACGTAGAAGGACTCAAGAATAGGTAATTACCTTCATGTATTGCTCCTTCTTCAGAAACTTTGCGCGGCAATCCTTCTTCTCCTTCTTAATACCACGCGTGGCGTAGTAATCTCGAATAGCCTGCGGCCGAGCCTCGTGGCGCAAGTTCTTTAGTCACCGCCTACACTCGACCTCGAGAACCCTGGCCGCCTCCTCCTCATATCCATCCTCACACCTATAGAAGGTCTGCAATCAAACGTGAAAACACCGATTAGTACAATAATTATCTATATTGTTAATTTTAGATTCTGTAAAAGGATAATTTACCCAAAAGCTCTTGATCACCATCTCGGCCCTCGTGTGGCACAAGACACCATCTATAATCTCCTCCGGCGGGGCCTGCGCAGCCTGGTAGTGCTCCCAGGTAAATCCTAGTGTAGGAACCTGACCCTCACCAGGCAACGTGACAAACCCCGGGAAATTTGTCCAGGAAAGAACACCAAGGACGGAGTTTGGCCTGCGGACTCCAAGAGGGTGTACCCATCCCCTGCAGTATGATAAGGTCAGCGCATTAGATATTTGAACAAACTTGAAGGCAAAAGCTAAAAAAAGGGTAAATGTACTTACCTATCTCCTTCAGGTTTAATCACGGGCCTCTGCTCGCGGGTAGCCGGGGCGACCGGGAGACGTGTCCTACCACGCTTGTACACGGTGGCCCCGTCCACCTGCACATCTCCGTCACTATCCGTAAGCTCATCCCCGCCATCCCCGCCCCCTGAGCCACCCGGACCCTCCGTCCAATCCGGCAACTCGGTACGGTCCGGCCAAGGCTCCCATCCGGGCCTCTCCACGTCGGGTGAAGCCTCCGGAACCGTAGTCTCCTCCGGCTACTCCTGGGCCGAATGCACCTCGACCCGAGGCTGCTCCTGGACCGGAGTCTCATGGGACGAATGCCCGTGAACACCAGGCTCCTGGACCGGAGTCCCCGTAGCCTCCTCCGCAAACGGGTCGACCATACTAGTCCTATGCTCGGGTGAAAGAGCTGGTGGTGGTGGCGAGGACGGCTCAACAGTCCTCCTGGATCTTCCGCGGCCACCACCACTCCCTGTACCCTTCCCCTTCCTCCCTACCCGACGAGCACCTCTCCCAGTGGGCAATGCCGCCGACGAAGAAGAACCCCGGGCTGGTGTCAAAAGACTGTCTGCCAAGGTTCTACGGAGAGATAGGGGTGGAAGGGAAGTACCACCCCTTGTGCGGGGCGCCTGGGAAGAACCCGTCGAGCGCTCTGGACCCGCGCCCAGCATCTTTCAACACCTACCATGATAAAGATTAAAAGAAATTAGTACAACATAAAAAAATTGAATGACTGACATGAATAATAATATGTACATGAATAATAAAGATTAAAATATATATAATTTAAGTTGTGAATCTTACAAACTAATAATCATCATCAATAAATGCATCATCATCATCACTGTCACGCATGTCTTCATGAATGACGTGCTCATCGGGTTCAACGGCGTGAAGTTGTGAAAGGCCTTCATTTAATCGTTGAAGCATTGACAGGTCATCCGCATCAGTAACCTCTACGAGTTCCAGGTCTTCTGGTTCCGGCTCAGGGCTGGAGTCGGATTCATTATCGCTGTCTACTTCCATGTTCTTGGATGAAGCACGGCGGTTCTTGAAACGTTTCTTGGAAAGACGTGTTTCTTGGAAGAATTCTCCATCATATGTGTTTGGGTTAATGTGAGGTTCATAATCCTGTTCATTTGGGAGAGGTGGTCTGACATGTGGCGGCACTTCATCAAGAACATACCAACCTTCCAGATTCTTATCCGTTTGGCATGCCTACGGTAGATAGAAAACTTGGGTCGCCTGTTGAGCCGTAATATAGACATCGGGAACATCTAAATGGGTGTTTGGATTGATTTCGACTAGTCCTATATGTTTATGAGTCCTTCTAGTCTTTTTCGGCTGGAACCAATAACATTTGAAGACTACGACGTTCGGTGGGTTTTCACCATAGAATTGAAGTTCATAAATTGCTTCAACTCTTCCATAATACTCGATAACACCTTCACCGATAGCAGAGACACCACAATTTGTAGATTTCTGGTCGGGCATAGATAGCTCTTTGCCAAAGGTACGAAAGAGATACCCGTTGATGTTGTATTTCTCAAATGAACGGACCTTATAGTCAAAACCATTAGCGACTTGTCTCAATTCGGCGTCCATAGACTCTGAATTAGCCTACAAGTTTAATACGAAACGGTTGTTGCATTAGCCGCAAGTTAGAACAAGAATGAAGTGGTTCATTATTGATAATTACCGTTTGTTTGAACCAAGAGATGAAACCGGGATAGCCGCCTCCTGTCTTTGACAGAAGCTCATACTCTTCGACGGAATCATTTTCGATCACCGCTCCATCCGAGAATTTGACGACGTAACGGCTGTTTGAATTATCCGGGAATAAGAGCAGTTCAAATGAATTAGAAGTTACGGGAAAATGTGCCGAGAACTCACTCGATGTACGGCCGCACTTCTGTTAGGTTGTTGAAGATATACAACGAAATGTTCCTCCATTCTTCGATATCCAACGTTATTGGTTTCGAAGCACCGGCTGGTGCGAGCTTCCCTTTGAATAGGCTGAGGTTGGACCCACCTTTTTTAGGGTCTCCATCATTGTGCCGAGGCTTCGGATTATGCAAATGATGATTTTTGGCTTCGTAGTGTGGTGTCACAAAGTTTGCCACCTCCTCAGTAATGAATGCCTCAGCCATCGATGCTTCAATTCTACGCTTATTTTTACATTTAGCTCGAAGGGTCTTCTGCATCCTCTCAGTTGCATAGCACTAATGATCTTGCACGGGCCCACCCAATCTTGCCTCGGTCGGTAGATGTAAAATCAAATGCTGCATTGGATTAAAGAAGCCCGGTGGAAAGATCTTCTCTAACATGCACAACAACTCCGGTGCAAACTCCTCCATGTCTTCTACCATGCCAGGCGACAATTCTTTCACACAAAGAACACAGAAGAAATAGCTCAGCTCCGCCAGTACTAGCCATTCATCCTCAGGAATAAAGCCACGTAACATCACCGGCATTACCCGCTCTAGCCATATGTGCCAATCATGACTCTTGAGGCCAAAGATTTTTAATTTTTCAAGACTCGCTCCCCTCTTTAGATTCGCTGCATACCCATCGGGGAACATCAAGTGCATTTTGACCCACAAGATAATTTCCCTCATAGCTAGCCTTCCAAGATTGAACCAGGCCTTTGGCTTCGACCACTTCTGCTTTCCTTTGCCTTCTTGCATGTTTTGTAACAGTCTATGACATAGTGTCTCTTGATCGACTCTAGCCTTAATATTATCCTTTGTCTTCCCATCTATGTCGAACAATGTACCAAAAATAGCCTCTCCGATATTCTTTTCAGTGTGCATCATGTCGATATTGTGTGGAAGAAGGAGGTCTTTGAAGTAAGGCAGATCCCAGAAGCATGGCTTGTGAGTCCAGGCGTGTTTTGAATTATACCCCTTGAAATACCCTGGACGCTCTGGATCAGGCTCGAGGGCGTTTAACTGATCCAGGATCTGTTGGCCTGTGAACGCAGGTGGTGCCAAGTTTTTGACAACTTTACCTTTGGTAAAGTTCTTCTTATCTTTTCTGAACTGATGGTCAGGATCCAGGAACTATCTATGCAAGTCAAAGCAAGAATACTTCCGACCCTCCTGCAACCAATGAAACTGAAGAGCTGCCTTGCATTGGGGGCACGGGAACCTTCCATGCACACACCATCCAGAGAATAGCGCATACGCTGGCAAGTCATGCATAGAGTACATGTACCACACATGCATTTTGAAGTTTTCTTTTCTAGCGGCATCGTATGTCTTGACCCCATTTTCCCAAGCTTCTTCCAATTCATACTTAAGCGGTTGCAGGTACACATTCATATTCTTCCCCGGATAATTGGGCCCTGGAATTATCAACGTCAGAAATATGTTCTTTCTTTGCATAATCTGCCCGGGGGGGGGGGAGATTGAGTGGAATGACAAATACAGGCCAACAACTGTATTGGGTTGCCGTCATGCCGAAGGGATTAAAACCATCCGTGGCGGCGCAGACTCGAGGATTCCTTGGATCTGCCACTTTATCCTGATGCAATCCATCGAAATGTTTCCACGCTTCCCCATCCGATGTGTGTACCATCATCTTATTCCCATCTGCATCTAGTTCGGTTCTTTTGCCCAATTTGTGCCATGTCATCTGTCTGGCTGTCTCTTCGACCATGAAAAGACGTTGAAGTCTTGGTACGATTGGCATATACCGAAGAACACTAACTGCGATTTTGGTCCTCCTCTTCTCACCCATACCGTTGTCTACCACAAGATACCTGCAAGACTCGCAATTGGGACAATAGTCCAAGTGTGCATACTCCTTCCTAAATAAGACATATCCTTTCTCACATGCATCTATCTTCTCATAGGGCATCTTAAGTACACGAAGTATTTTGTCCGACTGGTACAGGTTTGCAGGCACGACATGGCCTTTGGGTAGGAAACGTCCAAATAGTGTCATCATCGCGTCGTAGCATTCTCTTCCCAAGTTGAACTGAGCCTTCAGAGCCATTACTTGTGCAATTGCATCCAGCTGATAGAGCTCAGTGTGCTCATGGAGAGGACGTTTTGAAGACTCCAACATTTCATAAAAGGCCTTTGCAGATTCCTCCATCTCATCTTCCGAATCCCGAGCATCATCAAAGTCTTGCACCATGTCTTCGATCCCGTTACCATGCTCGTCCGTGCAACGACGGACCACCTCAGCTCTTGTGCGTTATATAGACTCACCATGAAATGTCCACACCGTATAATTAGGCTTAAAACCCCTCCTCTGCAGGTGTTTAATCATTACAGCCTCTGTCGTCTTTTTATAGTTGTCGTATCCAAGACAGGGGCAATAGTTTCTTTCCTGGCCATTTGCGAATGCGGCTTTCACAAATTCCTTTGTTTTTAAAAACCATTCTTTCGTCATCTCTTTCTGACTAGGGTGACCGGTATAGATCCACGCACGATCACTCATCTTGCGTAGCTACTAAAGACAGAAGAAATATATTTATATATAATTTAGCATTTATATTCATCGGTAATCAGGTTCGCCATTTTTATTACGTCCAGGCAACCTACACGCTAATAGGTAAAGATAGGTCCTAATCCCACCCGAGTATGTGTAGATTGGGTTCGTTTTCCCATGCTCTACTCCGGATCCAACGCAAAATTTCGGCAGCACCTCCCCGCTGTTCTCCTGATACACGTCTCCGCAATAAACAGAGAGGATGTGCATCCGGAGAACAACAGGGAGGCACTGCCGAAATTCCGCATCGGATCCAGAGCACAGCATACGGGAAAATGAACCCAATCTACACATACTCGGGCTGTCCATGGATAATGTTGGACAATTCGAAAGGATGGCGGTTATAAATATGCAAAGACATGCATATTTATAGTCGTTGCCCTTTTGAACGGGAGACGCATACTGGTCACGCATACTGATAAATTAATTGAATTACCTAAATCTAGAAAGTTTCATCCGGAAACCGAGCCACAGTAAATGAAGGGGCGGGGAGGAGATGAAATTTGTACTGACCCACGAATGCAGGGGTGGAGCTCGTACAACGCACGGGCAGGTCTTCGCACAGCAGACCTCACACCGACTAGACAACTATCACATGTAAATCCACCCGATCAACACAAATATTCCAATTATGTCATTTTAGAGGAAAACAAGCTAAGTATATAGTAATACTGAGCTAACCAAGGTTCTCATGCCATTTTGAGCTTATTATGGTATTTTGGAGCTAAATGGGCTAATTATGTCATTCTTGCGGAAATTAAAGCAAGGATAATAAGAAAGAGGACAAGAAAGAGGAGGAGGAGGAGAAGAAGAAGAAATCAAGAAGAAGGAGGAGAAGGAGGAGGAGGAGAAGGACTAGAAGGTCCTTGGCCTTCTCCTCCTCCTCCTCCTCCTTCTCCTTCTTCTCTTCTTCTTCTTCTTCTTCTTCTTCTTCTTCTTCTTCTTCTTCTTTCTTTTCATTTTGCCTATTTCTTCTCCTCTTCTCCTCTTGTTGGAGCTAAATTACCTAATTATGTCTTTTTTGAGCTAAATGGGCTAATTATCCCATTTTAGAGGAAAACAAGCTAAGTATATAATATTAATGAGCTAACCAAGGTTCTTATGCCATTTTGAGCTTATTATGGTATTTTGGAGCTAAATGGGCTAATTATGTCATTGTTGGGTTAATTACCCTGGTGCATGGACATGCACCTACCACGCGAAGTTCGCAGGTCCAGAAGTTGCCCTTTTGGTCCAGAGGACTTTCCAGGTTACCTATACTACTTTTCAGTTTATATAAAACTTTTCGATATTTTCTACATTTGAGGATGGCAATATTATTTAAGTTGTCCTGTTTTGCTCCGGTACCAATAAATATAGACGATACATTATTTTGACAGACTTGATTTCAATAAAAGAACATGTGATCTTCTTTGAAGTAGTCTTGAACCTAAGCAATAATTATGGGCTAATAAACTAACAGAATCTACCACTAAATCTACTAATTTACTAACAGAATGTACCACTAAAACTACTAATTAATTCCAAAAAACTAAATACCAAACATGTGATCTTCTTTTTGTCTTCTCCTCCTCCTATTCTTCTTCTTCTTCTTCTTCTCCTCCTCCTCCTCTTCTCCTCTTCTCCTCCTCCTCCTCCTCTTCTTCTTCTTCCTATTCTTTCTAGTAAGCTAACTAACTAACTAACCTAACTAACCAAGCTAACTAAACCTATCGCTAAACCTAGATAGCACTAAACAGCAAAAAAATAACAAAAACAGAATCTACCACTATAACAAAAACAGAATCTACCACTAAGTAACTAAAAAAGAATCTAGCTACCACTAAATACCAAACAATAAAAAATCAACTTCTTCTTCTTTTTTCTCTTCTTCTCCTTCTTATTTTTTTCTTATTCTCTTCTTCTCTTCTTCTTCTCTTCTTCTTTACTTCTTCTCCTTCTTCTTTTTTTCTTCTCTTCTTCTTCTTTTTCTTCTTCTTCTCCTTCTTATTTTTCTCTTCTCCTCTTCTTCTTCTTCTTCTTATTTTTCTTCTCCTCCTCCTCCTCCTCCTACTCCTCTTCTTCTTCTCCTCTTCTTGTCCTCCTCCTCCTCCTCTTCTCCTCTTCTCCTCCTCCACCTAACTAACCAATCTAACTAACTAACCTAACTAAAACTACTGACCTAACTAAATCTACCACTAAAACTACTAACAATAACAACTACTAAAACTACTAAAAAATAATAAAACTAGTAAAAAATAATGCGGGTGGGGGGTGGGGGTGGGGGTGTGGGGGCTCACTGAGAGGGGCGGCTGTGGAGGGGCCAGGGTGTTGGGGCTGGCGGGGCGGCGCCGGGGGCGCCAGGGGCGGCGGCGCGACGGTGGTGGGCAGCGGCAGCGGCAGCGGGGGCGAGGTGGGGAGAGAGAGAGGGGCGGCGGCGGGGGCGACAGGGGCGGTAGTGGGGCGCGACAGGGGCGATAGGGGCGGCGACGCGACGGGGGCGACGGCGCGACGGTGGTCCTGGCGGCCGTTACAGAGAGAGGAGCGCACGGGGTGGGCAGAGAGAGCGAGGGGTGCGCGGCGTGAGCCGTTACAGAGAGAGAGAGAGGGGCGGGGTGGGGGGGGGGAAGGAGCCGTTAACGGAGTTAGCGCTTTGCCATCTTCCGGCGGACGGCAAAGAGTCTAGACTCTTTGTCGTCTGCCTCCGGACTCTTTGCCGTCCGCTAGCAGACGGCAAAGGTCCGACTCCTGTTTGACCTAGCCACCCCGCGGTCAGGTGGGCCTATCTATATCTTTGCCGTCTGCCCCTGGAAAATTTGACATCCGCTAGCAGACGGCAAAGAGGTGACAGATGGCAAAAAGACTGTATGCCATCAGCCAGTTCTGTGCCGTCCGTTTTGCTGAAGCTGACGGCAAAGACACTCTTTGCCATCAGCTAGCAGACGGCAAAGACTAGGCAGATGGCAAAAAACTGTTTTCCAGTAGTGCTTCAACCTTTCAATTGCGCCCTAGTATTGCAAGAAGCACACCCACCATGACAAATTCTTAGAGGGTATCATGCATGGATCCAATGGCGCTCCGAGCGTCTGCCGATGACGAGCAACAGTTCACCATGCATGCCATGATGGACACCCACAGAAGGTTCACAGAGCTCTCGGTGGTGTACACCAACAACCCGGTCTGGGTGGAGTACTCCATCCACATCATGGATGTGTTGCTTGCTGAGGAGAAGTACAAGGTGGTAGGGTTCGACCTCGAGTACACACGCGCTCGTTCCAGGTCTCGACCCAAGGTCGTCATCACCCCGATGTGCGTGTGCATTCATGTCCTTGTCTACCACTACTGCCTGGCCACAAGGCCTTGCGAGATTTTCAACAGGTTTGTCAACAGCCCCCACTACATGTTTGCTACGATGGACATCACCAACAATGTAAAGGCTCTCAAGAATTCGGGCATCGCCTTCTAGAATCTTGTCGACATGCAGGGCCAATACAAGATCTGGGGCAACAAGAAGCATGAGAAGGACTCACTAGTTCACCTCGTCGAGCCCATGATCGAACCCTACTACAGAGACATGAAGGATTCATGCAAGAAGGACAAGCGCACGAGGCACTCGACCTGGATGGATAAACTCGACAAAGCTTGCATCATGTACGTGGCCAAGGATGCGTACATGAGCTACAAGATGTACACGTGAATCATTGACATGAGAAAGTGCCTCTTTCCCCAAAATGGCGAGAGATCCACCGGAAAGTAGAGCAATGGCAAGTGTCGTCACAACAAGAAGTAGATGATTATATGCTTATTTCTCCAAGTTTAGTATGCATGTAATTGCTTACTTTGGTGTGTGGAAATGTTATGTGTGTAGTCAATTATGTAATTGTATGCTTAATTTGATTATGCAATGCTTTTCTTATAAGTATATATGTTGATGTTCTATAGACAGAGCATAGATGTTGTGTGGATATAGAAAATCACATTGCACACGGACTAAACAATGGAACCTGCCGGTGGTGATTTCATCAATCGCTCACAATTGTATACCGGCAATCGTGTGCTCACAACATACATGGCTTGTTAACAGGAATCAGGTGTGTCGTTATTGGTCTTCCCACACACTTCTGATTACTAACCTGTTTGCCGCGTATCACACACATTTTGTTAAGTTGAACCATTTTTGTTGTGTTGGCTCATCGCAAACAGTTCATCCAAGTGAGGTGTATGCCGTACATCGCACACAACTTGATCTAGCTGACTGATTATGTTGTGTTGCCTAATCACAAATAGTTCATCCGATTGAACTATATGTCGTATATTGCACACACCTTCATTTGATTGACCGTCTCTGCTGTTATGCTCATCACAAATAGTTCATTTGAGTGAACTGTTTGCCACACATTGCACAGGCAACTACAATCTAAATCGTGTGTGATGTCTTCACCATCGTAGACATTTTGTATCCTTTTTGATGGTTTTATCACATCACCATTTGCGATTAATGCATCGCACACAGTTTCATCAAAGGGTCTCTGATTTAGTGTCATGCTTGGACCATCCTGCGTGTGAAATGTAATAGCGGTGGTCAGGTGGAGATGAATAGGTCGAAAGTTTTTCCACAAAAAATGTAACAGAGGTGGTAATGTTAATAAAATTCAAACATCCAACCTATCAAATGAGATGTGCTCACTATTTTAGTTTTTTTTAGGAAAACTTTCGACCTAACCATATTCAATCATGACAGTAAAACAAACACCAAAACAATAAAAACTACATCCAGATCCGTAGATCACCTAGCGACCACTAGAAGCCCATCGAAGGCATGCCACGGTCATCACCCCTCCCTCGTTGGATCTGGGCAAAAAAATTGCAGTACACAGTCGGGAAGTCATTGTGCTTAGGTCGCATATGACCATCACACCAAAATAGCAAGCACTACCGATGAAGAGTAGCGTAGATCGGAAGAATTCAAATTAAAGACACACAAACATAGACGAACAACGAAGCCGAGAAAATCCATAAAAGTTAGATTTGTCTAAGATACACCTCCACATGCCCACCGATGATACTAGATGCATTATCGAGATAGGGGCTAGAAGGGGACAACCTTATTTCATATTCGGTCCACCGCCGTCTCGTCTTCCCGAGCAGGACACAAAACCTAACAAAACTCAAAGAAACATGTAAACATGGAACCCTCCCGCGGGCAAGGGCCAGGATCCACCGCGTCTCCATGGACCTAGGGCCACCAAAGACGAGATGGGCAGCCAACCAATTCACTTGGAATTCTACAAATCCAATTCGATTTATGTGTGCAACAAAAAAAACTGATGTTCACCGAATCCAAATTCAATTTCTGAATTTTGTGACTAGTTCTTGGCTATAGATGGGCTGGAGTAAATGTTGTTTGTTGACCGACTTCCCATCGGTTAATCCCTCAAAAAACTGTAACTTATGATTAACATACATAGGTGGTTATGAGGCACACCCTCATGCAGAAAATGTAGTTAGTGCATGCTCAAAACATGAATTATGATTTGTGATTGGCATGCATAGGCGTTGATATGACATGCATTAGGTGTGGTTTTTCGATTATTTGGCAAAACACTTATCACTGCCCCGCAAAAAAATATTCCAATAAAACCCGAAGGCCCAATTTCAAAGGACCTCTACAACAAAAGAACCATTAGCTATGGAAGGTTGATCCATTGAATGATTTTCTTTGCGAGGAGAACCCCAAAGTGTGACCCCAGCAATTCGACCAGGTCTTTTAACGGGCCTCCCCATTGTCCAACATCATTGTTATGCCAAAATAACAAGAAGAAACGTAAATTGTCCAAGTTTCTTGTTCACTGCTATCAAGCCTTGAAGCTTGACTCTGAATCTGATTTTCAATAGCAAAAGTAAAAATAAAAAATTACCATAACATGTGTAATAAACTGATGTCATGTTCAAAAGTGAATACGAACTAAAGGTTTAACAATTATGTTCTAAGGGAGGTCGGTACGGGTAGACCATGCGAGTTCTGAAACTAAAAGAATGACATAACTTAAAAGCACATAGAAATAAACTTAGCAAATTAATGTTTAATGAAATTGCCATTGTTTCATATAAAAAGATGATGGGAAAAAATCATTTTTTTGTGAAAAAGTCTAATGAAATTGTTTTTTCCATGTGATGTTCAAGAAAATATCCATGATATACAATTTTTTTTACCATGCTCAGTTCAACAAATTAGCTATGTTTCAAAATATGATTTACAAAGTACGGAATTTATGATGGCGTATACGATGAATGTTTCCTTGATGTCTACAAAACAAATACGCCATGTTCCAAAACAATAAGTGAGGTTAAAGTAATAAATTTCATCATGTTCCAAATATATAAATTTAGCATGGTTCAAAATATGAATTTGCCGTGGTCCAAATTAATAAATTTTCCCATGGTTGAGGAAAAAGACTACCATGGTGCAAAGTATAAATGTTCCATGGTCCAAAAAATATTTTTTCCATGGTTAGAAAATACTCTGTCCTGGTTAAAAAAGTAAAATTGCCATGGTGTAACTTAGAGAGTTTCCATGGTTAAAACAATAACTTTTCCATGCTTGAATAAAAATCTGCCATGATGCAACAAATAAATTTGTCCATGGCGTGGGAAAAAAGTCTTGGCATGTTTAAAAAGTAAATTTGCCATGGTCAAAAGTAACAAATTACAATGCGTCTACCTTACAGAATTGTCATGGTCTAAATAATAACTTTGTCATGGTTGAAAAAAATATATCCATGGGGCGCCAACAATATATTTCCCATGGTCCATTAAGTAAATTTGCGATTGTTCAATTTTTTGCCATGATATAGATAAATATAACTGCCATGGTACTACAATAGAACTTGAAATAAGCAAATTTAGGAATTTTTGTTATATAAAAAACAAGGCAACATTTTGATTTGTAATGGACTCGTGGAAAAGTTAGGAATTTTTGCTATTTGAAAAGATGTCAAATTTCACAATTTTTCTATGGACAAATGGCAATTTTTCTAATTATGTTTATTGAAAACATGTCAATTTGTTTTCAAAAATATAATTTTGCCATGGTCCATAACGTGAATTTGCAGTGGGCAATAAAGAAAGGAATTTACCATTGTACAAAAAATGAAATTTGCCATGGTACATAGAGTTAATTTGCCATGATTCAGAAAAACCATGGAAAATAAGATCTGTACAACATGCAACCTATGAATCAAAGGAGTACTTGTATTGAAGCAACTATGCATATCATGGCAAATGTACTAGCTCTTGTATGAAAAGGAATTGTTGTATTGGTTAGGTGTGATAGCCTAGCTTGTTAGAGATGTTAGACTACTCATATCAATGATGATTTTTTTTATTTTTCGGGAGTCCATTCAAAAAGAACTTTCAAGTTAAGCGTGCTCAGCTTGGAGTAATTTCAGGATGGGTGACCGACCGAAAGTCATTCTCGGGTGCGCACGAGTGAAAACAAAGTGCGTAGGAAAAACTAATGTTGATTTGTGGGTTCAATTTAGATCCCACAGGAGTAACGACCACCAATGTATGTGTTCGAGGCATTACAACAGGTTCGAGAAAAATATATGCTATTTAAAACAAGAGCTAAATTGGCATGTAATCATTGGAAATATGTCTTACAAATTGACCGTGTGTCTATAAAATGAATTTGCCATCGTCCATAAAGGAAAAGAAATTGCTATGGCAAAATTTTACATTTTTTTGCCAATGTTTAAAATAGTTTGATTTGCCATTAGAACAAAGAACAAGATGTTAAGTATCACAAACGATTTTTTTGCCATGGCAACTGTTGATAAATGACAATTTTTTTGGGATAATTAGAATTATGCCCCTAGTTGTGTCCCACTCGGCAGTTTTACCCCTAATTTTCAAAAGTCACCGGTTCTGTCCAAGTCACTTCGCTCCTCTTATGCTTTTGCCCTTTGACTGTTTGACCGTTAGTTTGAAAACTTCATAACTAATTCATACTAAATCAAAATAATGCAAATAATATACCAAAATGTTCGGAAAAACATCACCTATATGTTAGTGTCATTTGCATTCATGACAAAGGTGTTGCAAAGTGCCCATCCGAGTTTTAGCTCTTATGATACCATCATGAATAGTAAAATATAAAAAATCAAAAAATTCTAAAAAAGTATTTGGTGGCAAATAATGAAAAATGTTTTAAGTGCTTGTCAAATTTCATCACAGAACGACATTCGTGGAAGTCATGGCAAAAAAACAATCTATTTTCGAGTGCTGATTGTTTCTTTTGCGATGAATGTCGTTCGCTCATGAAACCTGGCAATCACTTAGAACATTTCTCATTCTTTTCCACCAATTTTTTTAGAATATTTTGACTTTTATATTTTACTATTCATGGTGGCATCATAAGAGCTAAAACTCGGATGGGCACTTTACAACACCTTTCTCATGAATGCAAATGACACTGACTTATAGATAATGTTTTTTCGAACATTTTGGTATTTTATTTGCATTTTTATGATTTAGTATGAATTAGTTATGAAGTTTCCAAACTGACGGTCAAACGTTCAGAGGACAAAAGCATAAGCGGAGCGAAGTGACTTGGACAAAGCCGGTGACTTTTAAAAATTAGGGGTATAACAATCGAGTGAGACACAACTAGAGGCATAAATCTAATTATCCTTTTTTTGCCATGGCAACTAATAAAAATCAAGTTGATTATTCCATAAAACAGTGACAATTTTTGCCATAGAGAAATTCTAGAGAACACAATTACACCTAAAATTGTCATGTGAATGGTCCAATCATTTTATACTTAATTGCCATATGCTAGAAATAAAAAAAAAATCATAAGTTTTTCGTGGCACCTTCTCGAGCTGCTCGTTAGTGGGAAACTGATGGAAGGTGAAGTTGCCGACCTCTTCTATCCTCTACGAGCAACAACTCCTTCTCTAGTGCGCCGCCTCCGTGAGCAGCAACAACTCCTCCTCTGGCACACCGCCTCTTGGTAACAACAACTCCTCTTGCAGCGCTGCCTCCGCGAGCAACAAAATCTTCTTTGACAACACCACCCCCATGAGAGGCAACACCTTCTACGACGCAAAACAACAACAAATCAAAAGGTGGCAAAGGGCGTGGGCCCATAGGCCGCAATCGACGATGAATTGAGGAGGCGACTCAAGCCCGGTGTGTCATGCCCGTGTACGCCAGACGGCGAAGATGAAGGTGTAGGAGGCGAAGTTGCCATGCGTGTCGCATGTTGGATCTAATCCGTTTTCTTGCTTCTACACCTCTCGCACGATGATGAATGGGATCTTCACCAGCGTCGTCGATATGGTGTATGAGCTCCTCCTCCTTTCGTGCGACAATGAAGAGCTACACCGCTAACTGTCGTGAGCACTGCCGCGCGCCGCTGCGACGTCGCCATGGCTGCCGCCTGTCACATCCATCCCATATCCTCCCCCCGCACGGTGGCAAATGGGATCATTGCCGGCGTCGTTGATGTGTTGTACTAGGTCCTCCTCTTCTTGCATGACAACGAAAGTGAGCGTCGCGAGTGTCGTCATGTGGGTAACCGCAACGATGGGAGCGAGTGGAGTGTGCGACTCACTAGTAAGTAAGTCAATAAGGTTCCATATGGTAGGCGCTCGTGATGAAGCCCAGATTAATCTTTGAAGATGTCATGGTTAGACCAGCTTTGTTCCATGATTCGTGTACGAATGATACGAAACTTCAAAAATCCGATATCAGATTTTTAGCATTTAGAAAGAAAAAAGTACTTAGCAATGCAGAAGATATATTGAGTATTATGTGGACAAGTCAAGAATTTTGTAGATGCCTTCGTTGTCGGTGAAAACATCCTTTTTCACGCAAAAGGTCATTGCATCGAACGAAAAGATGAAATAATAGAACAGTGCCAAATATAAAACTTAAACTCTTGCGTGTTGGTTTCATCGTAAAAATCTAACCATACGAGCGCACAGTACACATGGACAAGTCAAGAATTATACATGTGACGATTATAGCTAAATTTCCGAGAGCTAATAATTACTTGTGTGAGACCAATCTTGACTTTGGACATAATTAGCAAACAGATGCCCGCTGTTCTCTAGCCATTCGTCTCCTCTCCATGTCTGATTCCCGACATTACCTCGCAACCTCTGTTACCAAACCGAAACAGCGCCCATATAACCAACGGCCTCGTCCCTTCAACGCACGGCCTACCCCCCCTCCCCACCTCGCCCCCCTGCCGACGCCGGCCTCTCGCTCAGAGCTCCCGCCGCGGCCGGTCGGAAGGACGTCGTCGATATCAATCCATTGCTAGCTAGCTGCGCATACGCCGTACGCACGTACCTAGCTTAACAATAATCAGGCCATGGGGAAGCGCAGCGTCCCCCGCTACCCCGAGGACGAGAACAAAGGCGGCGGCATTTGCTGCTGCTTGTGCGGCTGCTGCTGCTTCCTCTTAGTCATCATGGCGTTGGTGGCCGGCGCGGTGATCCACTTCTTCTACACCATGCACCCCAAGGCGCCGTCCTACTCCATTAGCAAGATGGCCGTCTCGAAGTTCGACTTCAGCTCCTCCGACCTCACGCTCTACACTAAGCTCGTCGCCACCGTCCGCGCCGAGAACCCCAACGACAAGATCGGCATCAAGTACGCGGAGGGCTCCCACACTGTCGTCTCCTACCGCGGCACGCCGCTGTGCTCCGGCAAACTCCCGACCTTCTTCCAGGGCCACAACAACGTCACCATGCTGGAGATCTCCATGGAGGGGCGCCACGGGTTCGGGTCCGGTCTGCAGGACGCGCTCGAGGAGAGCGAGAAGGCCGGCAACGTGCCGCTCGACGTATACGTCACCGTGCCGGTGCAGCTGCAGCTGGATACCTACGACTTGTCGCAGATCAAGGTGAACGTGCACGCGGCTCTCGTCGTCGACAGCATATCACCCAAGAAGCCGCCTACCATCAAGTCGGCCACTTACCAGGGCAACGTGGAGTTCTGATGTGGTATTCAATTTCCGGAGGGCTGGGTTAATTAACTACTCATGCAGGAATTAACCTCTTGCTCTTCGACATACAGTATATTCGTTGGTTGATTGTCCAGTGGAGCTGGGGAGGAATGGATACACATGTTTGTACTGTGATGTAACCTCTAACTAACACTGTAGTCAAATGGGTTCCAAATCATACTATTTGGTTTGTTTCATCAACGTGGATGTCCCACGTGAAGTGGACGTCCAATGACTGTCCAATGATCTTGGGCATTTCAAGATTTGTAGGATCCTTTTTCGTACATATTTTAGAAAATCTATGAAGCTTACACACTACTGGATCTGAAACTTTGCCTAGTGCCAGATGTTTGCTGAATGTATTTTTTTCGGGCACCGAGCAAAGTAGCATACATAATCTTTGTCTCTTCACTGAGTATTTATTTTTTCGCACTGGCAGACACACACTCTTTACCAAGTTTCTTTTTTCTGCACTCGACATACACTTATTTTCTCGTTTCTCTTCATCTTCTTCTTTTTGTTGCCAAACACATTTTTTTCAACCGGCAAACACTTATTTTTTTCCTTCTCCTTTCTTGTTCCATTTTGATATATTTTTTTGTTTTATTCTTTTCTATATATTATCAGTTAGGATTATTTTTACTTCACCCGCAAAAATATATATATTTTTACTTCCTTTCCTTTTCCTCTCTCTATTTTCTTTTATAGTCACTAAGTGCAGTTCTCGGTATTTAGTGAATATAATTCAAATTCGAGCTGCAAGAGCATAAAGAATTGGATAAAAAATCATATTTGTGTTCTTGAGTTTATATTTAGGACATGTACAAGAAAAATAGAGGAATTCCAAACTCGATGGTGCCAAGACTTGACCCAAACCTGGAGTTGTTGGTTTTTTAGGTTATAAAAAAATGCAAAGGAAGTCCAAAAACATGAAACTTGTCATGGTGTTTTTATATGATCCCTAGAGGTTAGTTTCTCAAAAGTTGCGACGTACACTGTGAAAAACCAGACCATCTTCGAGGAACATACATGGCTCCAAGAGGAAAAATGTCATCTTTAATGGTTCATCGATTTGGCCTTGAATTGTTTTCTACACTCAACATACACCATGTAAAAAATTTGGCACTTTTTGTATCCGTTTGCCATATTCAAGTCATTAGGTGCATTTGCATGTTTAGTGAATATAATTTAAATTTAAATTGCAAGTGCATGATTTTTTTGTAAAAAATCGGTAGAAAAACTATTGTTCTTGAGTCTATGTATATGATTTGTACAAGAGAGATAAATAAATTCCAAACATGAGGGTGTCAAAGACTCGACTCTAAAAGTGGAGGTTATTGGTGTAAAACGCAAACGAAGTCCAAAAAACATGAAACTTGACATAGTGTCTATATATGATCCCTAGAGGTTGTGGTAACAATTTGAGAATAGTTCACAAAATTTGTGACATACACTGCATAGAAACCAGACTAGCTCCGAAGAAGATACGCGATTTCAAGAGGGAAGGTGTTAGGTTTGAAGGCGATGCGACCTGTCCTTCATCTGTTGGCCTTGATTTTGTTCTGCACTGAAGATACTCAATTACAAGTTTCATGTCAAAATTTGGCATTTTTTAGGCTCATTTACTATATTCAAGTCATTATGTCTATTTCTAGATATTTAACAGATATGAATTCAAATTTGGATTGCAGGTGCAGGAAAAAATCTCCAAAAAATGAGCGGAAAATCCTGTTTGTGCTAGTGAGTCTATGTTCAGATCTTATCCAAATAAGAAAAAGGAATTACAAACACCGAGTGCCAGGATTCAACCCCGAGGTTGTTTGTTTTCAATTCCAAAAATGCACACGACGTTCGAAAAGCATAAAACTTGGCATGGTTATATGATACCTAGAGGTTGTGGTAAAAAATAAGAAGGTTTGTCAAAAATTATGACAAACACTTCTTAGAAACCGAACCATACCGACAGAAGAATCATGTTTTTCAGTAGGAAGAGATTGTTTAAAGGAGAAATTATGATTGATTCATCACTTGAATTTGATTTTTCTAGACACCGAACATACAGTGTCAAAATTGGAATTTTTTTGAGTTTTTTATGCCATAAAATGCATTTATGGGCATTTAATTTAATGCCCCAACCCCGGATAGGAAAAACGAATACCAGAAATGAAATCAATGGAAAAGAAAATAGGAAAATAATTTTTAAAAAAGGAAAACGTGTTTGCAGAGTTATTTTTGAAAGGCACTCAACAAAGCTAGGAAACATGCGATATGTGCGTTTAATGAAAGGCACTCGACGTGGCTGGGTGGGAGCGGCCCATTTCAATGATGTGGCGTCCACCACTCGATGGTCAACCTGTGGTGGACTCTTTGGGAACTTTCCTCCCTCTCCCTATCTCTCTCTGCAGTCACTCCACCCCCCTCTAGACGAGAAGCCCAGCCAGACCACTACGTCGGTTGACCCCAAGACATGAGCAACTAGTTGACGCGCGCACGCTCCGTGCGAAACGAAGGAACGTTTCGCGCGCGTTAGGCACCAGCGAATATTCCTGTTTTCCCGTTTTTGTTTCCGGTTTTGGAAATTTTTCAACTAACCCCTTGAACTTTTTGCGTTTTTAGTTCAGCCTTGTTCCGTGTTTTCCTTGTTTCCCTTTTTGTTTTTCCCATTATATTTCCGGGAAATTGAGATTTCAGAGGAAGTTACGGGTGGGAGCTTTCAACATGATCAAATGTCAACTTTAAACTAGCGTGTACAACATAAAACTATCAACTTTCACAGGTATGATCCAAGCTTTACCTATCAAAATTATTTCGAGGCACACCCCATGAATATATACAGGCATGATTCATTAATCTTTAGAGGCATGCTCCATGAATAAATAGAAGCACGGATAATAGAGACACGCCCCATGAATAAATAGAGGCACACCCCATGAATAAATAGAGGCACGGTTCATCTATATTTAGAGGCACGGTTCATCGTTCCCGCATGCAAGCGGCACCTCCGGTGGCGCAACACTAGCCCGCATTCGGCTCGGTTAGCATTCATATAAATCTTGAAGGGGGGGGGGGTCCTAGGTCGCAGCGCCTTTCTCATCGTTCCTCCCTTTTTCGTCGTTCCCCCCTTTTTCGTCGTTCCCGCATGCACGCGGCGCCTCCGGCGGCGCGACACTAGCTCTCCTTCGGCTCGGTTAGCATTCATATAAATCTTGAAGGGGGGGGGTCCTAGGTCGCAGCGCCTTTTTCGTTGTTCCTCCCTTTTTCGTCGTTCCCCCCTTTTTCGTCGTTCCCGCATGCAGGCGGCGCCTCCGGCGACGCGACACTAGCTCGCCTTAGGCTCGGTTAGCATTCATATAAATCTTGAAGGGGGGGGGGTCCTAGGTCGCAACGCCTTTTTCGTCTTTCCTCCCTTTTTCGTTGTTCCACCCTTTTTCATCGTTCCCGCATGCAGGCGGCGCCTTTGTTGGCGCGACACTAGCTTGCCTTCGGCTCGGTTAGTATTCATATAAATCTTGAAGAGGGGTCCTAGGTTGCAGCGCCTTTTTTGTCGTTCCTTCCTTTTTCGTCGTTCCCCCCTTTTTCGTCGTTCCCGCATGCAGGCGGCGCCTCCGGCGGCGCGACACTAGCTCGCCTTCGGCTCAGTTAGCATTCATATAAATCTTCAAGGGGGGGGGGTCCTATGTCGCATCACCTTTTTCGTCGTTCCTCCATTTTTCGTAGTTCTCGCATGCAAATGGCGCCTCCGGCTACGTGACACTAGCTCGCCTTTGGCTCGGTTAGCATTCATATAAATCTTGACATCTGTGTCTAGACATCTTTGTTTTTACATCTTTTGTCTAGACAGCATGCGTGTAGTTTTGTGTGACACCTTCGTGATTATAGTGTCACGCTTCCTGACGGTTAATAATAAAGCAAAAAACAAACCGGTTCCTTTTACGAATCTTGATGCAATATGGAGGACGGTTCCCTCGCTCTTCCTAGTCCGTACTACTCCCTTGCTTCTCCTTCCCCGAATTGAAAATCTCAAACACTTCCCCTCTCGCACGCTCTCTGTTCTCCTTCTGCTTCTCAAGCACACGGCGATCGAAAACCGGCTCTAACTTCGTCGGTAACCGCCGCCGCGCTTCGCCAACCGCTCTCTAGTGCGACACAAAGCACTTGAAAGGTGCCCCGCAACAAGATCCCATCCCGCGAGCGGCGACCGTCCAGGAAGAACTACGGTCGCAAAAAACAGCGGCGGAGATAACAAGGAAGAGCAAGGAAAGCGGAGGATGGATTCGAGGAGTCCCGCACGCGAAATCCAAGGTAAACATTTCTGCACTTCGTCCCGTTGCACCAATTCGCTTTTAGTAGTATCTATTTCCCCCAATAAGGAAACCCTAGCAGCCGTCCTAAATCTGTTTTATAATACTTTGTCTCAACTTATCTAACAAGTACAAGTAGCGTGGGAGAGAATAGGTAGCCACGATTGTTTATGGATTTCAAAATCCGTGCTCCATGTGTAGTAATTTCGTGCTTCTAATATCAAACAAATCGTGCCTGTACGGATTATATCATTTTTTTTTCACACCTTGTGCACTTAATTTGCTGTCAAATCCAAGTAGGTACTTCACAACATGTTGTTTTACATGTAGAAATGGCTGGTGCAAAGGACTTTGTACAAGATGACCAAGAGAAAATAGGTAATGTTGTCGATCCAACAGTCAAACAAGGTAGCTGTTAACTTACACCAGGAAATCATGTATAATGTCATTGCATATCTCATGTATAATGTCTTACTGTTTATAGTAAATATTATGTCTTATTGTTTATATTAAATGTTATGTTACGAACCTTATGTGTTCGTGATTAAGCAGGGCACGAAGGGCACGAAAACGTCGATATTCAAGCAGTTCTCACTGAAATTAATGAACAATTCGAAGGTAGACAAAACATGTCCCCTGGGCATCCAACAACGAGGACGGCAGCCAATAAGCACAAAGAAGAACCTGGAAGTACGATAACTTACAGCAGAAAAAGGAAAAAAAGACAGATGGAAACAACAGATGCTACTAATCTTGCGAAAAAGACACATAAGGGAAAGAAAAGCACTGAGGTCTTGGTCATGACTGAAACCTTGAAGCAACAGCCAGCGCCTCTAATGCTAATCGCACCACGTCATCGTCAAGCAAAACCATCTGCAAACATAAAACAAAATGATGGGAAGAACAAGAAGAAACGACAGCGACCTGAAGAAGGAGAGGACTCAAAAAACAGAGTTTTAGATGATTCCAGTGTTGGCAATGGCAGTGGCAACACAGAAAGTGATAACAATTTCAATCCTGCAAACGACAGCGATGCCGGTGAGGACGAGAGTGATTGTGTAAGAGATGATTTCTCTACAAGTATTTGCTGCTACTGAAAATAAAACTGTACCTCCTAACAAAGCTTTTGTTTGTGTTTTTTCTGTATCAGGGAAATACAAGCCAAAAGGGAAGAAAGAGGACAAGGACAAGTGGAAAACAATCGCCACTGATGATAGCCAACGAAGCATATAAAATAGGAACTGATGAAAAATGTCAAATCAAAGTTGGAGCTACGTTTGTACAGGTCAATGAAGCATGGGGAATTCTCAAAGAACGTCATTGAAGAGATGTTAAGACGGCTGGATTTGGCAGCATAGAGGGCTGCAAAATAAAGGGTTCATTCAACAGGAACCTCACATCATATATCTACAAAAACATGGACACAAACACGATGACGATAAGCTTCGGCGGCGGCGATGCACACAAGGAAATAAAGATTACCAAGGAAGGCATCCATAAGGTTTTTGGATACCGAAATGGCGAGAAAAGGACAGCACCAAGGCCAATGAATTGCAAGGAATCAATGAAGGTCTTCCAATCAGAGCTTGGCTTCAGAAATACTGAGTTCGCACATTCAGATCTCATTAAGAAACTAAAGTTGCTTGTAGAAATAGATCGAGAAGAAGAAAACAAAAAGGCTATCAAAATCCTCTTCCTCATATTTTCCAACAAGGTTGTTTGTGGGACAACCTTCCCTCGCTACAACAGACAAGCAGTGATGCTGGAGGATATGAATTATGAAGATATGGCGCAGATGGATTTTTGCCAGGTCATTATCGAAACAATCTAGGCTGGAGCTATTGATCGGCAAAAAATGAAAAAGGGTGAGAAAAGAAACAAAGACCACCTCTACGACTCGACACAGGGACCAGTAAGCATGTACCTCGACTCGTTGCTGTTACCAAACACAAGAGGAATGAACAAGATAGCCAAGAAAATGAATACTAGTTCAACGCCCAGAGCGAACTATCTTGACGAGAAGGATCTAGAGAAGATAGCTAAAGAAGACATGAAGAAGGATGGAAAAGGACGTCCAGATGACTATGAATTTGGCAAGATAAAGATATCTCTGGTGTCTATTAATTCATCGTTACTAAAAAGCATCATTTATTCTAAAAAACTTTATCTTATCGAAACAATGCAGACATGGAAAGGGACAGAGGATAGGATATTCTTTATGGCTCATGTAAACGCAGGATCACCTTCAATGTCGCTTCAAGTGGTACCAGTAGAGAGTAGGAGACGTGGCAAGCAAGCTACAAAACTTCTAATAGATGCACCAAAGCTTATGCGTGAACGAGCATCCAACATCAGAACAATAAGTGGACCTGAGATAAGAACCAACAAGGAATCTGAAGAAGCTTTCAAAAGGATCAACAAAATGTTGGAACAAGTGCTTGTGGAAGCAGGACAATTACCGCCATTAGGGCAGATTAATTTGGCAGGATGCACTGATGATGAGGCAAATTACGACGAATTGGCCACACAAGGACTTGTCTGGCCAAACGGAGTCACTGATTGCTACTTTCGAACAACACAATCCTATCAACACATGTGTTGCAATAGGAACCTGACACCAATAGTTGAAACAATAGAAGAGGCACCGATAAGAACGAGAGAAGCAAGAAATGAAGTAGAAGAGAAACTAGAAGGAACGAAAAGAACAAGAACACAAAAGAAGAGAACTGAAAGCCGAGCCAAAACACATAAGAAGCATTCAGAAGACAAGCAATACCAGGAGCGCAGGCATGACGATGGCAGCAACACTGGGCATGAGCATGCATATAAGACATCAACTACCATCTGTGCATATACGAGGGAACTTGCAAGGAAAGGCTCATCCTCAGGCATCGTAACAAGTCAAGAACTAAGTAATAGTTTTGAGCTCGACATGCACTTTTTTTGGAAGCTAACAAACTTGTAATGAAATGTAGACTCGGCTGGACAAGAAACAACTAACAAGTGCAACAGAGTTTGGTTCAAGCAGCGACAGATCATAAGATGAAGAGAAACAGCAAATAGAAACAACTAATGAGGTGACGTTTCATAACCAACTTACCCCCAAAGAACATGTCTAAACAAAATGTACTACAAAAACTCACCATGTTGCATACCCTGGTATTACAAGAACATGAAATACTAGAGCATGCCGTGCAAAGCCACACTCAAGATGAAGTTGCTCCTGATACAGATGTACAAGTCTCAGAGATGACAGTTGAGGACAAGCTCAAAACTATTTTTCCTCAGAAAGAAATACCACTGGATGCAGAGTTGATCACGACGACTACCGACGGACAGGTAAAATCAAACGACAATAAAAATCCTATTTGGAAGATTTATCTTGTGATCTGGTTAATTACGATAACATTTTTATCTCAATGTTATTTAGGAGATTTACCAGGTAAAATCAAGCAGTGACAGATCAGAAGATGAAGAGAAATAGCAAGGAGAAACAACTAATGAGGTGACCTTCCATAACCAACTTACCCCCATAGTACATGTCTAAACAAAATGTACTACAAAAACTCACCATGTTTCATACCCTGGTATTACAAGAACATGAAATACTAGAGCATGTTGTGCAAAGCCACACTCAAGATGAAGTTGCTCCTGATACAGATGTACAAGTCTCAGAGATGACAGTTGAGGACAAGATCAAAACTATTTTTCCTTAGAAAGAAATACCAGTGGATGCAGAGTTGATCACGACGACGACCGACAGACAGGTAAAATCAAACGACAATAAAAATCCTATTTGGGAGATTTATCTTGTGATCCGGTTAATTACGAAAACATTTTTTATCTCAATGTTATTTGAGAGATTTAACAGGTGAAATCAAGCAGCGACAGATGAGAAGATGAAGAGAAACAGCAAGGAGAAACAACTAATGAGGTGACCTTCCATAACCAACTTACCCCCATATAACATGTCTAAACAAAATGTATTATAAAAACTCACCATGTTTCATACCCTGGTATTACAAGAACAGGAAATACTAGAGCATGCTGTGAAAAGCCACACTCAAGATGAAGTTGCTCCTGATACAGATGTACAAGTCTAAGAGATGACAGTTGAGGACAAGCTCAAAACTATTTTTCCTCAGAAAGAAATACCACTGGATGCAGAGTTGATCACGGCGACGACCGATGGACAGGTAAAATCAAACGACAATAAAAATTCTATTTGGGAGATTTATCTTGTGATCCGGTTAATTACGATAACATTTTTTATCTCAATGTTACGCAGGAAAAAAATGCCAGCACTGCTGCAGAAGAACTAGAAAAAATAGAACAGGTGGAAACCAAAAATACGGGGGAGGTTGTCAGTACAACGGAATTAATTGCTATAACAGAAGATCAGCTTTCGGACCAAACACAAATAGTAGGAGATATCCCACACGCACGAATGACTATGAAGGTAAAGTTTGGACAAGAGTTATAAAAGATCCTATGTTCCAAATGAAGTTTTATTGTTACTTACTTTTTTTGTTCAACAAACACACCAATTTTCTTTTATTTAAAGAAAACAAAATGTTATGGAGTAAAGAAAAACAGTTGCTTCTAATTACTATTTAGTTTTATCAGATGTAAGAAACAAAAAGGGGAATACCGATGTTGTTGTTCACATACTTTAGTTCCTAATAGGCCCAGGAAGCTTTATGTCAACAAGTCGCCATCCTTTAAGAGTCCTTTTCCTCTGCGTGAGCATAATCTGAATATTAGGCTCAGTGTCTCTAATGACCCTATCGTCTCATCCTTTAGTTCCATTGTTATTTACATTTTTTGTTCATAAAAGCAGGAAAAATAAAGCATCGCCATAGAACAACAAGATAGTCCTATCACCGGAGACCAAGAACAATACTTGGAAAAACAGGATCAGGAAGTTCACTAGACGAGGAGGAAGGAGGAAGATTTCGAGGCGCACCTCATGTCAAAGTCATTGTAGAGGTCAACAAAACCAGCCAAGAATTACAGTTCCTAATAATTTCTTTTAAATGAAATATAATTAGTGCACAAAGAAGAAATACAGTCCCTAATAATTTATTTTTAGTTTGAACAGTAGCTTCAAACAAATGATAGTACTGACATATTAGACGTAGGCGAACAATCAGAAGAGGTCAACAAACATATTACTACGAAAACATTCACATATCGATAAATATGTATCTATCACTAGTATTTAAAATTAACTCTTTCTTTGAACAACCACATGATAAAGAAGAGCAACAAACAACACGATATCAGGACGCGGCACCGGCGACAACAATCAAAGATGTGGTATTCTTCAAGCTGATTTTATAAAAATTAAATATCCATTGACATTTACATTTTTTGGTTCACAAAAATAGGAAAAAGGAACGATCTTCACAGAACAGCAAGGTAACAACCCTTTCACCGGAGACAAACAATGAGATTTGCAAAAAACAGAACAAGTAAGTTCAGTAGACAAGGAGGAAGAAGTAAGATTACAAGGCGAAGCTCTTCTCAAAATTACTGAAGAGGTCAACAAAACGAACCAAACAATAGGACCACAGGACACTGCAAGGGTGACAACATCACAAGAGGTGGTATTCCACAAGCTGATTATACAAAATTAAATATTGCAGTTTTACTTTGATTTAATTATACATGTAGTTGATAACACAGAAAGTGGATGAAGAAGAGCCCACAAATATACATATTGAAGCAAATCTTCAGAGTGTTCTCGACAAAAACGAGAATGCAATCGAAAGTGCGGAGGACAAATCTTCAGAGGTTACAGAGATGACACATGCACAAGTTGAGGCAGCTCATGACACAGCAAGACAGGAAAGTGACGAAAAAAGACAAGGTAGAACACCTCTAAGAGCATAAAACAAAGCATTAACTTCTACGATGCCAATTAAATCTGTAATCATGTCCTCTTCAGGCATGAGAGACACTGAGCCCACGAAAGAATTCATCAAAAAAATATTCAACGCTCTATGTCGCAGGGAATGGACGGACGAAGAAAAGTATGTTACATCCACAGAATAATTTATTTCAATGTTTTTTACCTGTTAACTAATATATTCTTTATCTGTATCTCTCTATGTATATATATACATATACATATATATGTTGCAGAAATGGTGATTTCATAATAACGTCTGACGTGATTACCAACATCGAAAACGCTACCAGAAGCTTCCAAGTTGGTAATGCGGTGCACAGTACAATCATTGACCCTGTGTTACTGATGCTACAAAATTAATTCAAGGGCTCACGGAGGAAGATCCTAATGCTACACAACACTGTAAGTAAAAAACCACGGTACAATTTCATGTTTTAATTAAATGAATATCAGCGTGTGCACATGTGTACTAACAAAATTCTTTATATGTGCGCATTACGAAACAAACATCATTCAATAAACAAAGCTGATGACAAAGATCCCTTGAATTTTAGAGACTACGATGACAATAAAATTAAAGAAAAAGTTATACGCAAGCATCTTAGGAGGTTTTTTGATATCAAAGGAGAGGATCTGCAAGATTATGACATGGTAAACTGAACAAACTACCAAATCTGAGAATGACTACAAATGTTTACGTTTATGTTACAAATGTTTATGTTTCAATATTTTCCTTTTTGCAGTTTCTTTTGCCAAATGCTACACGGGGGTTTGTGAATCAGAAGACTATCGGCCACTTTGTGGCATATCAGTCAATATGAAAAAACAGCGCTTCGAGCTGCTTGACTCTATAAAGGATTATAGCGAGGAAAGACAATTCTTCAGTGTTGTAGCAAGAAAATTCAAGAAGATTTGGAGACAATAGGATCAAAGATTCTACTTTCGCCAAGTAACATTGACCATTTCAAGGAGTTCGATGTGCATGTGCCACTTAAGGGACCAGACACGTAAACACTACTAACATCCTTGTACTTTATGTTTAATCTACTGCCTCCATCCCATAATAAGTGACTCAACTTTGCACTAACTTTAGTACAAAGTTGAGCCACTTTTGAGTCACTTATTTTGGGACGGAGGATGGAGTAACAATTAATTCTTGTGGTCCTAAAAATAGCTCGTTGTTGAAACAGTTTTACATGAAAACATATAAAGTACTTTGATACCAAGGGGAGCACAATAGTAACGAATAATTGTTCCAACTCACAGGCTGGACTGTGCGTCCTACATGTACATGAACGTCAAGCACTATTCCGAAGAAGGAAAAACCATCTCATTGACTGAAGAACAAGTCCATGAGTTGAGGAAGAGAATTCTGTATCATTTATTGAGTGAGCACATCGGCAATGCAAACTTAATATTCCTAAACTGTACGAGAGGTTCGTCTTTAAAAAAAACTAGTTCTGTTCTGAGATGTAGTTTTTACAAGCAAAGGCTGACAATTCTTGTTTGTTTGTTTTTGTCGGTTAGATATGCTGAAACATAAATTTGTAATTGAAGACGGAGAAATGAAACAAGTTCAATGCGGCATGACTGAAGTAGAAATTCCTCAATTTCCCCAGGAAATTGATACGTGCGCTCGAGATACACAAGCCATTGAAGTGTTAGACAGTGAAGATGAACGCAAGGACGACAGTCAACATTTACAGTGGGTGCATGAACGCAAGGATCCTCCAATAAAATCAGATCTACCTCTCGGCCCAAGCAAGGAGAATAGAAAGATATTTGAACAAAGGATAATTGAACAACGCAAACACGATGCTGTGATTTCTGTTTGTAGAGAGGCAAGCAAAGGTGAGACGAGAAAACTGGAGAAAAACCCAGCAGTAAGCAGCACATCATGCACAGGCGAGTCTTTGGAGTTCTTACTTCCAAAAACGCTAGCCCCTGAAGAAGAAGTGGCACGCTTTCTTGAGAGCCTCACACCGACTCAAGTAGACACCTAGAATGAACTTGTAGTTAAAGGACAAATGGATTTTCAACATTTCAAAACAGCGTTAATGATGGAAGCTAAGAAGAATTTCAACAAGGAAGTGAATGAGCGCCTGGCAAGGTTGCAGTCGGATTCCCCAGATACGTCAACACGTCAGTCATATGAGATCACGCCGGCAAACATAATATCTATCAAGAGGCCGTTAAAGCGGTCAACCAGGCTCTACGGCGTAACTAACATTCCAACATTTGAGCATCAACACTTCATTCACATGGACAAAGCCAAAGCTCTTCATCACTATCTAATGAGCGATGAAGGCCAGAAGGAATGCAGAAAGTAAGTAGCCTCTGTGACCTTAAAAAAGAAAAACAAGCGAACCTATGTAAGCAGTGACTCTATTTTTTGTGTAAACGTTTTTGCTGTTGTAGTGCAAACTTGTATAAAAGCGCAGTTCGTGAAGATTGTATTACTGGACAAATCATGCTGGTCCAGCTCCAGAAAGGAGGAAAGGGGCAAATGGAGGCGACCATGTGTAATGCATTGTTCGAAGAATGGACAGAACAGAAACAGTACAATACAAGTGATAAAGCTATACTCACAGCAGAATTTGCTAATTTCCGTAGAACCCTGTTCCATGAAGGCACTTCAATCACAGAAACGATAGAAAAAAAGTTTGGCTAAACGAACACTTCTTTTTTCTTGCAGCTTGTACTCGGCCTCGAATATGAAGATGGAGGACTAAAAGAATTCAACGAGGATGATTCACTACAGCAGTTTGAAGCAACCGTGAAAGGAATAAACCTTCTAGATAAGAAGCTGGTAATACCACCTCACATAAGTTATTGTTCTCCTTAAGCCCGCATGTTCACGTGACATTTTGACTCTCTGTGTGTGACTCAGTGCAGATCATGATACCTCATAACACCGCTTCACACCACACGTTGTATGTCCTTAACAAGTATTAGAATAGACTTGACATTCTGGACTCGCTAGATTACAAGAGGTGTATTAACAAGACATGAAGAGGTCAGCATAGAAGCTGTAAAGAACTAGTATGTGGGTCTTAAGACTTGTTATCTATATGTTGGTAACACGGCATCATTACTTTCCTTAACATTGAGAGGAAAACGAAATCATAGATTGAAAGGATGTATGTATTGCTGACGAGGCATTACGGGGAAGCAGCACTAAAAGACCATGACGAACCAAATTGGGGGACAATTGGCAGCCAGGCCTAGAAGAGTTAACACACCAAAACAAAGGAATGCACAATGTGGACAATGCATGGTGCAATTTGCAAAATACTGGAACGACCAATCACTAGCGAATGATGATGACGAACTCCATGTAAGTTAACAATATTTTTTTTAATTACTTCTAGAATCAAAGTTTCCTTGAAAGTAGTAAGTATTCGGATATCATGACTGCAGTATACTAAGGTGGATGACGAATGGAAACCAGAGTTCCTGTTCACAGCGATATTCGGTAAAACTAATCAAATAAAGTGGCACCAGCTGCCTGCAACAATTCAACAATTCAAGCCAATGAATTCAAATATTTTTTCTCGCAAGGAAGGTGAGATGACTTTTCCGGAGCAGCGCACGCTGACAACTCTATGACCAGACAGTTTGACATATATTTTCTAGCATAGAAAAAATGACCATTAATTTTTTGCTGCTCTGTCAGAGACGATGATCAAACACAAGGGCAAACAACATAGCAGCATGACATATCCAAAGCATGAAGCACCATGCTTTGAGCACACAAACGACACAATGAAGCTCCTGCAACTAATCATGAGCGACAAATGGCAAAATGAATTCAAAAAGTGACCTGTTTTACTCATGAATGCGGAATAATACCTCAGGATACTTTTCATATTCCTCTCCGCATCAATAATTCTATTTTTTCTTTTCATAGCAAAAATCTATATAAGCGGAGGCATGGACAGTCAGAATCAATTTTAACTGGAGCGCATCTAAAGGCATCATTTGGACCAACAACAGGACTCTAGAGACCTCGCTTTGAAAAGAGGGTGCTGAACGAAATAGCATATATCTCGGAGAGCAGACAGCCTACACAAGATAGTGATGAAGACAGACTAATATTAGGCCAGTGTTTTGCAGAGGTAAATTTTAAAAAAGCATGCACATCCTTCCAAATTTGCAAGTTTCATGTCGATAACAGTTTATTTCTTTTTGGTGCAGCATATACTGAAATAGAAAATCCCAGTCAAGGTGTTAGTAAGTTTAAAATGGAATTGCTCAACCAGAAGGAACAACTGATTCCCCTGTACCTGAGCGAAAAACAGCAGAAGAAGTTCTTAACAGCAAATATGGTAAAAAACTTTCTCTCCAAGACGCAATCAAAATATGTGTTTCATCAAATTCATTCATATATTGTTAAATAACAAAAAAAACTTCTTTGTTCGCAGATATTCTTAATAATGGAGAAGAATAGCCATTACGCCGTATATATGCTCGACAGATACACGAATAAAGTCCACGTCATCGATCCTGATGAAGTACCTCACAAAGAAATAGAAGAAGAAAACAATGTAGACTATAGCAGTTTGAACGATGTGGAAGCAAATAAGTTGTTGGACGTTATCGAAGCAAGAAAAAGTAAAAGGCTTAGAGAGTCTAATCTTTACCACAACCACAAATTGAAAGTTGTAAGTATCCTAAATACAAAATATCCAATTCAAAAAATTTCAACTTGGTGTTTTCTACAAACACCCCCCATAGGGTAAGGGTAATCGACAAGTAAATATTTTGTAGGTACCTAGGTTGTAAGTATCCTAAATACAATTTTTTTAAATCTTCTTGCAGGTACCTAGGTTTAAAGTGGTTCACGAAGTGGTACATCACAGAGAAATGGAAACCAAGCGGAAGGGTAATTGGAAAGTAAATGTTTTGGAAGAGATGCCAATGGTTAACAAGGGTGAATCAGTGTATGTTGCTCTGAAGCTTGCATTGCTGTACAATGGCATAAAATTCGTCGAAGACATAGATAATTTTGATGTAAGTTTCCCTCACACTGCTAGGACAATATAAAAAAACTGGAAATTCTTTTACTTGCGCACTAGTACCAAGATACATATTATTTAATTATTCTTTGGTGAATTTTCGTAGGATGATCTGGAAATCTGGAAGGCGGAAACACTATACATGCTACTACTCAGTGAAGTAAATGAAGTGAAACCTCATGCGATGGGTCAAGAGATTCTAAAGGTTTTACATATGTATGAAGAGTAATGCTTGCGAATTGGCACGATGAAACTGTCACCTTCGCTGCTTTCCCCAATGTAAACTTGTTAACGTGTAACTGAAAGCATATATATGAAGACCACGTCCATCTGTATATGTATACGAAGACTCGTGAATCGTTAGTCTAGAAAATTCAAACACTTGGCTCTGTTGATGGTTTGATCCCCTGACTCTCTGCCAGAATCTTCATCTGAAATATGCACAAACATGCCTAAAAAGACCGATGAAATCATGTGTCTAGAAAATTCATACACATGTCTCTGTCCACTCATAGACTGTACGTCTAGGATATTACACGCGGCACGACCAACACACCCATGGTTTACACAGGGAAGCCTATATAGGCATGACAGTACAGTCTGTGCGATTGTGTGAAGGCCTCACTCAACTGCTATGGTTGTCAGGCATGACAGTACAACCTCTATAGCCACGGGTGTGAATCATCTACACGCACATGTCTCATCCCTCTATAGGAACGTAGTGAGGCGTGTACATGCACGTAGTGGGGCCTCTATAGTCACACACGTGGGGTTCTCTAGACACTGGTATCAACGGCATGCATCGGAATACTCAGTTAGAGAGTTTTAGAGTTTGTCAGACCTTAAAGGCCAGGGGTGGAAGCGTCTATATACACGGGAGTAACGCGCGTACAACCACAACTGTTTAACCCGTATAGAGATGCTTCTAGCGGCACGGGTGTGCAACACCTATAGGCATGGTATTGAGGCCTCTGCAGAGATGGAGGAGTGAGACTTCTCGATGTACTATAGGGGGCATGGGAGGGAAGCTCCTAGAGGCACGGGAGGAAAGCCTCCACAGCCACGGGATTGAAGCATGTGCAGACAGGGAGACACGAGAGTAAAGCCTCGAGATCCACGACATTGGAGGCCCTATGGGCACATGATGACATCCGGTATAGCCATGTGAGTGAAGCCTCCAGAGGCACGTAGTTGAATCCTACAGAGGCACAGTACTGAGACTGTACAACCACGGAATTTAAGTCTCTATAGCCACGGGAGGGGAGCACGTAGAGGCACGGGAGGAAAGCCTCCACATCCACGGGATTGAAGCATGTGCAGGCAGGGAGACACGGGTGTAAAGCCTCGAGATCCACATCATTGCAGGCCCTACGGGCACGTGATGACAACCGGTATAGCCACGTGAGTGAAGCGTCCGGAGGCTCGTAGTTGAATCCTACAGAGGCACGGTACTGAGACCGTACAACCACGGAATTTAAGGCTCTTTAGCCACGGGAGGGGAGCACGTAGAGGCACAGGAGGAAAGCCTCCACAACCACGGGATTGAAGCATGTGTAGGTAGGGAGACACGGGTGTAAAGCCTCGAGATGCATGACATTGCAAGCCCTACGGGCACGTGATGACAACGTCTATAGCCACGTGAGTGAAGCCTCCAGAGGCACGTAGTTGAATCCTACAGAGGAACGATACTGAGACCGTACATCCACGGAATTTAAGTCTCTATATCCAAGGGAGGGGAGCACGTAGAGGCACGGGAGGAAAGCCTCCACATCCACAGTAGTGAAGCATGTGCAGGCAGGGAGACACGGGTGTAAAGCCTTGAGATCCACGGCATTGCAGGCCTACGGGCACGTGATGACAACATCTATAGCCACGGGAGTGAAGCCGCCAGAGGCATGTAGTTGAATCCAACAGAGGCACGGTACTGAGACCGTACAACCACGGAATTTAAGGCTCTATAGCCATGGGAGGGGAGCACGTAGAGGCACGGGAGGAAAGCCTCCACAGCCACAGGAGTGAAGCATGTGAAGGCAGGGAGACACATGTGTAAAGCCTCGAGATGTACGACATTGCTGGCCCTATGGGCACGTGATGACAACATCTATAGCCATGGGAGTGAAGCCGCCAGGGGCACATAGTTGAATCCAACAGAGGCACGGTACTGAGACCGTACAACCACGGAATTTAAGGCTCTATAGCCACGGGAGGGGAGCACGTAGAGGCACGGGAGGAAAGCCTCCACAACCACAGGAGTGAAGCATGTGCAGGCAGGGAGACACGTGTGTAAAGCCTCGAGATGCACGACATTGCTGGCCCTACGAGCACGTGATGACAACATCTATAGCCACGGGAGTGAAGCCGCCAGAGGCACGTAGTTGAATCCAACAGAGGCACAGTACTGAGACCGTACAACCACGGAATTTAAGGCTCTATAGCCACGGGAGGGGAGCACGTAGAGGCACGGGAGGAAAGCCTCCACATCCACGGTAGTGAAGCTTGTACAGGCAGGGAGACACGGGTGTAAAGCCTCGAGATCCATGACATTGCAGGCCCTATGGGAACGGGATGACATCGTCTATAGCCACAGGAGTGAAGCCGTCAAAGGCACGTAGTTGAATCCTACAGAGGCACGGTACTGAGACCGCACAACCACGGAATTTAAATCTCTATAGCACGGGAGGGGAACACGTAGAGGCACGGGAGGAAAGCCTCCACATCCACGGGAGTGAAGCATGTGCTGGCAGGGAGACATGAGAGTAAAGCCTCGATATCCATGGCATTGCAGGCCCTACGGGCACGGGATGACATCATCTATAGCCACGGGAGTGAAGCCGTCAGAGGCACTAGTAGGGAAGCTCCAGAGCATCGGTATTCAGACTATAAAGGCACGTGATTGAAGCCACATGACTGTTTAAGTGAATGTTCAACCAGAATATTTCGAAGTTTCCACGCACTATTGTGATTCTTGACGCAACGAAAGCTTTGAACGTGGAAATCTAAAACCTCAGCATTCGCTTTGGTGGCCCCAAGTACAACTATCTCTACACTGTAAAAAGAATACCCGACTAACCCGCTGTACAACACTTAGTTTTCCTCTGTCGCCCTATGTTCTCTTTCTTACCTGAAACTCACTCTACGATTCGTACGTTATCTCTCCATTTCCGCAGTAATTGTTTTTTCATTGTTTGTTCCATCTTGGAGATTTTTGATTCTTCATGCTGCAAATCGATAGATCTATGCTATTATGATTAAAATTTTGCGGTGATCTCATACAGATCCGCTAGATCCCGGGGGGAAGGTTTCCGCTCCGTCGATTTTCGACATCAACGAGCTACTTCGAGCAGGAGAAAGCTCTACAACCGATAGTGAGGTACGACGTCGCACACCTAGGAGACAAATAAATTGCATCATTGTGGGCAGGGAGGTTAAAGGTGAAGGTTAGAGAAAACCTAGTAGCTCTATGCCTAAAAACGGCGTGAGCGGAGGTTAAAGGGGAATGTGGATGAGGCGTTGTGCTGTGTTCCTTACTGACAATGGTGTGGTGAGAGCGGCTCTAGGGGCGTGGATGGCCCTTATAGATCATTGGTTGGGGAAGGTGCCAGAATTAGAAAGGAGATCCGAGCCTCTGAACGGAAAACCGTCGTATTATTAGATACAGTTCTGTGTAATAAAGTGAAACTGGCTAATATTATACATAAGTAGCTGGGCATACATTTTTTGCAATGGCAACGAAGTGAACACTAGTTTCCTGGTATAATTGCTGCACGATCTAAGCTGTCGAAAATCAAGTTGCACATTGCTTTTTTAGCTCTTTGCATGTAAACATCTCTTTACTCGAACATGCTTGTGTTGATAATTTCATGTATACCAAAGTTCACATGTAACTTCTTGTACATTGTTTATATATATTTTTTAGTAGAATTATGAGTTGTAGAACATGTAAGAACGTGAATTGTGCTGGACTAGAAACATGCGTTCAATGCACTACAATAGCACTTCAGTTGCCACTGTGTTACGAGACATGCGCTGTAAGTAGAAAAGTTTTGGCACGACATGCATATAAATTAGTGCCATGTTCCGTTTCTCATGGGAAGAACTAGATGTGCATAATCAACGAAATGATTGTGTTTTTCAAAGCACACCTTTTACCAAATGCTGGACTACTGCGTGAAGCATTTTTTAGTAGTCTGGAAAACCCTACATTTTAACTGATTGAAGAATTCCTACTTGCCGATTGAAGCATTTTAATTTCTTTGCAGTATCTACCATGCTTCCGTAGCCAACATGTTGTTTCGTTGGTGAACCAATGGAAGCAACGAGCTCTGGAAGAGGAGGGCGAAATTAAGAACCCCGTGCTTCTGACAAATGAAAATCTCTCTTATGAAGTAAACATGACTGATGAAACTCTCATCTCTAAAATTCATGGACCTGGCTGGAGAAAGTTAATGAGTGATTATGACCTTCGGCAGCAAGATATCATGATCATGAACTTAGATGGCGAAGGTCTCTGCATTCTAATTGACCTGAGGTTCAGTGAATGCCGAGGAGGTCTCAGAGCACAACCGAAACCATCAGTTGGTATGGTTTTCATCTACCCGTAGAACAACTACTGATTTGCGTTATCATTTTTCTTTTGGCAATGTACCCCTATTTCAATTAATAATAATGATGCTACCTCTTTGTTTAAATTTTATATACACAAAACTATTCAGACAACTATGCAAAGGTACTTGACTTTTTAAATAAACCATTAACAAGACTAACTGAATCCAAAGATTCTGTCTCAGTATAATTGCCACTATTATTCAAGCAAATTGGCTTAACAAGTTTTTATTTATTTAGCTCTAGACGAACTTAGTGCTTCGGAGAAAGAATATGTCAACAAGATAGACCATACACGAGGGTTAGAACTGTCCTACAAACAAATGGGGCACCTTGTTTACTACGTCTTCAACGCCCATGACTTGCCAACAATACCATTTGTCCATCGTGTCAACATCACAAATATCAAGACTGGCAGGCTAGTAAGTGTTTATTTATTTATTTTGACATATTTCTAATTTTCACTACTTATTAATTTGTTTTGTGTGCGTGCTAAAAATTTGGCCCTTTTCCATCATAACAATCTTCAGAGAATTCCGTCAGTTGTTCTAAAGACAATGAAGGCCAAGTTTGTGTACCTTCCGCCAAGAGGCGCCGTAAGGCTTGTACAGAACTCTGATGAAATCAATGTTAAGACTACTTACTCGATAAGAGCTGATGGTACAATGGAAGTGACAGGGTTTTCGGGTTTTGCAGAAGAATCACAGTTGAAGGTTGGCTCAATAGTGCTTATCACGATTGAAAAGCACTGGCCAAGAATGCGAGATATGAGCTTATTGCGCCTTACAATTAATGATCTCTCCTGAAATAGTGTTCTCCTAGTGTCTTACCGAGCACACTGCGTGGTGTGTTTTATTTTATAATTATATGATAGTATGTGGTTGTATATACTAAATATATTATCATGTCCAGCTAGATAGTGGTCTAAATTGAGAGCTAAGAACGATCTAATGTTTACCTTCATCACTTTAGTACATATAACTGTGGTAAATTAGAAATGTTCATTTCGGTTGTTTCCTGTTCATTTGAGGGATGCTTCGACACCATCTCGTGGACTACAGTATAAAAATTATGTGTAGAGTTTGATCTCGACAACTAATCTCATAAGTGTACACCAACTCATTGTGTTGAACGTTATTACTTCTGCCAAAAGACAGAGTAGTGTCATGGTTCTTCTGCTATGCATGTGTACATGCACTGTTAATATTATAGTACACGGCCGCGTGTGGCTTTGGTACACATGGAACCGTGCGTGAACTGCCCACACTTACGGAAAAGTTGTGACATCGGAACGACCGGCAACACACAGGGGCACGCACGTGGCCCTTCCTATTGAACAAGCGTGCCCCAATGCCCCAGTTGTGTTTTGCTGAAGAAAGCCGAACAACCAACACACTCACGGAAATGGTGTGACATTGCAACGATCGGCAACACACAGGGGCATGCGCGTGGCCCTCCCCATTGAACAAACATGCCCCAATGCCCCCCGTTTAGTTTTGGTGACGAAAGGCGAACATCCAGCGCACTCACGGAAACAGTGTGACATCGCAACGATTGGCAACAAACAAGGGCACGCCCGTGTACCTTCCCATTGAACAGGCGTGCCCCAATGCCCCCGCTGAGTTTTGGTGACGAAAGACAAACAGGTAGCGCACTCACGGCAATGGTGTGACATTGCAACGATCAGCAACACACAGGGTCACGCACGTGGCAACAGATGGGGGCACGCGCGTGGCAACACACAGGGGCACGCGCGTGGCAACACACTGCGTGGATCTGCGTGCAGTGAAGAGTGAAGACTGATACATCTCCGTCGTATCTATAATTTTTGATTGTTTCATGCCAATATTCTACAACTTTCATATACTTTTGGCATCTTTTTATACTATTTTTGGGACTAACATATTGATCCAGTGCCCAGTGCCAGTTCCTGTTTGTTGCATGTTTCTTGTTTCACAGAATATCCATACCAAACGAAGTCCAAATGTAATAAACACTTACAGGGATTTTTTTTGGAATATTTATGATTTTTGGGAAGAAGAATCAACGCGAGGCGATGCACGGAGTGCCCACAAGCCGTGTTGCCGCGGACAGGGGGTGGGCCCGCGGCAGGGAGGCTTGCGGCCACTCTTTAAGGAGGTTGGAGCCCTTCTTTCGCCACAAGAAAGATAATATCCGTAAGAAAATCGTGTTAATATTTCATTCCAATCGGAGTTACGGATCTCCAGGAATTTAAGAAACGGTGAAACACATAATCTGGGAGCGCAGAAACAGAAGGACACAGAGAGAGAGAGATCCAATCTCGGAGGGGCTCTCGCCCCTCCGCCACCATGGAGACCATGGACTAGAGGGGAAACCCTTCTCCCATCTAGGGAGGAGGTCAAGGAAGAAGAAGAAGGAGGGGGTCTCTCTCCCCCTCTCTCCCAGCGGCGCCGGAACGCCGCCCGGGACATCATTGTGTGACGGCGATCTACACTAACACCTCCGTCATATTCACCAACATCTCCATCATCTTCCCCCATCTATATTCAGCGGTTCACTCTTCCGCAACCCGCTGTACCCTCTACTTGAACATGGTGCTTTATGCTACATATTATTATCCAATGATGTGTTGTTATCCTATGATGTCTGAGTAGATTATCGTTGTCCTATCGGTGATTGATGAATTGCTATGATTGGTTTAATTTTCTTGTGGTTATGTTGATGTCCTTTAGTGCCCATCATATGATCTTGCGCGTGGATCACACCATAGGGTTAGTTGTATGTTGATAGGACTATGTATTGGCAGGCTAGAGTGACAGAAGCTGAAAACCTAGCATAGAAATTGATGCATATGGGATTGAAGGGGGACCAATATATCTTATTGCTATGGTTGGGTTTTACTTTAATGAACGTTAGTAGTTGCAGACGATTGCTAATAGTTCCAATTATAAGTGCATAGAATTCCAAGTAAGGGATGACATGCTAGCAGAGGCCTCTCCCACATGATACTTGCTATCGATCTAGTAACGTAGTCAATTTCTTAGGGACAATTCCACAACTCCTACCACCACTTTTCCACACTTGTTAGACACTCGTAGTTGTTTCTTTATCTAACCAACCCCTAGTTTTATTTACGTGTTCTTTACTTTCTTGCAAGCCTATCCTATCACTCCTACAAAGTACTTCTAGTTTCATACTTGTTCTAAGTAAAGCGAACGTAAAGTGTGCAAAGAGTTGTATCGGTGGTCGATAGAACTTGAGGGAATATTTGTCCTACCTTTAGCTCCTCGTTGGGTTCGACACTCTTACTTATCGAGAGAGGCTACAATTGATCCCCTATATTTGTGGGTTATCAGGACCTTTTTCTGGCGCCGTTGCCGGGGAGCAATAGTGTGGGGTGAATATTCTCGTGTTTGCTTGTTTGCTTTATCACTAAGTAGATTTATTTGCTATTCTAAGCTGTTCTTTATCTTTAGTTATGGATATGGAACACGAAATACCAAAAAAATTAGGTGTACTTGCTACTCATGGAGATGGGGAACCTCCTAAAACCCTCGAGGCTCGGTATGTGGAAAATATTATGCACTTCTTTAATAATCCTAAGAAAGCCCCATTCAATTATATAATGGGATACACGTTGGATCAACGTGAATACTTTAGGGATTATCACTTGACTCAAAAAGGGAAACTTTTATGGGATCAAATCCATTTGTTGAAATGGTATGCTTGGGAACTATAGAAGAGACATGGTGTTACTTGTTGCTCTAGGATGAAGGCTCCACACCTTCCCTTTTCTTATGAGTTTAATAATCATAGAACCTTGGCTTCTTATGCTAAAGGTATATATGATTACTATGATGTGGATCAAATAGAACAGTTTGTTGCTTTTATGGGTGCTTATGAAATTGAGGCTTTGTTTAAAAGCTGTGATGATAATGATGATGCTCCTTACCGATCTGAAAATTTGGCTATGCCTCATTATTGTTATACTGATTATGAATATAATGCCCATATTGAACGATTTAAGGAGAAATCCTCTGCTTCCCAAGAAGAGATTATTATTTTGCCAGAAACTATGGAAGAATAAAATGCTGAAATTGTGAGCTCATTAGATGAAAAAGATAAAGAGGAGAGTGAAGAACAAAAGGAGGAAGAACGGACTAGCTACCCATGTCCACCTGCTAATGAGAGTAACTCTTCTACTCATACATTATTTAATTTCCCTTCGTTCTTACCGAAGGATGAATGCTATGATCCCTTGGATTCGTTTGAAATATCCCTTTTTGATGAACTTGATGCTTGCTATGCTTGTGGCCATGATGCCAATATGAATGATGCTTATGAAGATGAGCTAGCTATAGTTCCTTATGTTACACATGATGATATTGATGAATATAATATGCATGTGCTTGCTGCTCCTACTTGCAGTTATTATGAGAGAGGAACTACATCTCCACCTCTCTATGTTTCAATACGATAAAATTGCAAGAAACTGCTTATGCTATGTATTGGCCTTTACTTGGTGTGCATGAATTGTTCTTTTATGACATGCCAATGCATAGGAAGAGAGTTAGACTTCGTCATTGCTTGATATATGTTACCTTGTGCTCACTACTAAATTTCAAATCATTGCTAATTAAAATTGGCTTTGATATACCTTGGGATCCGGGTGGATCCATTACTTGAGCACTTTATGCCTAGCTTAATGGCTTTAAAGAAAGCGCTGCCTGGGAGACAACCCGGAAGTTTTAAAGACTCATTTATTTATTTTGAGTGCTTTTATTTAGTTTAAAAACAAAAAAATATATAGGGGAACTTAAAACTTTTTCAAAAAGAGAAGTGATTGACAGGTGATGCATTGCGGAAGTGAGGGTCGACCTTGAACACTTGTGTTCATGCTCATGGAAAAAATGTAGAATTTTTAATGGAAGTTTCTCACAAAAATAATTATCCCCTTGTACAATTCCTTTGTATTTTAAAAATAATGTGCCAAACAAAGCCTTTACGATTAGTTTGGGTGATAGTTGTTTGATCACGCTGAGAAAAGACAGAAACTTTCTGCTCACGAAATTAATTGTCATTTTTATTCTGGAAGAGCTTTTGAGTTGATTGTTTTTTGTGCTGATTTATATGAAAATTTTACATAAGTTCGTAATTGTTCAGATTTTTTGAGATACCAGAGGTATATGGAATATACAGATTGCTACAGACTGTTCTGTTTTGACAGATTCTGTTTTCTATGCATTGTTCTCTTATTTTGATGAATCTATGGGTAGTATCGGTGGGTATGAACCATGGTGGAGTAGGATTACAGTAGATATAATGCTAATATGAATTTAGAATGCGTTCACAACAGTACTTGAAGTGGTGATTTATTTTATTATACTAACGGATCTCACGAAGTTTTGTTGAATTTTGTGTGATTGAAGTTTTCAAGATTTGGGTGAGAGCATGATGGATGAAGGAATAAGGAGAGGCAAGAGCCTAATCTTGGGGATGCCCGAGGCACCCCAAGGTAATATTCAAGGAAGACTCAAGCGTCTAAGCTTGGGGATGCCCCGGAAGGCATCCCCTCTTTCGTCTACAATCTATCTGTAATTTTACTCGGAGCTATATTTTAATTCATCACATGATATGTGCAAATGCTTGGAGTGTCTTTTGCGTTTTTTTCCTTTTTCTTTTATGCACCATGCTGGTATGAGATATTCCTTGGTTGGCTTTATAGAATGCTTCTTGTGCTTCACTTATATCTTTTGAAGTTTGGATTTCCTGTTTCCCTACACATAGAAAACCTCCATTTGTAGAATGCTCTTTTGCTTCACTTATATTTGTTAGAGCGGGGCATATCTTTTGTAGAAATAATTAAACTCTCGTGCTTCACTTATACCTATTTAGAGAGTTAACAGGAGTTGGCCATTCACATGGTTAGTCATAAAATCCTACATAAAACTTGTAGATCACTGAATATGATATGCTTGATTCCTTGCAATAGTTTTGCGACATGAATATGTGATATTAGAGTCATGCTAGTGAGTAATTGTGTATTCGTAGAAATACTTGTGTTAAGGTTTGTGATTCCCGTAGCATGCACGTATGGTGAACTGTTATGTGATGAAGTCGGAGCATGATTTATTTATTGATTGTCATCCTTTGTGTGGAGGTCGGGATCGCGCGATGGTTAACTCCTACCAACCTTTCCCCTAGGAGCATGCGTGTAGTACCTTGTTTCGATGACTAATAGACTTTTGCAATAAGTATGTGAGTTCTTTATGACTAATGTTGAGTCCATGGATTATACGCACTCTCACCCTTCCACCATTGATAGCCTCTCTAGTACCGCGCAACTTTCGCCGGTGCATTACACCCACCATATAGCCTTCCTCAAAACAGCCACAATACCTACCTATTATCGCATTTTCATAGCCATTCCGAGATATATTGCATGCAACTACCACCGTTCCGTCTCATGACATGTGCCACGACTTCCATATTGCCATTGCATGATCGTAAGATAGCTAGCATGATGTTTCCATGGCTTGTCCGTTTTTTGATGTCATTGCTATGATAGATCATTGTCACGGTATACTACCGAAGGCATTTCATATAGAGTCATCATTGCTCTAAGTATTGAGTTGTAAGTGTGATGATCATTATTAATAGAGCATTGTCCCATGTGAGGAAATAAAAGAGGCCAGCGAAGCCCATTTACAAAAAGAGGCCAAAGATGCCCACCAAAATATATATAAAAAAAGAGAGGCCAAAGAGCCCACAAAAAATGAGAGAAATGAGAGAAGGGACAATTGCTACTATCCTCTTTCCACACTTGTGCTTCAAATAGCACTATGATCTTCATGACAGAGAATTTGCTATGTTGTCACTTCCATATACTAGTGGGAAATTTTCATTATATAACTTGGCTTGTATATTCCAATGATGGTCTTCCTCAAAGTTGCCCTAGGTCTTCGTGAGCAAGCAAGTTGGGTGCACACCCACTAGTTTCTTTTGTGAGCTTTCATACACTTATAAGCTCTAGTGCATCCGTTGCGTGGCAATCCCTACTCACTCACATTGATATCTATTGATGGGCATCTCCATAGCCCGTTGATACGCCTAGTTGATGTGAGACTATCTCCTCCTTTTTTTTTCTCCCTGACCACCATATTCTATTCCACCTATAGTGCTATGTCCATGGCTCACGCTCATGTATTGCATGAAAGTTGAAAAGGTTTGAGAACACTAAAGTATGACACAATTGCTTGGCTAAAACCGGGGTTGTGCATGATTTAAATACGTTGTGTGGGGAAGATGGAGCATAGTCAGACTATATGATTTTGTAGGGATAACTTTCTTTGGCCATGATATTTTGAGAAGACATGATTGCTTTGTTAGTATGCTTGAAATATTATTGTCTTTATGTCAAATGATAGACTATTGCTTCGAATCACTCGTGTTTTAGTATTCATGCCATGATTAGATCATATGATCAAGACTATGCTAGGTAGCATTCCACATCAAAAATTATCTTTTTTATCATTTACCTACTCGAGGACGAGTAGGAATTAAGCTTGGGGATGCTGATACGCGTCTCCATCGTATCTATAATTTTTGATTGTTTCATGCCAATATTCTACAACTTTCATATACTTTTGGCAAATTTTTATACTATTTTTGGGACTAACATATTGATCCAGTGCCCAGTGCCAATTCCTGTTTGTTGCATGTTTTTTGTTTCGCGGAATATCCATACCAAACAAAGTCCAAATGTAATAAAAACTTACGGGGATTTTTTTGGAATATTTATAATTTTTGGGAAGAAGAATCAACGCGAGGCGATGCACGGAGTGCCCATAAGCCCTGTCGCCGCGGCCAGGGGGTGGGCCCGCGGTAGGCAGGCTTGTGGCCACTCCTTAAGGCGGTTGGGGCCCTTCTTTCTCTGCAAGAAATATAATATCCGGAAGAAAACCGTGTTAAAATTTCAGCGCAATCGGATTTACGGATCTCCGGAAATTTAAGAAACGGTGAAACGCAGAATCTGGGAGCGCAGAAACATTAGGACAGAGAGATGGAGAGAGATCCAATCTCGAAGGGGCTCTCGCCCCTCCGCCGCCATGGAGACAATGGACCAGAGGGGAAACCCTTATCCCATCTAGGGAGGAGGTCAAGGAAGAAGAAGAAGGAGGAGGGCTCTCTCCCCCTCTCTCCCGACGGTGCCGGAACGCCGCCCAGGACATCATCGTGTGACGGTGAACTACACCAACACCTCCGTCATCTTCACCAACATCTCCATCATCTTCCCCCATCTATATTCAGCGGTTCACTCTCCCGCAACCCGCTGTACCCTCTACTTGAACATGGTGCTTTATGCTTCATATTATTATCCAATGATGTGTTTCTATCCTATGATGTTTGAGTAGATTATCGTTGTCCTATCGGTGATTGATGAATTGCTATGATTGGTTTAATTTTCTTGTGGTTATGTTGATGTCCTTTGGTGCCCATCATATGATCGCGCGCATCGAACACACAATAGGGTTAGTTGTATGTTTATAGGACTATGTATTGGCAGGCTAGAGTGACAGAAGCTGAAAACCTAGCATAGAAATTGATGCATATGGGATTGAAGGGGGACCAATATATCTTATTGCTATGGTTGGGTTTTACCTTAATGAACGTTAGTAGTTGCGAACGCTTGCTAATAGTTCCAATCATAGGTGCATAGAATTCCAAGTAAGGGATGACATGCTAGCAGAGGCCTCTCCCACATGATACTTGTTATCGATCTAGTAACGTAGTCAATTGCTTAGGGACAATTCCGCAACTCCTACCACCACTTTTCCACACTTGTTAGACACTCGTATTTGTTTCCTTATCTAACCAGCCCCTAGTTTTATTTACGTGTTCTTTACTTTCTTGCAAGCCTATCCTATCATTCCTACAAAGTACTTCTAGTTTCATACTTGTTCTAGGTAAAGCTAACGTAAAGTGTGCGTAGAGTTGTATCGGTGGTCGATAGAACTTGAGGGAATATTTGTCCTACCTTTAGCTCCTCGTTGGGTTCGACACTCCTACTTATCGAGAAAGGCTACAATTGATCCCCTATACTTGTGGGTTATCAAAGACCTAACCGTATGTACAGATCCACATCGCACAGAGCGCGTAGTGAAGAGTGAAGACCTAACCGTCTGTCCAGATCCACATTGCACACAGTGCGCTGTGAAGAGTGAAGACCTAGCCGTTTGTCCGATCCACACCGCGAACCAATTGGGACGGAGATGGATATCCATCCCGGTGCTCCGAGCACCAAGATGGCGAGGCTCGCGCCACCGGCGACGCGCTCCTCTGGCGTTTGGTGGCGGCGGCTTGTAGCGGCGAGGGTTGCTTCGGTGGAACCAAGGATCAAGAATATGAGTCTGGTCCAGACCGCATCAGCGACCTCCCACGCTCCATCCTCGGTGAGATCATCTCCCGTCTCTCCACTAAGGAGGGCATCCGCACTCAAATCCTCTCAACCCGATGGAGCCCTCTTTGGCGCACCGCTCCTCTCAATCTGGACTGTCGTGATATCCCTTTCTCTAGAGTTTTTAATGCCTTCGATAAAGTAGATTACGAGATCATTTGCGGTTTGAAGTCCACAACGGAGGAGCTACACCGCTTAACTACACTAGAACTGCTTTTAATGAATACACTGTTGTTGAATTTGATGGGAACATTCGAGAAGTCATCTTCTCCCGCCATGAGAGCGTAGTTCACAGCCTATGCATCCCGGCGAGCTACCTCCAGTGCATACCCTCAACCGTCGACGCCTGGCTCGAATCCCCTAGATCGAACAATCTTCACGTGCTTGAGTTTTACTACATGATACCACAACTGGTGGCACAAGGTGACATAATACCAATCTCTTCACCTTCGGTTTTCCCATCGCCACCGACATTGAACCCCCAGATTTCCTCGTCTCTCTACACCATCACCTTTGCTCTTTGCACGTTACCAAAAAAATATGTATGTTCGCTTAAACTACCACTGGTCAGGAGACTCTCGGTTGTGGATGTCGATATATTTGAAGTCTCTTTACAAAGCATAATCGAGTGTAGCATTTGCCCTGCACTCGAATGCCTGATGCTTGTTTGGACATCAGAATAAAGTCACGTAACCTTATAACCATTGGCATGTGTACTTTTCGTGGCAAACTAGTTATAGAGGATGCCTTCTCACTACAACGGTTGATTTGTGGTCATCGTAGGAGTAATTTGCAGATAGATATCATCTCTGCACCTAGACTGGATGTCTTGCGCAAAATATCTGATATTTTTGATGAATCCAACATCGCACGACACCGTATAGTTATTCAGGTACTAACTTTGCATGATATTTTCAGTTGGATTCATTCGAATAAAGCAAGTTCCATGTAATCCAATCTTTACTCTATATTAATATTATGCTTTATTTTTCATGAAGTGTTTTCTGACAGTTTGCTCATCCACAGTGGTACAATCTGTGAAGACGTTGCTTATCAATATGGATTATAATGTGGGCACAGCCGTTGCCTTCGTGCAATGCTTCAGAAGCTTGGAAAACTTGTATATCGAAGTGATTATTCTCACGCACAATGAGAAAACATAACATGCATTGTGTACTACTCCATTCATGTAAAAAATCTTGTCTTAGGTCTGTAAGTCATGTACAAATATGTATGTATTACCCACATCTGTGTCTAAAAAAATAGTAAGCTTTCATGAGAACAGAGTTTATTATAATTAATGATTGATTTGTTGTTTCAACATAATTTTTCATTGTAGACCTTTAGCATAATAAATCTTTGTTCCTATTTAGGGAGGAGTCTCTGGTGATGAAAACCTTACGGATGATCATTCTTGTGAGCACTATTATGACGTTCGTTCGAAGTTAGTGACGCTTTTAGGCTATAAACAATGCGAGAAAAGCATTCAATTTGCAACATTTTTTATCCTCAATGCAAGGCAGTTGGAGACTATCAGGCTTAAGTTTCTTTCTCATGGAGACTTCACGGAAGGATTTTACAAACAGCAACGAGGGGTGCTTCAGTGGGACAAAAAGGCTTCTAGACATGCTTGCCTTAGGTGGTCGCCAAGTTGCGACCACGAGCCCCTGGATCTAAGAGAAGCACGTGCTGAGCACCTGGATTCAACGGATCCATTCACTTGTAAGTGCTGAAAACAGCGTTGGGCTAGATGTTGCCGCCTCTTTTAAGTCTGGGTGCTGAAACATTGCTTGTATCTATTCCTCGGTCTATAACCAGGTTAACAGCATTGTTATTGTGTTCAAACTGTTGGAGAACGTCGCATGGGAAACAAACAATTTCCTACGCGCACGAAGACCTATCATGGTGATGTCCATCTACGAGAGGGGATATTCGATCTACGTACCCTTGTAGATCGCACAGCAGAAGCGTTAGTGAATGCGGTTGATGTAGTGGAACGTCCTCACGTCCCTCGATCCGCCCCGCGAACCGTCCCGCGATCAGTCCCACGATCTAGTGCCGAACGGACGGCACCTCCGCGTTCAGCACACATATAGCTCGACGATAATCTCGGCCTTCTTGATCCAACAAGAGAGACAGAGAGGTAGATGAGTTCTCCGAAAGCGTGACGGCGCTCCGGAGGTTGGTGGTGATCTAATCTCAGCAGGGCTTCGCCCGAGCTCCGTAGAAACGCGATCTAGAGGTAAAACTGTGGAGATATCTGGTCGGGCTGCCGTGGCAAAGTTGTCTCAAATCAGCCCTAAAACCTCCGTATACATAGGGGGAAGAGGGGGAGCCTTGCCTTGGGGTCCGAGGACCCTCAAGGGGGTCGGCCGAGCCAAGGGGGGGAGTCCTCCCCTTCCAAACCGAATCCAACTAGGTTTGGAAGGAGGAGTCCTTCCCCTTTTTCCCACCTCCTCTTTTTTTCTTTTCTCTTTGATTTTCTTCCTACGGCGCATAGGGCCTTCTTGGGCTGTCCCACCAGCCCACTAAGGGCTGGTGCACCACCCCCAAGGCCTATGGGCTTCCCCGGGGTGGGTTGCCCCCCCCCCCCCGGTGAACACCCGGAACCCATTCGTCATTCCCGGTACATTCCCGGTAACTCCGAAAACCTTCCGGTAATAAAATGAGGTCATCCTATATATCAATCTTCGTTTCCGGACCATTCCGGAAACCCTCGTGACGTCCGTGATCTCATCCGGGACTCCGAACAACATTCGGTAACCTACCATATAACTCAAATACGCATAAAACAACGTCGAACCTTAAGTGTGCAAACCCTGCGGGTTCGAGAACTATGTAGACATGACCCGAGTGACTCCTCGGTCAATATCCAATAGCGGGACCTGGATGCCCATATTGGATCCCACATATTCTACGAAGATCTTATCGTTTGAACCTCGGTGCCAAGGATTCATCTAATCCCGTATGTCATTCCCTTTGTCCTTCGGTATGTTACTTGCCCGAGATTCGATCGTCAGTATCCGCATACCTATTTCAATCTCGTTTACCGGCAAGTCTCTTTACTCGTTCCGTAATACAAGATCCCACAACTTACACTAAGTCACATTGCTTGCGAGGCTTGTGTGCGATGTTGTATTACCGAGTGGGCCCCGAGATACCTCTCCGTCACACGGAGTGACAAATCCCAGTCTCGATCCATACTAACTCAACGAACACCTTCGGAGATACCTGTAGAGCATCTTTATGGTCACCCAGTTACGTTGCGACATTTGATACACATAAAGCATTCCTCCGGTGTCAATGAGTTATATGATCTCATGGTCATAGGAATAAATACTTGACACGCAGAAAACAGTAGCAACAAAATGACACGATCAATACGCTACGTCTTATTAGTTTGGGTCTAGTCCATCACGTGATTCTCCTAATGACGTGATCCAGTTATCAAGCAACAACACCTTGTTCATAATCAGAAGACCCTGACTATCTTTGATCAACTGGCTAGCCAACTAGAGGCTTGCTAGGGATAGTGCTTTGTCTATGTATCCACACATGTATATAAGTCTTCATTCAATACAATTATAGCATGGATAATAAACGATTGTATTGATACATGAATTATAATGATAACTATATTTATTATTGCATCTAGGGCATAATTCCAACAGTCTCCCACTTGCACTAGAGTCAATAATCTAGCCCTCACATCGTCATGCGAAGTACATTGTAATAAATCTAACACCCATACAGTTCTGGTGTTGATCATGCTTTGCCCGTGGAAGAGGTTTAGTCAGCGGGTCTGCTACATTCAGATCCGTGTGCACTTTGCATATATTTACGTCCTCCCCTTCGACGTAGTCGCGGATGAGGTTGAAGCATCGTTTGATGTGTCTGGACTTCTTGTGAAACCGTGGTTCCTTTGCTAGGGAAATGGCACCCGTGTTGTCACAGAACAAGGTTATTGGATTCAGTGCGCTTGGCACTACTCCAAGATCCGTCATGAACTGCTTCATCCAGACACCCTCCTTAGCCGCGTCCGAGGCAGCCATGTACTCCGCTTCACATGTAGAATCTGCTACGACGCTTTGCTTGGAACTGCACAAGCTTACCGCACCCCCATTAAGAATAAATACGTATCCGGTCTGCGACTTAGAGTCGCCCGGATCTGTGTCAAAGCTTGCATCGACGTAACCCTTTACAGTGAGCTCTTCGTCACCTCCATACACGAGAAACATCGCCTTAGTCCTTTTCAGGTACTTCAGGATATTCTTGACCGCCGTCCAGTGATCCACTCCAGGATTACTCTGGAACCTGCCTGCCATACTTATGGCCAAGCTAACGTCCGATCTAGTGCACAGCATTGCATACGTGATAGAACCTATGGCTGAAGCATAGGGGACGGTGCTCATATGCTCTCTATCCCCATCAGTTGCTGGGCACTGAGTCTTACTCAATCTCGTACCTTGTAAAACTGGCAAGAACCCTTTCTTGGACTGTTCTATTTTGAACGTCTTCAAAACTTTATCAAGGTATGTACTTTGTGAAAGTCCTATCAGGCGTTTCGATCTATCCCTGTAGATCTTAATGCCTAGAATGTAAGCAGCTTCTCCTAGGTCCTTCATAGAGAAACTTTTATTCAAGTAATCCTTTATGCTCTCCAAAAACTCTACATTGTTTCCAATCAGCAATATGTCATCCACATATAATATTAGAAACGCCACAGAGCTCCCACTCACTTTCTTGTAAATACAAGATTCTCCAACCACTTGTATAAACCCAAATGCTTTGATCACCTCATCAAAGCGTTTGTTCCAACTCCGAGATGCTTGCACCAGTCCATAAATGGATCACTGGAGCTTGCACACCTTGTTAGCATTCTTAGGATCGACAACACCTTCGGGTTGCATCATATACAACTCTTCCTTAAGGAAACCGTTAAGGAACACCGTTTTGACATCCATCTGCCAGATTTCATAATCGAAAAATGCAGCTATTGCTAACATGATTCTGACGGACTTAAGCATCGCTACAGGTGAGAATGTCTCATCGTAGTCAACTCCTTGAACTTGTGAAAAACCCTTTGCCACAAGTCGAGCTTTATAAACGGTCACATTGCCGTCAGCGTCCGTCTTCTTCTTAAAGATCCATTTGTTCTGAATAGCCTTGCGGCCCTCAGGTAGTACTTCCAAAGTCCATACTTTGTTCTCATACATGGATCCTATCTCGGACTTCATGGCCTCTAGCCATTTGTTGGAATCTGGGCCCACCATTGCTTCTTCATAATTTGCAGGTTCATTGTTGTCTAACCACATGATTGACATGACGGGATTACCGTACCACTCTGGAGCAGCACGTGGTCTCGTCGACCTGCGTGGTTCGACAGGAACTTGAACCTGAGTTTCATGATCATCATCATTAACTTCCTCCTCAACCGGCATCGCAATGACAGAGGTTTCCCCTTGCCCTGCGCCACCATCTAGAGGGATGAGAGGTTCGACAACCTCATCAAGTTCTATCTTCCTCCCACTCAATTCTCTCGAGAGAAACTCCTTCTTGAGAAAAGCTTCATTTTTAGCAACAAACACTTTGCCCTCGGATTTGAGATAGAAGGTGTACCCAACTGTCTCTTTTGGATAACCTATGAAGATGCACTTTTCCGCTTTGGGTTCCAGCTTTTCAGGCTGAAGCTTTTTGACATAAGCATCACACCCCCAAACTTTAAGAAACGACAACTTTGGCCTTTTGCCATACCACAGTTCGTATGGTGTCGTCTCAACGGATTTTGATGGTGCCCTATTTAAAGTGAATGCAGCTGTGTCTAATGCATAACCCCAAAACGATAACGGCAAATCGGTAAGAGACATCATAGATTGCACCATCTCTAATAAAGTACGATTACGACGTTCAGACACACCATTACACTGTGGTGTTCCAGGCGGTGTCAACTGTGAAACAATTCCACATTGTCTTAAGTGAGCACCAAACTCGAAACTCAGATATTCACCCCCACGATCAGACCGTAGGAACTTGATCTTCTTGTTACGATGATTTTCAACTTCACTCTGAAATTGCTTGAACTTTTCAAATGTTTCAGACTTGTGCTTCATTAAGTAGACATAACCATATCTACTCAAATCGTCAGTGAAGGTGAGAAAATAACGATATCCGTCGCGTGCCTCTACGCTCATCGGACCGCACACATCGGTATGTTTGATTTCCAACAAGTCACTTGCACGCTCAATTGTTTCGGAGAACGGAGTTTTAGTCATCTTGCCCATGAGGCATGGTTCGCACGTGTCAAGTGAATCAAAGTCAAGTGACTCCAAAAGTCCATCGGCATGGAGTTTCTTCATGCGCTTTACACCAATATGACCTAAGCGGCAGTGCCACAAAAATATGGCGCTATCATTGTTAACTCTAACTCTTTTGGTCTCAATGTTATGTATGTGTGTATCACTATCAAGATTCAATATGAACAATCCTCTCACATTGGGTGCATGACCATAAAAGATGTTACTCATAGAAATAGAACAACCATTATTCTCTGACTTAAAAGAGTAACCGTCTCGCAATAAACAAGATCCAGATATAATGTTCATGCTCAACGCAGGCACTAAATAACAATGATTCAAGTTCATAACTAATCCTGATGGCAACTGAAGTAAAACTATGGCGACGGCGATTGCATCAACCTTGGAACCATTTCCTACACGCATCGTCACTTCATCTTTCGCCAGCCTTCGTCTATTCCGCAGTTCTTGTTTCAAGTTGCAAATATGAGCAACAGAACCGGTATCGAATACCCGGGCACTACTACGAGAGCCGGTTAAGTACACATCAATAACATGTATATCAAATATACCTGATTTTTCTTTGGCTGCCTTCTTATCAGCCAGATACTTGGGGCAGTTGCGCTTCCAGTGACCCATACCCTTGCAATAGTAGCACTCTGTTTCAGGCTTAGGTCCAGCTTTGGGTTTCTTCGTCGGATTGGCAACAGGCTTGCCGCTCTTCTTTGAATTACCCTTCTTGCCTTTGTCGTTTCTCTTGAAACTAGTGGTCTTATTCACCATCAACACTTGATGCTCTTTACGGAGTTCAGACTCTGCGACTTTCAGCATCGCAAACAACTCGCCGAGTGACTTGTTCATCCCTTGCATGTTGTAGTTCAACACAAAGCCCTTATAGCTTGGCGGCAGTGATTGAAGGATTCTGTCAGTGATAGCCTCTTGCGGGAGTTCAATCCCCAGCTCAGCTAGACGGTTTGAGTACCCAGACATTTTGAGCACATGTTCACTGACATACGAGTTCTCCTCCATCTTGCAAGCATAGAATTTATCGGAGGTCTCATACCTCTCGATCCGGGCATTCTTCTGAAAGATGAACTTCAACTCCTTGAACATCTCAAATGCTCCATGACGCTCAAAGCAATGTTGAAGTCCCGGTTCTAAGCCATACAAGACTGCACATTGAACTATTGAGTAGTCCTCCTTACGTGTTAACCAAGCGTTCTTAACATCCTGGTCAGCCGTAGCGGGTGGTTCATCTCCTAGCGCAGCATTAAGGACATAATCCTTCTTCCCAGCTTGTAAGATTAGCTTAAGATTACAAGCCCAGTCTAGAAAGTTGCTTCCATCATCTTTCAACTTAGCTTTCTCTAGGAACGTATTAAAATTCAGGGTGACTCTCGCGTGAGCCATGATCTACAACACAAATATATTCAACGTGGACTTAGACTATGTTCAAGATAATTAGAGTTTAACTTAATCAAATTACTCGCTAAACTCCCACTCAAAAAGTACATCTCTCTAGTCATTTGAGTGGTTCATGATCCACTTACACTAGCTCAAGTCCGATCATCACGTGAGTTGAGTACAATTTCAGTAGTAAGCATCCCTATTCTAAGCATATCATCTATATGATTCATGATCGACCTTTCGGTCTCATGTGTTCTGAGGCCATGTCTGCACATGCTAGGCTCGTCAAGCTTAACCCGAGTGTTCCGCGTGTGCAACTGTTTTGCACCCGTTGGATGTGAACGTTGAGTTTATCACACCCGATCATCACGTGGTGTCTCGAAACGACGAACTGTAGCAACGGTGCACAGTCGGGGAGAACACAATTTCGTCTTGAAATTTTAGTGAGAGATCACCTCTTAATGCTACCGTCGTTCTAAGCAAAATAAGGTGCATAAAAGGATTAACATCACATGCAATTCATAAGTGACATGATATGGCCATCATCACGTGCTCCTTGATCTCCATCACCAAAGCACCGGCACGATCTTCATGTCACCGGCGCCACACCATGATCTCCATCAACGTGTCGCCATCGGGGTTGTCATGCTACTCATGCTATTACTACTAAAGCTACATCCTAGCAAAATAGTAAACGCATCTGCAAGCACAAACGTTAGTTTAAAGACAACCCTATGGCTCCTGCCGGTTGCCGTACCATCGACGTGCAAGTCGATATTATCGATTACAACATGATCATCTCATACATCCAATATATCACATCACATCGTTGGCCATATCACATCACAAGCATACCCTGCAAAAACAAGTTAGACGTCCTCTAATTTTGTTGTTGCATGTTTTACGTGGTGACCATGGGTATCTAGTAGGATTGCATCTTACTTACGCAAACACCACAACGGAGATATATGAATTTCTATTTAACCTTATACAAGGACCTCCTCGGTCAAATCCGATTCAACTAAAGTTGGAGAAACTGACACTTGCCAGTCATCTTTGAGCAACGGGGTTACTCGTAGCGATGAAACCAGTCTCTCATAAGCGTACGAGTAATGTCGGTCCAAGCCGCTTCAATCCAACAATACCACGGAATCAATAAAAGACTAAGGAGGGCAGCAAAACGCACATCACCGCCCACAAGTGTTCTACTCGAGAAGACATCTACGCATGAACCTGGCTCTGATACCACTGTTGGGGAACGTCGCATGGGAAACAAAAAATTTCCTACGCGCACGAAGACCTATCATGGTGATGTCCATCTACGAGAGGGGATATTAGATCTACGTACCCTTGTAGATCGCATAGCACAAGCGTTAGTGAACGCGGTTGATGTAGTGGAACGTCCTCACGTCCCTCGATCCACCCCGCGAACCGTCCCGCGATCAGTCCCACGATCTAGTGCCGAACGGACGGCACCTCCGCGTTCAGCACACGTACAGCTCGACGATGATCTCGGCCTTCTTGATCTAGCAAGATAGACGGAGAGGTAGATGAGTTCTCCGACAGCGTGACGGCGCTCCGGAGGTTGGTGGTGATCTAATCTCAGCAGGGCTCCGCCCGAGCTCCGCAGAAACGCGATCTAGAGGTAAAACTGTGGAGATATGTCGTCGGGCTGCCGTGGCAAAGTTGTCTCAAATCAGCCCTAAAACCTCCGTATATATAGGGGGAAGAGGGGGAGCCTTGCCTTGGGGTCCAAGGACCCTCAAGGGGGTCGGCCGAGGCAAGGGGGGGAGTCCTCCCCTTCCAAACCGAATCCAACTAGGTTTGGAAGGAGGAGTCCTTCCCCTTTTTCCCACCTCCTCTTTTTTTTTCTCTTTGATTTTCTTCCTATGGCGCATAGGGCCTTCTTGGGCTGTCCCACCAGCCCACTAAGGGCTGGTGCACCACCCCAAGGCCTACGGGCTTCCCCGGGGTGGGTTGCCCCCCCGGTGAACACCCGGAACCCATTCGTCATTCCCGGTACATTCCCGATAACTCCGAAAACCTTCTGGTAATCAAATGAGGTCATACTATATATCAATATTCGTTTCCGGACCATTCCGGAAACCCTCGTGACGTCTGTGATCTCATCCGGGACTCCGAACAACATTCGGTAACCAACCATATAACTCAAATACGCATAAAACAACGTCGAACCTTAAGTGTGCACACCCTGCGGGTTCGAGAACTATGTAGACATGACCCGAGTGACTCCTCGGTCAATATCCAATAGCGGGACCTGGATGCCCATATTGGATCCCACATATTCTACGAAGATCTTACCGTTTGAACCTCAGTGCCAAGGATTCATATAATCCCGTATGTCATTCCCTTTGTCCTTCGGTATGTTACTTGCCCGAGATTCGATCATGAGTATCCGCATACCTATTTCAATCTCGTTTACCGGCAAGTCTCTTTACTCGTTCCGTAATACAATATCCTGCAACTTACACTAAGTCACATTGCTTGCAAGGCTTGTGTGTGATGTTGTATTACCGAGTGGGCCCCGAGATACCTCTCCGTCACACGGAGTGACAAATCCCAGTCTCGATCCATACTAACTCAACGAACACCTTAGGAGATACCTGTAGAGAATCTTTATATTCACCCAGTTACGTTGCGACGTTTGATACACACAAAGCATTCCTCCGGTGTCAGTGAGTTATATGATCTCATGGTCATAGGAACAAATACTTGACACGCAGAAAACAGTAGCAACAAAATGACACGATCAATACGCTACGTCTTATTAGTTTGGGTCTAGTCCATCACGTGATTCTCGTAATGACGTGATCCAGTTATCAATCAACAACACCTTGTTCATAATCAGAAGACCCTGAATATCTTTGATCAACTGGCTAGCCAACTAGAGGCTTGCTAGGGACAGTGTTTTGTCTATGTATCCACACATGTATATAAGTCTTCATTCAATACAATTATAGCATGGATAATAAACGATTATCTTGATACAGGAATTATAATAATAACTCTATTTATTATTGCCTCTAGGGCATAATTCCAACACAAACAATGCTTGTACTTTTCTTGCTCAAACTGTAACCTTGTTAATAGCATTGTTATTGTGATGTTTACCCACGAAGAAGCTCACAGCTCCCAAAACCAAACTACTTACTCTCCTTTTATCTTGGTGAAACAACATTTTATATTCTCTAGCTATGTGTAGTAAACAAAAATATTCTACTCTCTCCTGAGTTATCTCGTAGAGGATAACGACCAACGAGTTTCATTGTCATCTGTATCTGCAATTCCGTTTGTCACGTGTGTGGCGGTGCATCCGAGGTCGGAGCACATCTCTGTGAGGTAGATCGTGTGTACAATTTTGTTTTATATATGAAACAACCGTCGCCCAAGCGTGGAGGCGCCTGTGCACATCCGTGCTTCTGCCTAATAATAATTTCGTATTCTTGTTTTCCATCATGCACGTTCCTTCCTAAATCCAATGATTTCATATTTTTCCCGTCTAAAGGCATGCTTCGTGTTAGTGCACCAGCCGTGCATGTCGTACGTTCACCCGTGGATCTTCTGCGTATACACCCGTGCCTATTCAATTAAACCGTGATTCATATTTCCTTACACCCAGGCGCTCACTTGTGTATTTATTGCATACACAGCCATGCGTCTGACCCCTCATCTGCTCCCTCCCCACTTATGGCTAGTAACATTTTTTTTGGTGTTGACGGAAAAATTGCCATGAAAAGTAGACAATTAATAAATTCGCATGGATCAAAAAAATCCAATCAGAATTCGAGCGGTTGCGTCACAAACCCACGATCTGCATGAACGCACCTGAAGAGAGATCGTGCATCAGAATTAGAGCGTTGTGTCGCAAACCCATGATGTGCACGAACGCATCTGAAGAGAGATCGTGCCCACATCGGTTATCACCATGCGACGCCATTAATTGATGTCTTCTTGCATGGCATGGAACCTCCTCCACATACAATCGACAACGCTCGTGTGCCCGCCGATCGTTTTCCACAAAAACCCTTCTGCAGGCTATGGGGTTCATAAGAGAACGCAAGCAGGTTCAGGCTCAAGGCACCACCAAGCTGCACATAATCCACACCAACGACTTGCGGAAGGTGGAGGCCATCATCGATCAGTACGAGCAGCATCTCCAGATACAACGCAACAAGATTGTCGGAGTTGATGTGGAGTACACTGATACGTCCATTTTGAATCATGCTTTTATGTTTATATTTATCGCTTTATGGGCTGTTATTACACTTCACGGTACAATACTTATGCCTTTTCTCTCTTATTTTATAAGATTTACATGAAGAGGGAGAATGTCGGCAACTGGAATTCTGGTCTGAAAAAGGAGCAAGTTTGAGATACCTATTCTGCGCAACTCCAAAAGCCATGAAAATCAACGAGGAATTATTTTGGATTTTATAAAAAATACTGGGCGGAAGAAGTACCAGAGGGGATCCACTAGGAGGCCACAAGCCTGCCAGGCGCAACCTACCCCCTGGCCGCGCCTAGGTGGCTTTTGGGCCCCCTGTTTCCCCTCTATCTCCCATCTTTTGCTATAAGGAGGGTTTTGTTCCGGAAGAAATCAGGAGGAGGCTTTCGGGAGGAATCGCCGCCGCCACCTGGCGGAACTTTAGCAGAACCAATCTAGAGCTCCGGCAGGGCCGTCCTGCCGGGGAAACTTCCCTCCCAGAGGGGGAAATCGTCACCATCATCATCACCAACACTCCTCTCATCGGAGGGGACTCATCACCATCAACATCTTCATCAGCACCATCTCATCTCCAAACCCTAGTTCATCTCTTGTAACCAATCTCCGTCTCGCGGCTCCGATTGGTACTTGTAAGGTTGCTAGTAGTGTTAATTACTCTTGGTAGTTGATGCTAGTTGGATTACTCAGTGGAAGATCATATGTTCAGATCTCTTATGCTATTCAATACCTCTCTGGTCATGAACATAATTATGCTTTGTGAGTAGTCACTTTTGTTCCTGAGGACATGGGATAAGTCTTGCTATTAGTAGTCATGTGAATTTGGTATTCGTTCGATATTTTGATGCGTTGTATGTTGTTTTTCCTCTAGTAGTATTATGTTAACATAGACTACATTACACTTCACCATTATTTGGGCCTAGAGGAAGGCATTGGTAAGTAATAAGTAGATGATGAGTTTCTAGAGTGACAAAAGCTTAAACCCTATTTTATGCGTTGCTTCGTAAGGGGCTGATTTGGATCCACTAGTTTAATGCTATGGTTAGACTTAGTCTCAATTATTCTTTCGTAGTTGGGGATGCTTGCGAGAGGGGTTAATCATAAGTGGGATGTTTTTCCAAGTAAGGGCAGGACCCAAGCACCGGTCCACCCACATATCAAACTATCAAAGTAGCGAACGCGAATCATATGAACATGATGAAAATTAGCTTGACAGAAATTCCCATGTGTCCTCGGGAGCGCTTTACCTCATATAAGAGCTTGTCCAGGCTTGTCCCTTGCTACAAAAGGGATTGGGCCACCTTGCTGCACCTTTGTTACTATTGCTACTTGCTACTTGCTATGAATTATCTTATCACACAACTATCTGTTACCAATAATTTCAGTGCTTGCAGAGAATACCTTGCTGAAAACCACTTATCAGTTGTGGGTCATCAAGACTCCTTTCTGGCGCCATTGCCGGGGAGTGAAGCGCCTTTGGTAACTAGAATTTTGTAAGGAAACATTTATATAGTGTGCTGAAATTTATTGTCACTTGTCACTATGGAGACTAATCCTTTGAGGAGCTTGTTCGGGGCATCTTCACCTCGAACGGAAGCACAAGGAGTTGCTCCTCAACCTACTGCACCTACTTCAACCTACTTCACCTCAAAAATATTTGTTATGAAACTCCTTCGGGTATGCTAGAGAAACTGTTGACTAATCCTTCTACAGGAGATGGAACATCACATCTTGACTTGCATCTAATCTGTGTAGATGAAGTTTGTGGTTTCTTTAAGCTTGCAGGTTTGCCCGAGGATGAGGTCAAGCAGAAGGTATTTCCCTTATCTTTTAGGGATAAATCATTGACAGGGTATAGGCTATGTGATGATACTGGATCATGGAACTACAACTGATTGAAATTGGAATTTCATCAAAAGTTTTATCCTATGCATTTGGTACATCGTGATCGGAATTATATCTATAATTTTTGTCCTCGTGATAGAAAAAGTATCGCTCAAGCCTGGGGGAGGCTTAAATCAATGTTATATTCATGCCCCAACCATGAGCTCTCGAGAGAAATTATTATTCAGAACTTCTATGCTCGGCTTTCTCATGATAATTGCACCATGCTTGACACTTATTGTACCAGTTCTTTTATGAAGAGAGATATTGACTTCAAATGGAATTTATTGGAAAGAATTAAACGCAACCCTGTACATTGGGAGTTTGATGAAGGTAAGGAGTCACGTATGAATCTTAAGTTCGATTGCGTTAAATCCTTCGTTGAAACAAATACTTTTTGTGATTTTAGCGCTAAACATGGACATGACTCTGAGATAGTAGATTCATTATGTGAATCATTTATTGCTCATATTAATCTCCCTAAAGAGAAGTGGTTTAAATATCATCCTCCCTTAGAAGTCAATGTAGTTAAACCCAATCTAGTTGAAGAGAAAGTCATTGCTTATAATGATCCTATTGTTCCTAGTGCTTACATTGAGAAACCACCTTTCCCTGTTAGAATAAAGGATCATTCTCAAGCTTCAACTGTGATACGTAGGGGCTACATTATAACACCTACACCCGCTGAGCAAAGTAGAGTTGAACCTAGCATTGCTATTATCAAAGACCTCCTATCCAACAATGTTGATAGCCATTATATTCACTTCTATGAAGATGCTGCTAGAATTGCTAAAACTCATGGTAGAGACAAACATAGGCCTGTTGTTGGCACACCTGTTGTTTCTGTTAAGATAGGAGATCATTGTTATCATGGTTTATGTGACGTGGGTGCTAGTGTTAGTGCAATACCTCAATCTTTATATGATGAAATTAAAGACGGGATTGTACCTGTCGAGATGGAACCTATGGATGTCACTATTCAGCTTGCCAATAGAGATACTATCTGCCCTTTGTGAATTGTTAGAGATGTTGAAGTCTTGTGTGGTAAAACTAAGTATCCTGCTGATTTTCTCGTTCTTGCTACCACACAAGATAGCTTTTGTCCCATCATATTTGGCAGACCTTTCCTTAATACTGTCAATTCTCATATTGACTGTGAGAAGCAAACTGTCACTGTTGGCTTTGAAGGTATCTCACATGAGTTCAATTTCTCCAAGTTTGGTAGACAACCTCATGAAAAAGAGTTGTCTAGTAAGGATGAAATTATTGCCCTAGCTTCTATTGTTGTGCCTCCTACTGATCTTTTAGAGCAATACTTGCTTGAGCATGAAAATGATATGCATATGGATGAAGGGAATGAGATAGATAGAGTTATCTTTGAACAACATCATATTCTTAAGAATAATTTTCATGTTGAATTGCTTGGAGATCCACCCCCACCAAAGGGTGATCCTGTGTTCGAGCTTAAACAGTTACCTACTACTCTTAAGTATGCTTATCTCGATGAAAAAGAGATATATCTTGTTATTATTAGTGCTAGCCTTTAAGAACATGAAGAAAAGAAATTACTGAAAACTCTAAGGAAGCACCGTGCTGCTATTGGATATACTCTTGATGATCTTAAGGGCATTAGTCCTACTCTATGCCAGCATAAAATTAAAACCGATCCTGATTCCAAACCAGTTGCCGATCATCAACGGAGATTAAATCCTAAGATGAAAGAGGTAGTAAGAAAAGAAGTATTAAAGCTCCTGGAAGCAGGTATTATCTATCCTATTGCTCATAGTGATTGGGTAAGTCTGGTGCATTGCCTCCCTAAGAAGGGAGGTATTACCATTGTCCCTAATGATAAATATGAATTGATCCCACAGAGGAAAGATCATTACCCTTTGCCTTTTATTGATCAAATGCTAGAGAGTTGTCTAAACACACACACTTCTGCTTTCTAGATGGTTATTCCGGTTTCTCCCAAATAACTGTTGCACAATCTGATCAGGAGAAAACCACTTTTACCTGCCCTTTCGGTACCTTTGCTTACATACGTATGCCTTTTGGCTTATGTAATGCACCTGGTACCTTTCAAAGATGTATGATGGCTATATTCTATGACTTTTGTGAAAAGATTGTTAAGGTTTTCATGGATGACTTCTCTGTTTACGGGTCTTCTTTTGATGATTGCCTCAGCAACCTTGATCGAGTTTTGCAGAGATGTAAAGATACCAACCTTGTCTTGAATTGGGAGAAGTGCCACTTTATGGTTAATGAAGGCATCATCATAGGACATAAAATTTCTAAAATAGGTATTGAAGTCGATAAGCCTAAGGTTGACGAGATCCAGAAAATGCCATGCCCTACAAACATTAAAGGTATAAGAAGTTTCCTTGGTCATGCTGGTTTCTATAGAAGGTTCATTAAGGACTTTTCTAAAATTGCTAGGCCTCTTACCAATCTCTTGCAAAAGGATATTCTTTTTTGTTTTTGACGATGATTGTGAGGAAGCCTTTGAAATACTTAAGAAGGCCTTGATAACTACACCTATTGTTCAACCACCTGATTGGAACATACCTTTGGAAATTATGTGTGATGCTAGTGATTATGATGTTGGTGCTGTTGTAGGAAAAAGAGTTGACAAGAAATTGAATGTTATTCATTATGCTAGTAAAACTCTAGAGAGTGCCAAAGAAACTATGATACTACTGAAAAATGAATTTTTAGAAGTCGTGTTTGCATGTAAAAAGTTCAGATCTTACATTGTTGATTCCAAGGTTACTATTCACACTGATCATGCTGCTATTAAGTATGTGATGGAAAAGAAAGATGCTAAACCTAGACTTATCAGACGGGTTCTCTTGCTACAAGAATTTGATTTGCATGTTGTTGATAGGAAGGGTGCTAAGAACCCCGTAGCAGATAACTTGTCTAAGTTGGAGAATGTTCTTGATGACCCACAACCTATTGATGATAGATTTCCTGGTGAGCAATTGAGTGTCATCAATACTTCACGTAGTACACCTTGGTATGCTGATTATGCAAATTATATTGTTGCCAAATATATACCACCTAGTTTCACATACCAGCAAAAGAAGAAATTCTTCTTTGATTTGAGACTTTACTTTTGGGATGATCCTCACCTTTATAAGGAAGGAGTAGATGGTGTTATTAGACGTTGTGTACCTGAGAATGAACAGGGACAGATCCTACAGAAGTGTCACTCCGAGGCTTACGGAGGACACCATGCGGGAGATAGAACTGCACACAAGGTATTGCAATCCAGTTTCTATTGCCCAACTCTCTTCAAGGATGCCCGTAAGTTTGTCTTGTCTTGTGATGAATGTCAAAGAAGAGGTAATATCAGTAAACGTCAGGAAATGCCTATGAATTATTCACTTGTCATTGAACCATTTGATGTTTGGGGTTTTGATTATATGGGGCCTTTTCCAAAGTCCAACGGGTATACTCATATCCTAGTTGTTATTCATTACGTTACTAGGTGGGTAGAAGCTATCCCAACTAGTAGTGCTGATCATAACACTTCTATTAGGATGCTTAAAGAAGTTATTTCCCCAGATTTGGAGTCCCCAAATATTTGATGACTGACGGTGGTTCACATTTTATTCATGGTGCTTTTCGTAAAACGCTTGCTAAGTATGATATCAACCATAGAATTGCATCTCCCTATCATCCTCAGTCCAGTGGTCAAGTAGAGCTAAGTAATAGAGATATTAAACTAATTCTGCAAAAGACTGTTAATAGGTCTAGAAAGAATTGGTCTAAGAAGCTCGATGATGCACTGTGGGCTTATAGAACTTATAAGAATCCCATGGGCATGTCTCCGTACAAAATGGTTTACGGTAAATCATGTCATTTACCTCTTGAGCTAGAGCATAAGGCTTATTGGGCAATCAAAGAGCTCAACTTTGATTTCAAACTTGCTGGTGAGAAGAGGTTATTTGATATTATCTCACTTGATGAATGGAGAGCTCAGGCATATGAAAATGCCAAGTTGTTCAAAGAAAAAGTTAAAAGGTGGCATGATAAAAGGATACAAAAACATGAGTTCAATGTAGGTGATTATGTCTTGCTATACAATTCTCGTTTAAGATTTTTTGCACGCAAGCTTCTCTCTAAATGGGAAGGTCCTTACATTGTTGAGGAAGTATATCGTTCCGGTGCCATCAAGATCAACAAAACGGAAGGTAATTTTCCGAGAGTGGTAAATGGGCAAAGAATCAAGCATTATATCTGAGGTACTCCCATAAATGTTGAAAGCAATGTTATTAATACCATAACTCCGGAGGAGTACATAAGGGATATTTATCAGCCTGTTTCACACTCCATAAATGAAGAGGTATGTGATTCGGTAAGTAAACCGACTCCAAAACTTTTCCAGTAGCAAATTTTCTCCTCTTTGGAATTTTTAGAAAAATAGAAAAATTTAAAACAGTCCGGAAAGCGCACGACGAGGCGAGAAGCCTGCCAGGCACGGCCTACCCCCGTGGCCGTGCCTGGATGGCTTATGGACACCTCGTGTGCCTCCCGGACTCCGTTTTCTTGCGGAGTACTCCTTTTGGTCGGGAAAATTCATTATATATTCTCCTGGAAGGTCCGACCCTCGTATCGCGCAAATATCCTCTGTTTTTGTTTCGAGCCTGTCTTTGCTGCAGATTTAGGGTAAGGATATCGTCTCAGGAATATGTCGAGGAGAACGATCTCCGTCAAGTCGATGAAGAAGTAAATGCTGATCTGAAAAGAATGGAGGTCATGGAGGCCAAGGAAAGGCTGCTTGAAGAAACTAAGGGCAAAACTAAGGAGGAGAATCCGGCGTTGGACGAAGGGCAATCTGTGCTCAACAAGGAAGAAGCTGAGGAAGAGGATTTTCTTCAACCCTATCTCCACCTTTTACCTCCATCCTTGATTGAACTCTTGAGGTTATGTGAAATAACTCGTGTTCATAATACTTATCTCACCCGCGAAGTTGTTTTGCTGGAGAAACATATCACAGAACTCCAAGGCATAAATCAAAGATTGATGGCCCTCTTGAAATCAAAAGACAGGACAACTCCACCACCATCACCTTCAAAGGAAGACAATTAAGCAAGGGTATGGGAAATCCCCTTGGGTTGTGCCAAGCTTGGTGGAGTTTCCCTGGTATCGTATCACCATCACATCTTTTGCCTTTACCTTTTTTTTAGTTCAATCCTTTTTGGTTTTATCTTTCTCTAGTAGAATAAAGTTCTTAGTGTTCTAGGCTTGATTTTTGCTTTGTGTTACCCCCAATGTATTCGATCTCGTGAGTCATATAATAAAGAGTACTTTAGTTAAGGGCCTTTCCTCATGCCATGATCTAAAGAATAATAAAAGAACAAAAGCATGAAAGATCATGTAATGATCTTATGGGAAGTGATGGCTTCACATATAAAAAGAATGATGATTGAAACTTGTTGTGGGTGGACAAACGTAGACCTTGGTCATTGTTGCAATTAATAGGAAGTAATAAAGAAGGATAGGTTCACATATAAATATATCATCTTGGGCACCATCTATGATTGTGAACACTCATTAAACTATTACATGCTTAGAAGTAGATGTCGGACAAGGAAGACAACATAATGAATTATGTTTGCTTGGTTCCGAACAATGTTATATGACTAGCGATCCCTTAGCATATGACGATTGCTTCCACCTCATATCAGCCAAAACTTCCGCACTAAGTAGAGATACTACTTGTGCATCCATAAACCTTCAACCCAGTTTTGCCATGAGAGTCCGCCATACCTACCTATGGATTGAAGAAGATCCCTCAAGTAAGTTGTCATCGGTGCAAGTAATAAAAATTGCTCCCTAAATATGTATAATCTATTACTGTATGGAAAATAAGGTTTGTCTGAACCTGTGATGAGGAAGACATAAAAGCGACAGACTGCATAATAAAGTTCTTTATCACATGAGGCAATATAAAGTGACGTTCCTCCACACTAAGAGATCACACATACAAACCTCAAAAGCGCATGACAACCTCTGCTTCCCTCTGCGAAGGGCCTATCTTGTACCTTTACATTTTGTCCTTAAAAGAGTCATGGTGATCGACATCAATTCCTTATTTAGCCTTTATCTTGGCTAACGTCATATGCTAGGGAAAGATCTATATTCACATGTCAACTTGGAAGTAAGTATCCATGAATTATTATTGTTGACATTACCCTTGAGGTATGTAGTAGGGAGGCGAAACTGCAAGCCCCTATCTTTCTCTGTGGCCAACTGAAACTTGGATATCATGAATACCACGTGAGTTTTAGCAGTTGTACAAGACGAAAGGATGATTGAGTGTGTGGATTTGCTTTACAAGATCTTATTTGACTCTTTCCGTTGTTATGAAAAATTTCAATTGCTTCAATGACTAAAGATTATTGGTTGTTAATTCTCAATAAGGTTCTTGACCCATACTTTACTTTGTGAAGGATTCATCACTTTAGCATAAGAGTTTATATAACGATATTGTTGTTCTAATTATGATCATGATGCCTGCATGTCCGTATTTTGTTTTATCGACACCTCTATCTCTAAACATGTGGGCATATTTATTGATCTCGGCTTCCGCTTGAGGACAAGCGAGGTATAAGCTTGGGGGAGTTGATACGTCCATTTTGCATCATGCTTTTATGTTGATATTTATCGCTTTATGGGCAGTTATTACACTTCACGGTACAATACTTATGCCTTTTCACTCTTATTTTATAAGGTTTACATGAAGAGGGAGAATGCCGACAGCTGGAATTCTGGTCTGAAAAAGGAGCAAGTTTGAGATACCTATTCTGCGCAACTCCAAAAGCCGTGAAAATCAACGAGGAATTATTTTGGATTTTATAAAAAATACTGGGCCGAAGAAGTACCAAAGGGGAGCCACCAGAAGGCCACAAGCCTGCTAGGCGCGGCCTAGCCCCCTGGTCGCGCCTAGGTGGCTTGTGGGCCCCCTGTTGCCCCTCTGGCTCCCATCTTTTTCTATAAGGAGGGTTTCGTTCTAGAAAAAATCAGGAGGAGGCTTTCGGGAGGAATCGCCGCCGCCACGAGGCGGAACTTGAGCAGAACCAATCTAGAGCTCCGGCAGGGCCGTCCTACCAGGGAAACTTCCCTCCCGGAGGGGGAAATCGTCGCCATCATCATAACCAATACTCCCCTCATCAGACGGAACTCGTCACCATCAACATCTTCATCAGCACCATCTCATCTCCAAACCCTAGTTCATCTCTTGTAACCAATCTCCGTCTCGCGACTCCGATCGGTACTTGTAAGGTTGCTAGTAGTGTTAATTACTCTTTGTAGTTGATGCTAGTTGGATTACTTGGTGGAAGACCATATTTTCAGATCTCTAATGCTATTCAATACCTCTCTGGTCATGAACATAATTATGCTTTATGAGTAGTCACTTTTGTTCCTGAGGACATGGGATAAGTCTTCCTATAAGTATTCATGTGAATTTGGTATTCGTTCGATATTTTGATTCGTTGTATGTTGTTTTTCCTCTAGTGGTGTTATGTGAACGTAGACTACATAACACTTCACCATTATTCGGGCCTAGAGGAAGGCATTGGGAAGTAATAAGTAGATGATGGGCTGCTAGATTGACAGAAGCTTAAACCCTAGTTTATGCGTTGCTTCGTAAGGGGCTGATTTGGATCCACTAGTTTAATATTATGGTTAGACTTAGTCTCAATTGTTCTTTCGTAGTTGCGGATGCTTGTGAGAGGGGTTAATCATAAGTGATCTGTTTGTCCAAGTAAGGGCAGCACCCAAGCACCGGTCCACCCACGTATCAAACTATCAAAGTAGCGAATGCGAATCATATGAACATGATAAAAACTAGCTTCACAGAAATTACCATGTGTCCTCGGGAGCGCTTTACCTCATATAAGAGTTTGTCCAGGCTTGTCCCTTGCTACAAAAGGGATTGGGCCACCTTGCTGCACCTTTGTTACTATTGCTACTTGCTACTTGCTACGAATCATCTTATCACACAACTATCTGTTACCGATAATTTCAGTGCTTGCAGAGAATACCTTGCTGAAAACCACTTGTCAGTTCCTTCTGCTCCTCGCTCGGTTCGACACTCTTACTTATCGAAAGGACTACAATAGATCCCCTACACTTGTGGGTGGTCATACACCTACGAGGAAGCACACAAGCAGAAGGCCGCCCTCATCCAGCTGTTCGTCGGTAATTCCTAGCCGGTGCTGCTATTCCAACTGAGCGCCACCCAACAGAGGTGCACGGTATTCGACAACTTCCTCCTTGAACCAAGGTACACTTTTCCTAGCTTTTCCATCGATTAGGATATCGAGAAGCTGCACCGCGTGGACCTGCATATCGCGCACTTTGTCGACATCCAGAAGGAATGGAGGGTGCCCGAAAGCACCAAGCATACGGACTCGCTTGGTGACGTCTCTAGCATGCTCATTGATGACTACTACATGAGCATGAAGCGGAAGCTTACAAACGAAGATCACAAGCACTGGGTGTGCATGCCCTTGTCCATGAAGCATGTCCAGTACGCAACAAAGCACGCTTACGCCGCGTACGAGATATGGAGTGGCATCACCGTCACTCAGGATGGACTTCGCTGCGCAATGCTGGAGAAGTCCAAGAAGTGTGGCAGGACCTGGGGAGATGACGTCTGGTGAAGATTTAGATTGATTGCTTTCTAGTTATATTAGATTGTTGATCACATTTGCTTTACATTAGATAAAGTAGGTTGTTTGCTTTTTCGAAACACAGATTTTCTTGTCATTGTAGTTTCCATTGTAATCATGCATTTGCTTATGGATTAAACAAGTTCTTTTCACTTCTATGGTATAGCAAGTATGAACAAGTTTAAACGTATTAAGAGTTACTATGTCATTTTCAGTTATAGTTTTGCGAATGTTTCGGGCCACACCTTCATCGCCAAAGGCTACTTCTCCCACCTTGCAAAAATTTCCGCTGAATAGTACACCCTTGGACAGTCGCGCCCGTGTGACGTGAAAAATTGGATGACACGTTCACACACAGAGTCACGGCTGCACGGCCAAAATAAGGACGCCTTGTGATTAAGAAAACGCACGGGCCTTTATGACAGTGGTCTTGCCTGGTTTTTTGCGGAAGTTGGAGAGAAAATGGTGTAGTGTGGTGGAGGTATTTTCTCCGCAATTGATTCGTAGTGTAGCGGAAGGCGGTTCGTTCGAGTAACGTAGTGGGTTTTGCAGTTTCTGTGCATGGCAACCGCCCAGCGGGAGTGGCAGTGGTAGAATCCTCGGTTCCTTAATCGTGAGTGGGTTTTTCCATGGCCTAATTTAATTGCTACCATACCTATCGCGTCAAATGGCAGTGCTATTCTGAATTTACGTGCCCCAGTTGTAGGTTTTTAGGTGGTAATCAAGGCACATAGACCAAGTTGGACTAGCGGTAGTCCAGAATATACATGATGTGAAAGCAAAAACAGCCATGCAATGAGATAAGTTCATATATGATTGTTATTATTGAGGCACCAATTACTTACCAAATCATAGTGCATGTTTTTCCTTCCGCGAGAGGCATGTTGTGCTAACTCTAGAGACATGGCAGCGCCTCTCTTTTTCTTCGAGAAGCACAGTTGTGCTTCCGCCCTAGGCATGGTGTTTCTATCAGGAGATGCACGGCCTTGCGGGACAGTCACCCGGCGAGAGGCACGATTTTTCATTCACTTCGTCTATTTCAATGACGCGTAACCCATCTGTTCACCCTACAAATGTCACTAGTGACATGTTGTTTGTAGAGGCACGGCTGTGGTGTTACTCGAGAGGCACTCCATGTGAAAACAGTATACCAGTATCAGAGGTGTTATTAGAAGCACGTCTATACGTGTAGAAAACGCACGTCACCTAAGCCTTGTTCAAAATGTTTTCTGTCGCTCCGCTTGTTCTGAAACAAATACCAGAACATAAAATATCAGAGGTGCAACGCCATCAAGACAGAAGAATCACGCCTTTTCTTAAGGATACACACGGGTTTCCAAGTTGGACTACCACGTTCTGAAGGTTCATGATGTGAATGCAAAAACAACACATCAATGAGATAAGTGCCTAATATCAATGAGAGGCACAGTCGTGCCTCCGCCAGAGGCATGGTTTTGTTATCGGGGGATGCACGGCCAAGCGGTACAGGCACTCGGCCAGAGGCGCGATTTTTTCTTCACTGCCTCTATGTCTATGACGCGTAACCCATCAGTTCACCCTACAAATGTCACAAGTGACATGTGGCTTGTAGAGGCACGGCCGTGGTGTTACTGGAGAGGCACTCCATTTGAAAACAGTACATGAGTAAGGCAGCCGATTATTAGAGGCACGTCTATACGTGTGGAAAACACACGTCACCTAAGCCTTGTTCAAAATGTTCATTAAGAGTACGCACTGGTTTTTAGTCTAGCTAAGGAACGACGCAGAAGTTGAACGATTTGTTTTGCAACTATTGCAAGCGCCACACTTCACACAGTTTTCCTGTAGAGATCAGTAACTACAAGTGAGAGCAACTCCTTGTCGGCCACGACTCCCTTGTTGATTGTGAAGAGCACAACCGAGTCTATTGTCAATTCAGCTGCATTTGTCAAAGCAGAAAACCCGGATATTGCCAACCTTCCATCTTTGTGCAAGCAGTACGTGCGAGGGAATTCGACCGAACTAGAAAGTTCAACAAGTTTGATGCTGCCCTTTAGAGGAAAATATCCAACCTTCATCCTTAGAGCACGGGCAACAATAGTAGGTATTTTCTGTACAAAAACAAATCGTTGTAAGTTGTGAAATTGTATCAAGGGGAATGACATTTGGAGAAAGAAGAAATGACTTACCAAACGGCCTTGGTGAACATTGCTAAAATTTAGACAGTGCACAAAGGCAATCAGAGGGGTGTCTTTAGCACTTAAAACGAGGCTGGTCACGTACACCATTTCAGTATATGAAAGTTGTATGCCTCAGGTGTAGAGAGTCTTGTCTAGGTAGTTTCTCTGGGATATACCGAGGTCTTCAAGATCTGAAACAATAAAATCATCTATAAGTCAACGTGTGTGAATCAAGGAAAAAATGTCGACAGAACAGTAAAAATAAATATTCAGTCCTACAATCTTAATCGAGATTCAGATGGCATGGTCTTTTTATAGGCGAGTGTAACATACCAACAGAAGGATTGGGAACGGCTTTGTGAGTCCCTAGAGCTTCATTCAACTCCATTTGATTGTGAAAGAAGAAATCTTTGCCTTGCAAATCTAGTTTATTAATATCACCATAACAAAGATCATAGTCATGCATAATCTTTTCCCACCCAGGACCATGAAACTTGGACCAGTCAGCGCTATCGGTAAACTTAATATTGTATGACAACTCCTCATCGGTGCCAAACACAAGGTTAAAACCATCATTTTGAAAACCCTCATCTAAAGCTTCATCTTGCCAAAATGAAATCAAAGAGAGGACCTGCTTCCGGTAATAGCAAGGAGCATACTGCCAAATAAGAAAAATAAATAAGTAATGAATCATATAGCAAAACAACCATGCAAAAAAGCTACTGACAAGAATGATTTTGTGTCACTATTTATATATTTTATATTGCAAGACTAATATTATTGCTTATGTAAGAACGGTAGAAGCAAAGCCACAAAACAAAATGTTCTTGTTACCGGTACCCAAAATTTACCAGGTACGACTCATAACAACGAGGCAAAGGGATAATCATGAATGAGTGGTCAACAACTGATTCACCACCATGACAACCGAGGTTCCAGCAAACATTGCAGTTCATCGCTGTCTACAAATACAAAACAATATATAAGACTGAGATGCACCAGATTTATGACAATATGTGTAAACAAAACAATATATAAGACTGAGTTGCAACAGAATTGGAAAAAATTATATAGATCTTTGACAACATGTGTAACCATTTATACCAAGACTATGCATTAGTGATATATACTCAATTTAATCTCAAAAGAGGACATAGTTTTGTACATCCTTTGATGTTAATGTTTATATGTAGAAAAATTCACACATCTACCACTAGTGGCAGAGATTGGATATTTAAAACAGGTAACATATGCAGGAATCCCACGTACGCTAGCTAATTCACATTGCAAACAAGAGTGGAGATCTAAGTAAGACATACGAACCGTAGATAGAAACAGGGGAACACGCTAAACTGAAAGAACCACATCTGATGATAAAGAGGAAGAGCAAGTAACTCTGTTTACGAGATACAAGGAGGCTCATATTGACGGAGTAATTATTGGAGAAAAGAGAGACGTAAATGTAGAAACGGAGATGCCGTTTCGCCACACAAAATCACACGTACAGATATAAAATAGGTAACATATGCAGGAATCCGACATACGCTAGCTAAATCACACTGCAAAAAAGAGTGGAGATCTAAGTAAGACATACGAACCGTAGACAGAAAGAGGGGAACGCGCTAAACTGAAAGAACCAGATCTGATGATAAAGCGGAAGAGCAAGTAACTCTGTTTAAGAGATATAGAGAGGCTTGCATTGATGGAGTAATTATTGGATTAAAGTGAGTGTGGTGGTAAGTACATGCTTTCCGACGTTTGGTGGTGGAGTGGGACCATGTGAAAACTTCTTGCGAAGGCTCGCCTACTGACATGTGGGCCATCTTCCCGACGAATCCACGTGTCAGCTTCAGAACGGCAATGTGCGAAATGGCGTCTGGGTCCTGAACCATGCTTCGATATATTCTGGAGTGGCTGTGAGGGTCCCACCACACTCACTTTCCCCATTCATTCACCTCGAGCTTGCTGCTTCTATTATGCTCTCCTCCTATCTCGTTGCCCTCAAAGATCCCAATCGAATCCTCGCGAAAAGGTGATTCCCTAACAAAAATCTTTCCATAAATTTGTTCCTTGTTGTATTCTCCTCCGATTCATCTCATTTCTTTTTGTTAATTCTTCTTATTATGCTATAATTTTTACATCTTAGATTATTTACTTCTTAGAGAAACCCTAGCTCAAACTTGTGTATTGAATAGTTAGTGCGTATTGAATAGTCATTCTCTGAAATGCAGGATGACACAGTTCGTTTACGCTGAGGTTTTTGCTGAGTCGGTGGCAAAGCGTGAACACAAATTTATTGATAAAAAAATGAACGACTGGGTGGGAGCGATTGATGCGTTGAATGCGGCTTGTAGAGCCTTTTCAAACTTCTATTTTTATAAGGACGTTGGGAAAAGAATAATCGACAAAAAGGAGAGCGAGATCACCAAGCTGAAGAAGAGGGAAAAAGGTTGTCGACGTGATCTTGCATTACATGTTGCGCTTTGTGCAACAAGGGAAGAACATGAACAGTTTAACATTCAGAACCATGGTCAGGTTATTGATTGGTTAGTAAAGCAACCTTTTTCGCCACTGCCGAAGCAGGCTTCTCGTTGGGCATGGGTCAAAGAAAGAAATGATGTCATTTGCTGCAATCCTGGACCTAAAGACAATGAGGCTATGTAATTTTTTTCATTTGGCATTACAATGTCATGTACCCATCAGCCTTCTATCTAATCTTTATCATTTGAACTATGTAATCTGGATCATTTGAACTATGAAATCTTCATCATTTGAACTATGTAATCTTCATCATTTGGCACTACAATGTCATGTATCCATTAGCCTGCCATCTAATCTTTATCATTTGAACTATGTAATATGGATCATTTGAACTATGTAATCTTCATCATTTGAACTATGTAATCTTCATCATTTGGCACTACAATGTCATGTATCCATCAGCCTGTTATCTAATCTTTATCATTTGAACTATGTAATCTGGATCATTTGAAACTATGTAGTCTTCATCACTTTAACTATGTAATCTTCATCATTTGAACTATGTAATCTTTATCATTCATAACAAGTACACAAAGTACACAAAATAAAGATAACACAACAGCCATGGGAGTGCAGCCAATAACAGGCACGGGAGTGCAGCCCTATAGGCACTGGAGTGCAGCCCCTATTGACACTGGAGTGCAGCCTCTACAGCCACGGCAGTGCAACCGCTAACAGGCACGGGAGTGCAGCCCCTATAGGGACGGTAGTGCATCCCCTATAGGCATGGAGCCACAACCACTATAGGCATGGGAGGATAGCCTCTACAGCCACAGTAGTGCAGCCACTAACAGGCACGGGAGTGCATCCCTTATAGGCACGGGAGTCCAACCCCTATAGGCACGGTGCCACAACCACTATAGGCACGGGAGGACAACTCTGCATACACGAGACCAAATCTCATAGTTTCATCTTCTTGTGCGGTCATGCTGTCACCTTGACTTGTAGCCAGTAGTGTCAAGCTATCTGACCAATTCCTGGTCCATCTGGGGATGATAAAATATTTTGGAAGGTGTTCAACCATGCCTCTCTGGTCCATAACGTTAAGTACATGGCAGCACTGTATGCCATCCCTAGTCATCTTCTTGCAGCTGCATGTGTATATTTCCTTATGCTCATCCACATCTACCCTGAAGTCAGACCTATCAAATTCCTCACCTGGGTACGGTTTCCTGTCTTTATCTTGCGATGACATCCTTTTTAAAAGGTATTGCCTACCTTTTGCCAGGTCGTGACACTTATAGTATGTGCGGTTGCGCAGCTCTCGCTGAAATTTCCTGAAAATTTCATTAGTGTATATTTCACTTGCTTCTGTTTCAAGTGGAAAACCCGTCTCTCGTGAAGGTACCTTCTCTTCTGTCTGGTGCCTTTTCTTGTGAAGCGTAGCAAGGCAATTTTGCTGCATGATGTTGTAAGCACCAACAAACATCGTTATGGTATCCTTGTGGTTCACATAATTTTTCCATATTGAGTTTGTGCTCTCATTAGGTTTGGTCGTCGATGAGAATGGATAAAAGCAGTCCTTGAAGTAGGCTGGTACCCAGAATATACGAAGTTCCCACAACGCATTCAGATGCCTATTTCCTTCTGCTTTGTATTTTGAAATCGCTCTTTTCCACGAGCCTTCATATTCATCTGCATTTAGTGATTTTTTGATTATTAGATGTAACTCATCAGACATCCCTCGATGTTGCGCAAACACTGTCGCGTTGTTCTCCTTCATGTTCTTCTGTATATGCCACAAACAGAACCTGTGCCTGGTACTCGGAAGTGCTTGCCCAATCGCCGCCTTCATCGCCTTGTCCTGGTATGTTATTATGAACTTTGATTCCTTTCCTCCCATTGCCTCAACAAATGTACTTAGGAGCCATTTGAATGACCCTATCATCTCATCCTTTAAGAGGCCTATTCCAAAAAGGATGGACGACCCATGGTTGGCAACCCCTATTATTGGTGCAAACGGTAAACCATATATATTCGTACAAAATGTCATGTCAAAAGACATGAAATCTCCGTACATTCCATAATTCATCTTGCACAAGGAGTCTATCCAGAACAGGCTTCCCACCACATTTTTTCCATCGGTCTCTTCGACATGATGAAACCCTGCCCTCTTCTTCTGCATTTCCGCAAACAACTTCATCGTGTCCTCGATATCTGTGTTCCTTTGTACAGCTCTGTCCTGGCATGCAATGTTGCTTATGTCAATCGTGTCGAACATAATTTCCCGCCTCGTTTTACCCATAGTAGTGAAGATCTGCATGATTTTCCATGGCTCTCGCCTTGCCTTCTGCAGGACGTGGACAAAAAATTTCTCCTCGGGCCTCATGTTCTTATAGCACCTCATAAATTTCAGCATCCAATCACACGGGTGTAGCACATGGTTGTGCTCTAGGTGAACATTCCTTAAGTACCATACTCCCCTCTCTGTATCTCTTTTTGTTGTTATTTCAACGGGACAGCCTGTCCTAATCAAGCAATTTCTCCTTCTATGCTTCAGAAGTCTCTCGGTCATTTTATTCACACCTTCCTTTGTGCAATGGAACACTTGGTTGTCAACCTCCTGCTCGGGACCTGCTCTTCTGGTGGTTGATCGCTTCACCGAAAAACCAATATTTTTGGCATATGTGCAGAAGAAAAAGAAGGCATCGTCCCTTGTTTTGAAATTCAACCCATCCTCTGGTTCACGTGCTTGCGTCACTTCCTCGATCGACGGGAATGCGCTTCCTTTGAACATGTCATCCATTTCTTTCTCTTCTTGCGTTCCCTTCCCAATATCGATGCTGTCCAACGTGTCTCCATTGGGGTCGTCATCGTTGTCACTTGAGATACCATCCCTTTCATGACCAGGAATTAGCTCGTTTCTGACAGAGCTGCTGTAGCTCGCTTGCTTGTCAGCTGTGGGGGCGCCATCACTGCTAGAGGTCCAGTCCATCACTACTTCTCGAACGTTATTTCCTCCTTCTATTCTGTCAACTTCACGAATGTTGTTGTTATCTGTTTCTCTGGTACCCGTAAACCCAAGGACTTGCACTCCTTCCACCTCAACATTTTTGCTGTTGCAATAGCCATCCCTGTATACTACTTGCTTCTGTGTAGGTTGTTTTCCCTTAAGGGTGGCTAAAGGAATCTTGCAGTTATTTGACTCATCTGTCATGCTCCCTGTGAAGTCCTGCACATGAAGGTTGAAAAAAATTAGATATGAGAGGCACCTGAGACATTTACATCTTATTTTATTGTTTTGAAAGCTTTAAAACAGATGTAGAATAATGTAGCAGGATTTAGCAGTAAGTTTTTGACAGGAACATACGTGGTGTAAACGAGAAGCACAGATTTATGTCAGGTAAGATACACGGTTGTGAACGCACTAAACCCACGTGCATGTGCATGTAAAAGGCACGTCCGTGCTTTTCTTTGCACTATACGATCAAAGAGACACGGCCATGCTTCTACTTTCACTCTACAATCTAAAGCAGGATTTACATACAGATAAGATGGTCGTGTCATCACCTTTCTTTCCTCATGTCTGCACTCCTCAGCACATCTTGGTGACATCCTCAGTGCATTGGATATTTCGTTGACAATCTTGAATGCCATCGGAGATCCTCTGGAAGGGCCTCTCATGTTGAACGCCAATGGCGATCCTTTGAAAGGACCTTGCCTCATCATCTTTAAATTGTCACCAGTATATCCAATCTGTTGAAGCCTTTGTTCCTGGCGTGATCCCTGTTATTTTCCTCGCAAGCCTATGGAACATGAAAAGACAGATAAATTTTATTGATTAAATTCGAATCACACAAGTCTTTGACATAATTCTTGCTTGATCGACGTTGCTATCACCTCTCCTTTATTATCATGCCGCAGATCAGTAAAGATTCTTCCTCCAATTGCTGAGATACTGCTTCTATGTGCAACATTCAATGTTCCGACATCAACGATTCTTCTCTCTGAATCTTCAACACGACCGTAAAAAAAACCAGTCCATCGGTCGACTGCTCTTCGCGACCTTTAAGCATTAACAATTAGGTGCATATGAAGTGTTATTGTGTCTCAACATTTGTAAAAGAAGAAGGCTTAGTTTTAAAGTTTTTTAATCGTTACCTGGACTGACTGATTGGTACGGTTTCGGTATTGCAACTCTGAATTACCAACCAAAGTCCGGGTCATTGCAGAAAAATTTACTGTTCTGCCTAGAATACTCCTTTTAGCATTTGCCTGCTGCACAGCTTGTTCCTGAATTGCACGCTTACCGAGCACTTGTTTCTCAACCTTGACTACATTCACCCCAGCCCGTCTGGCATGTGCGCTCTGAACATCATTTGCGCTCTTTTTTTGTTATCCGCTTGCAGCAGTTTCTTTTGCTTCCATCTATTGATCTTTAACTGCGGAGCACATAGATGGAACATGGACACATTTACAGAACTCAAACAAGGATTTTTTTCTATATGTTAATATCAACAGGTATAACTTTGCATTATTCAATGGTGACACATTATGCCTTGAGAGTTTATAATGCAGAGAAACAAAGACAACATAGTATCAAAAATCTAAGGTTCAATAGATTTCGCCGCAAATGACTCTAGTGTGTTTCAATTGATGCTATTACCTTATTTTCGTATGCCATTGCAATATCATTGAGAGAAAGACCAACATTGCTACCGTGATCATCTGATCCGACCCTGTACATCTGGCAGGGCAAAAGAGTTATACCTCAAGCACCACATTGATAATGAAATCGAACACTGTTACAAAAAATTACGGCCTGAAATTTCTTTATACACACCCGCGAAGAACAACTAAGGCGTCTGGACTGTCGAATATATAAGAAGGGATCGAATTTGAACTATGCCGCACACTACCTGCTTCTTCGAGCAAACTAAAAACAATGCTTAAAAAAATAAGGATACAGAAAACTAACGACAAAATTGAAGACGCATGACCAAAACACAAAAAAATATTACGGTGAGCGTGCTAGTTCATCAGGATGGATTAAAAACGTCGCGCGGCAAAAATTAAATCTACATCATGCATCGAGGAAACATCACAGGATCACTTGATTAACCTTTATTTGCTAGATTCCCAGAAAGTTCGGACCGGTTCCACTTCAATTTTCTAAGTGATCTACTTCCCTCGTCAAGGCAACTCTCAAATCACCATGGGTGATTTTCAATTTGAACGAGAGAGAATAAAGAGAGAGAGATGCGAACAAATAAAGAGAACATACTACTCTCTTTGCGTGCAGGAAAAGTCTTTAGTTGGACCTGAGCCGTCGTACTAACAAATGGGTGCTCCAAATTTTTCTTTGGCACTAAAGTGGGATCACTTTTCCGGCCACATCACGAAAAGACCTAGATGCAGTCGAGTCGTACTGACATGCGGGCTCTACAATGGTTGCTCTTATTGACCAGTGGGGTCGGCCGTCAATAAGTTCCACATCTCATTTTGTTCACTCCCCATCTGGCCCTGGGGAAATAAATTTCTGCTGATTGCTCATATCATAGATCTACCGAGGAATTACTGCTGATTGCTCATATAATTTCTCTCTACATCTACCTCTTCCCAAGACAAATCGTCCACCCTCTCCCTCCACCCCGTGCGCCTCCTGTTGAGGTAACAAATTACACTTTCTAGATGCTACTTCATCCACGCAGCGCTTCACATGTTGTTTCAATTTTTGAATGATTTTTTTTCGATCGTGCTATTCATAGTGTTACGATGAATGTAATTTCTGAATGCATAAATCTGGATGAGAAATGCTACATGAGAGAGATGGGACGCGAATTAAATTTATTGTAATATTTATCAAAATCCCAGAAGTCATGGTCGCTAGTCGGCGAATCAGGGAATTACTTCCCTGTCCGTGACATGTGGTACTCATAGTGTTTCGATCGTGGTACACATGGTGTTACCTATGATTAGTCAGAGAGGTCAATGAATATATGTAGTAGTAGTTATGATTAGTTAACTCGCAGTTAACATATTTCTCAGTGAATATGCTAGTTGAGGTAGTAATCATAGTGTCTCATGGCCTGTCATGTAGCAATGGATGGGATGGATTGCACTCCACAACTCTCAGAGACCCAGTCTCAAACTGTGGATGGTATGGAACTTGTCACACAAGTTTTCATGGTCCCTGACCAACTAAAAAAGGAAAGGATAAGGACCGAGTCCAAACATACAGCGCACGAAAAACTCGTTCAGGAGTACAGAAGGAAGAAGCAAATATCAGGACAATAGTAGGTTCTTTTTCTTAATGATTCCCATGTGTGTTGTTGCATTTGCTTTAAAAAATGAGTAAAACTCTTCTCATATGTGTTTCTTGTTTGCAAGACGTTCATATAGAAGCCTCCCTTACGAAAGAAAGTTGCAACAGTCAAATCTATTCAATCAATACATTTCCTCAAAATTCACATCTGTTTGTGACAAGCTCACGAACGACCAGAAGCATCTTGTCACAGACATTGGCTTTGGAAACCTATTAGAGTTGTCCTGCCAAGAGCTCCCGAGATGTCTCGTTCGATGGCTTGTCCGTTACTTCGACAACAACTCCAATTCTTTCATACTCCCGAGTGGATTCACCTTTCTTATGAACTCTCATGCCGTGCACCGAATATTGGGAATTCCCCTAGGAGGCAAAATGATTTCTAAAAGGTGCTCAGACACTTTCAGAGAACAGGTTAAGTCTGACACAAATTGTGCCACACAAACTCCAAGTATCAGAGAACTGATTGATCTCATGACCCCTGAACTGTCAGGACAATTATTCCAGCGGGTTTTTGTGATGTTTGCAACTGCAGTCTTTCTATGCCCGACAACATACGCGTGCGTAAGCCCGATTTACCTATCAACTCTTGAAGGACCAACATTAGATATCCTGTCATATGATTGGTCAGGAGATACACTAGAGAAGTTAGTGACATCACTCCAGACATTCAAGGATAAGGAATTCAGCGGCGCATTTTGAGGCTGCCTCCTGATACCAGTGGTTGTTAACTATCTTTTTCTTTGAATTATTTTCATCGTAAATGTTGAGTGTCTGATCCAATTTCCACCTTTTTTTATCTCTGACAGATAAGCTATTTCGAGTACTTGGATATCAATGTGATGCCTATGAAAAATGTTTTGACATCAAGACTACCTATCTGGGATACACACGGTGTCAAGAAATATACTAACCTAGACATACTGTCACTAGAGGAAGGAAATTTTGGCAAACACCCTGTGAGTGTCGTACATTCTTTTGTAACTCTCTGAAATATTACGTGAGCAGAATGGTTTAGCTGCCATTGCATTGATTTAATTTGAAATGTACTTATTGTCTTCTTGCAAAATCATCACAGCTGAAGAATATAACAAATAATCTGAAAGGTCATTTTATCGAATGGGTACAAAACTAGAAGCCTATTTAGAACAGTTTGTCCCAGAATGCAAATTGTCCTCGGGGAGTCATTTCGACCAAATAATCATTTTTTCTTCAAATTGTCAATGATTGTACATCATGTAAATTTTCAAAGTCATTCAACATATAAGTCAGCATATATAGGAAATAGGCTTCGTTTATATTACATGTGCCCCCTACCTGCAGTAGCTTAGTTGTGCTCCTTGATAACCAACAGAAAATAGTTTCTTGTTCTATGATGGTTATAGCCCTTACTTACACTATAAATTAGTTGTGCTTCGTACATTAGACTAGCTAGGTTACCTCACGGCTCAGTTAGGAGTACTCTCACTATACTTCCTGCAATACAACATTCCATACACACGATCTGCATGTTATTATTCTATTACCATGATACTGATATCAGATGCTTATTTTTTATATGTATCTTTTGTAGGCTAAAGAAGATATTGCCGAAATCATTAACGAGATGTACACAGAGAGAAAATACTCACGGATCATGCAACAGTGACTCAAGCAACTGGGCGCGTCCCTCATCATACTCGATGGAAAATATAAATGGTTGTTGCGGTACCCCCGTGTCACAAAACCAATATGACAAGGAACAGTTCACCACACAACTATCCTTACAACAACAAACATCAACCCAGATTAAATTGCGTTTGGAGATAACTAAGATAGACTTCAAAAAAGATGACTTGGATGAAAAAACTAGGTCACATATGGAAGAAATGAAACAATTTATGAATAACTACCTCGATGGGTTACCTGTTCATGAAAAACTTGTGCCAACATCCGAGCAATAGGACGAGTGCACAGGAATGATACTAACAGGTGAAAATTCATCCGAATTCACTGCAGCCAACAACTCCACACCTTCCATAGAGGGCGAACCTGTAATGCGAGAAAAACGGAATCAAAAAAGTTGTTGTTGCTGAAGCTAATACCCCAAATTGTACAAATGACAAACAGCCAACTCAGATCATTCACCAGCCTGAATCTTCTCCAATGATTCAAATGCCAGAACCAACACAATCAAAGAAATTTACTGTTGCTGGTGAAGGTAGCGGAGCAGGTGACCAACATGATACTGGAGGAGGTGACCATCGTGATACTGGAGGAGGTGACCAGCCTGATTCTGTGATTATTCAAATGCCAGATGTTGTTGCACGTTCCACCGGCGATGACACAATATTTGAAAAATTCCCAACAACCACAAAGGAGCTCAAGGTGGTAGACACTGTTATCGACAAGTGTTCTTCTCCAAGCATGAAGGCCCATCTTAATGCCACTAGCAATTTGACTGTTGACAGCAAGATTATTGAGTCCAAATCATACAATGTATCACCAGACTCAAAATCACTTGCATCCACGAGTGATGCTCCATTAGTTGTCACTGAAAAAAACTGGAACCTGTTATCGAGAATCAAACTAGCAATGTAAGCGCTACTGTCTTCAAGAGCCAGAGTTTAAAGCAGCCAAACGAACAAATGACAGGTGACAAAAGACCATTGCACATGATGCCAAATGCAGCTAATGAGGCCACACCGCCAACGAAGAAAAGAGTCAGGATAACAGAACCTCAACGACAGTCACCCGAACACGAACCGAATAAGCACCAAGTTGTTGGCAACCTCACAGGCATGCGTTATGATCCCTTCATTGATGATGACATCATATGGTGTGACCCAACAATATACGAAGAAATTGACAAGGCAACACAACAGAGGAGCAGCTCAGCTAACTCTGATAATGTAGGCTTGAAAGGATGTCTACTTCCTAATAGTACAATGTACATATCCGGGGCTACAAGCACATAAGCAAAATCCAACCTTACTTATACTGAAGGGTCAACTATACGTACAACACCAGGTCCTAATTGAGTGTTACAAGTTAGTTACCTCTCAATGCCCACTGCTACGCCACATTCTCTTGGTTTAACACAATCTGCTTGGTCACGAACTCACATTCCTACGTCAAACTCTATGAGTTTAACCCAACCTGCCTGGTCACAAGCTCCAAGACCAAATACTCCGTGCACACAACCTTCTGGTTAGAATTTCCAATCATGCCATCACAGAAATGACCAAAATAATGGTGGTTTCCACAGCCACCAGACCCACCCCAATGATTACAACCAGCAGCAAAACCATGGGCAAAGCTACAATAGCTTACATTCCGCGACAAATAATACGCACTATTCATGCATGCATCTACGGAATACATGAGCAGACATTGCTCATAACCAAATAAGCTTACAAGGAGTTGCAATGTCTGCAACACAGATGCAGCATCAACAAACAGGAGGACATGTGCTCTAGAGAAACAACCATTGCAATGAGGGCCAGCACCAAAACCATTATCATGACCATCAACATACCGGTAATGGTCAAATCGGTTGTAGTGCACCTAACTCACAGAACATTCATTACCATCTGCAGCAACAGCAACAGCTAACTCGTCAAACAAGTGACAACCATGATTGCTTTAGATTGTTGGATATAAGAGATTCTACGCTCATAAAGAAACTCGTCTATTAAACAGTCGTGGAGAGCACGCCAACGATAGGCAGAGATGACAGGTAACGAGAAAATTGTTCCGTCTCTAGAAAAGTTTTCCTAATCTGAAATATTGTTGTTGTTATTATAATTATATTATTATAATGACTACGAAAATTGGAGCTAAGGCATTCAAGAGATTTACATTATGTGTATATACTTCAAAACAATGTTTCCGTTTTGCCATATTTCAACATAACTGTCCTTGTAGTTTGATCATGCTGTTGTTAAAATACATTTGCCGCCTATCATTTTGCATACTGAACACTGGCCGCCTCTCATCAAGTTAAATGTTAAAATACATAATTTATAAAATTTAATGGGCCCTTTTTTGGCAGCAAGAGGATATTTGCCATCAATCGACGCTGGGCTGACCATCGAACCTTCGGTCTATCAATGAAGGTGTACGGTTATATGAACGAATATGTGATGGATACTTACTCAGAGCTGCTGCTGACAGACCAATTTCATAGTAGACACACCTTACACAAGCACATAATGTACATAGAAGCTTTAGTAAGTTCTAATTTAATTCATCTACCTTTAAATAAAAAACTATACCTAGTAAGACTAAGTAAGCATCTACCTTTTTACAGGACAAATTCCAGGTCAAAGATGTAAGCATTGAACTTCTAAAGCAATACATTGCAGAATAAACAATTGGATACAGGATGCCAAGCCTCTGCGACTTTGTGAGTTGATCTTGCTAACTTCGCTTTACTGTCCTGGTCTTTGTTTATCCAGTTTCCTAACAATATTTCCCATCACCAATATTACTGCTCACTGTTTTAGGTGTTAATTCCTGTCAGACAACACTACTTTATCTATTTGATTGTGGTTAATTTCGAGAAGAAACGTTTCGAAATACTGTGTCCTTACATCGATTGCGACGGTATAAAGGAACATTCAAACATTGTAACTGAAAACTTCAAGAGAGCATACCATTCAGCTTACAATGCTCATCCTCACAGAATATATGATTTTAGTGTACAACAAGTGACAAGCATAACTAACTCAGAAAGACCGTGAGTCTATTATTATTGTACCTGTAATTCATAATACACATGTCTTTATTCCTCATGTAATAAATGATACATTACTCTCATTTTACAGGGATGACAGTGGTATATACATAATGCACTTGATGCCACTCATCGACACGAGCTCAACCTTTTTTATCAACAAAGTAAGTTTTATTTCTATCAAATCACAAGATGTTTCAATATATAATGTTAAACCAAACAACATGTACCATTGAGTCCTAGAATAGTTTTTCTTAAATCAATTACTTCTCTGCTTTGCAGATATATGTGAAGCAGTTGCGAGAACAACTAACTTACAGAATGATGACAGCTGGCTTCAACAAGGGAAAATATTCGAACAACAGCAAAATGTATTCAGACAACATAACATACAACGCAGAAGACCGAACCTTGAAAGTACAGTATTCTAACAACTATATGTCAAAAAAAGAATGATCCTATTTTGCCTGGTGCTCTTGCGAGAACAGTGATTCAATATACATTTATATCTATACCAGACATATGTCGTGTCAAAACTATGTTTGCCGTACTTACTATCCTACTGTAATTTTAGAATAAGGTGGTGAAATTTCCTATGTTATGACAGTGACTATTTCCTATGTTCCACTAGTTCCTATGTTACATGGACACTTTTCGTTATGAACACTTTAATTCTTGACTAATAAAAAAACAAAAAACAAAAACACTTCAAATCCTGTGTCAGGATGGTGCGTGAGCAACAGATACGGAGGACGTAATAAATAAGACACGAAATCACAAACAACAATTCTACGCACAATTTCCATCATGTAAAATCAAAAGCACACATTCATACCAGGAAGGTCTACATATACACGACACTTACACAGTGGTGCATATAAGAGACGAACAGCTGTCACGGACACACAAAGCACAGTAATAAGTAGGAACGCACAGGGTGCCAAAAAAAGCACTAATTCATCTAAGGAAAACGCACGTATGACTAAGAAAATAATACCCCTATATCCACGGTTGTGCAACCCCTATAGCCACGGGATTTATACTTCTACGAGCTCGGTGTGCAGCCCCTATAGCCACGGTATTGAAGCCTCTATGGGCACGAGTGTGCAGCCCCCTATATAGCACACGTGTGATGCGTATAGAGGCAAGTGTGCAGCCCCCTATATAGCCACGGTATTGAAGCCTCTATGGGCACGGCGGTGCACCACTATAGCCACATTATTGAAGCCTATACGGACACGGGTCCGCACCCCATATAATCATGGAATTGAAGCCACCACATGCACGGCTACGGGAGGAAAGCCACCACATCCATGTGAGTGAAATCTCCAAAGACACAACAATGAAGCACAAGCCCTCACAGACACGGTATTAAACCCTCTACGGCCACGGGTGTGCAGCCCCTATAGCCACGGTATTAAAGCCTCTACGGGAACGATTATGCAACCCCTATAGCCACGGTATTGAAGCCTCTATTGGCACGGTTATGCAAACCCTATACCCACGGTATTGAAACCTCTACGGGCACGGCTCTGCACCCCATATAATCATGGAACTGAAGCCTATACGGGCACGGGTCAGCACACCATATAATCACGGAACTGAAGCCACCATAGGCACGGCTACGGGAGGAAAGCCACAACATCCATGTGAGTGAAGTCTCCAGAGACACGACAATGAACCACAAGCCCTCACAGACACGGTATTAAACCCTCGACGGCCACGGGTGTGCAGCCCCCATAGCCATGGTATTGAAGCCCCTATGGGCACGGTTATGCAACCCCTATAGCCACGGTATTGAAGCCTCTACGAGCACGGTTATGCAACCCCTATAGCCACGGTATTGAAACCTCTACGGGCACGAGTCTGCACCCCATATAATCGCGAAACTTAAGCCTATATGGTCACGGGTCAGCACCCCATATAATCACGGAAATGAAGCCACCACACGCACGGCTACGGTAGGAAAGCCACCATATCCATGTGAGTGAAGTCTCTAGAGACACGACAATGAAGCACAAGCCCTCACAGACACGGTATTAAACCCTCTACGGCCACGGGTGTGCAGCCCCTATAGCCACGGTATTAAAGCCTCTACGGGCACGGTTATGCAACCCCTATAGCCACGGTATTGAAACCTCTTTGGGCACGGGTATGCACCCGATATAATCACGGAACTGAAGCCACCACAGGCACGGCTACGGGAGGAAAGCCACCACATCCATGTGAGTGAAGTCTCCAGAGACACGGTAGTAAAGCACAAGCCATCACAGACACTGTATTAAACCCTCTACGGGCACGGGTGTGCAGCCTCTATAGCCACGGGATTGAAGCCTCTACGGGCACGGTTATGCAACCCCTATAGCCATGGGACTGAAGCCTGTACGGGCATGGTTATGCAACCCCTATAGCCACGGTATTGAAACCTCTACGGGCACCGGTCTGCACCCCATATAATCACGGAACTGAAGCCACCACAGGCACGGCTACGGGAGGAAAGCCACCACATCCATGTGAGTGAAGTCTCCAGAGACACGGCAGTGAAGCACAAGCCATCACAGACACCGTATTAAACCCTTTACGAACTCGGCTGTGCAGCCTCTATAGCCGCGGGATTGAAGACTCTACAGGCACGGGTCTCCACCCCATATAATCATGGAATTGAAGCCACCACAGGCACGGGAGTGATGCATATACAAGCACGGGTGTGCAGCCCCAATATAGCCACGGTATTGAAGCCTCTACGAACACGGGTGTGCAGCCTTTGCAGCTCCTATAGAGCCATGGTATTGAAGGCCCTACAAGCACGGGAGTGAAGCCACCACAGGCACTGGTTTCTATTAGGAACATCCAATCTGAATTATATATCACAGGCACACCGGATAGTGAGACAAGAAAACAAGGTATGTGATGTAAAGCACGATTTTACATTATAATGTTGCACGCATGTGCAATGCGAGAGGCCCTCAATCTCTAAAAGACAAGAAGCGCAATTCATCTGTACAACATATCTGAATATCTATAATTCTAAAAGACAAGAGCCACGGTATAAGTAGGATCACTATGGCAGAAGGTTGAAAATAACAGCAAGCTCCTGATCACGCTCTTTGAAGGTTATGAGCACCAAATTGTTTACTTCAATAGACGATGCCCGAAGAAAATCACTGAAACCTTCCTTCTCAAAAACCATTCTACCACCCAAGCCAATAAAGTAGGAACAAGGAATGCTCACATATATATCATCATCTTCAGAATCCAAAACAATTTCAAGAGTTAAGGAACCAGTCCTAGGAATTGACAAAAAATCCTTCAAACTACTCACAACCAAGCTCCGAATAACCTAACAAAAAACATCAAGTTATATGATGTTCAGCTTCCGAATTTTAAAAAATAAACTCCAAAGCTCAACATACATAAATAACAAAAAAATAAATAGTAACCAAAAACAAGCTCACCATATGTTGATCATTAACATTCATGGAGGTAATCCTGTGAACAAAAGGAGAACATCATATGTAGTTATCATCAAAGAGCTGTCGCAACATGACATACATTTGATGGTAATTCAGAGTGACACCACGACTATAAAAACAACTCTCAACAAGTTCCCTCTGAGTTTCACTCAGAGCCTCAAGAGCTACAAAAAAATAATTTCACAAACTGAGCTAAACAGCAAAACGTATAAACTGAAACAAAACTAAAAAACAGTCCAACAAATAACTTACCAACACATGGTAAAGGGAACAACATAACACCATCCCGATGAAAATCGACACCAATCATAGTTCCATAACGCTCAAGCCTAACAGTCATAATGTCATGATGGCGGAGACCACAATCATTCACAAGTTATTCCCATGAAGAACCAGGGAATTTACTGCTCATTCGACCATGTCTAAACAGAACATGGTATAAGTTACCCTCACTGTTGTGAAGAGCAAGATGAACATCTGTGTCACCCTTCCGAATAGCTAAAGCTCTGCACTCCTCAATGTACTGAGCAAGATGTGATCTAACATTGCATGGAACATACTACAACAAGAATGGAAGCAAACATCATAATCATATAAACAAAGGCATTGGAATACATTCCAACCAAAACAACATCAACAATATGCCACAATCAGATAAATAATAAATAGATTCTTACAACACGCCTTGAACAGCTACGATCCAGCACCATAGTGAACACAGACGCACAAGAATCAAAGGAAGAACAAGGGCCACCTGCAGCTCGGCAAAAGGGGCAAGCCATTACCTACAAAACAAAGGTGATCAATAAGAACTCATTCCACATCAGAATTGAAAGTTTACATTTTGATCGTGTTGGAAGCCCCCACCCGTAATTTCTCCTGAAATCTCAATTTCCCGGAAATATAATGGGAAAAACGAAAACTGGAAAACAGGAAACAACAGGGAGATTTACTAGGGACAACCACACCGATGCGACGACGACGCGGCCACGATGGAAGGTCGACGACACCGGGACAGACGCCGGCAGGACAACCACAGCGAGACGCACGGCCGCAACACGGCCACAACGGGACGCACGCTGGCAGGACGACCATATCAGAATGAATGGCGGCAGCGAACGGCGGCCGCGAGATGGGACGAAGCAAATCTGAACAAATAGATCGGAGGATTATTAGAAAACCTAAATTGTTCAGGGGCTTAATTTCTAAAAGGGAAAACCAGAAAAGCGAAAACGGAAACCGAAAATAATGGGACTCTTCCCTGAGCGACAAGTGTCACGCACGGAGCTCTGTTGAAAGGTCTCCAACGCGCTCAGAACGCGACACTTGTCACGCGAAGGATACACCCCGCCTAAGCGTTGCGAGGTGTACTCCCTAACTAGTGATTTCGCCCCAAGACCTAGCAGAGTGGGCCGTGAATCAACGTGGAAGCAAAAACAATCTCTGATTGTGATTAATCCAAACATGGGCCATCTCCTCCCTCCTCGACGGTCGTATGATGCGCGGTGGTAGCAAACAGATGTGGCAGCAGCCATCTCTGGTGCGCACTAGCCTAAGCTGCCTCGACCAAGTTCACCTACCACCGCACTACCTTTGCTCTCTGTTTACGCGCATGACAGGGCTTTTGAAGAACACCTTAATTCAACGTGGTGTCTACCATGTCGGCTGCCTACGCATCCCTTAGATCCTCCGCCACAAGACATGGAGTGTCGTGCTACCCAATAGGAGTTATTGGGATTCCCCAAAGAAGAAGGATGAAGTAAAACAACAACAAAGTTTTCTCTTAGTGAAGGACAAATATTTATCGAACCAGAAGGAGTTTCTAAGCTACCAAGATAAAAACACATGTACACAAACAATCTAACAAGATGACATAAGAGAGAGGATTTCCTTTGCACGATGGTAGCTACGCATACATGATGGCATCTATACACCCTTTGGCATAAATGCCTTTTTTATATATACAAGTTGTCGGGTTTCTAATGACAATGGCACACATGCATTTTTGCTATATAGAAATGACATTCTCTCACTTCTTTTTGTCCTTTTTATTCCCTTTTTGACACAAATGGCTTTTCGTTGTGTACAAAGAACATTTTCTCACTACTCTTAGTATTTTTACTTGCCTTTTCTGCATAATTTCCTTTTTGCTTGCTTGGCTGGTCCAAAGTCACAATATTTTTGTTATAGAGTTAAATTTTTCGTGGTTCAAAATAATTATACGAAAAAATAGGCCCTGTGTAGCTATCATCATGGGTAGCAAATTATTTCTTTGTACCTATAAGTATTATTGTGGTAATATTTGTTAATTCATCATTTCTCAATGAGCATATATGTATAAGGTTACATCATGGATAGCATGTCACATAAAAAATTCTGTTTTTATCATTTACCTACTCGAGGGCGACCATGAATTAAGCTTGGCATGCTTGATACGTCTCTAACATATCTATAATTTTTTATTGTTCCATGCTAATATATTATCATTCTAGCAAAAATTTTGGGGTATTTATTTACTAATTTATATTATTTCTAAGCACTAACCTATTAACCTAGTGCTGAGTCCGAGTTACTGTTTTCTGCATGTTTTTCACTTTTCACGTTTTCCATACAAAACAAAGTTCAATTGACCTAAAACATTTTGGTGATTTTTTCTGGACCAGAAGAATAGAAACAAGCATCGGAGGAAAGCTGGGGGCCACACAAGGGCCCCACAAGCCAACAGGGCGCAACCTGGGGGCCTGATGGCTTCTGGGCCCCTCGAGGCCCTCCCGACTCTGTTCTCTCGCTTATAAATGCTCTTATAGCCTAAAACATCATAAGAAGTCCAGAAACACTTTTACACCGCCACAAATCGCTGTTTTGATGGGAGGACATGTGGAGCTCCGTTCTGGAACCATGCCGGAGTGGGGATCGATAACGGAGGGCCTCTTCATCAACTTTCCTGTCCTCACGATGATGTGTGAGTAGTTCATTATAGACCTACGGGTCCATAGCCAGTACCTAGATTGCAATCTCTCTCTTTTATCTTAATACAATGATCATCACATCTTCCACATGAGGTAATTCCATGCGGGGAGGAGGGGAGAGAGAGAGATAGAGAGTGAGAGGGAGAGTGAGTGAGAGAGAGAGATAGAGAGAGAGCGAGAGGGAGGGAGAGGGAGATAGAGGGAGAGAGGGGGAGGGAGAGAGGGGGTGAGAGGGAGAGAGGGAGAGAGGGAGAGAGAGAGGGAGAGGGATAGAGAGAGGGAGAGAGGGAGGGAGAGGGAGAGAGGGACAGAGGGAGGGAGAGAGAGAGGGAGGGAGAGGGAGAGAGAGAGAGGGAGAGCGAGGGAGAGGGAGAGAGAGGGAGAGAGGGAGAGAGAGAGGGAGAGAGAGGGCGAGAGAAGGAGAGAGAGGGAGAGAGAGAGGGTGAGAGAGGGCGAGAGAGAGAGAGAGGGCGAGAGAGAGAGAGTGAGAGAGGGAGAGAGAGTGAGAGAGAGAGAGGGGGGGAGAGAGAGGAGGAGAGAGAGAGACAGAGAGAGAGAGAGAATAGGGGCGGCTAGGGTTAGGGCGCCGACTTCTGCTAGGAGCCGATCAAATAGATTGATTCTGCTTAACCTTAAACGGTGTCTCTTACATGAGTATATATAATATCTCTAGGCTAGGAAATATAATAAACTGGGCTAAGCCCCTAATACTATAAGATAACTGGGCCATCTTGCTTTAACTGGGCCTTCGCCGGTTATAATGTAAACCGGTCATAACATCTCTTCCTGCCTGCTGATACGTCTCAAACGTATCTATAATTTTTGATGGTTTCACGTTGTTATCTTGTCTTCTCTGGATGTTTTATGTACCTTTTATATCTCTTTTTGGGACTAACTTATTAATTCAGTGCCAAGTGCCAGTTCCTGTTTTTTCTGTGTTTTTGACTCTTTTCAGATCTGATTTTGGAAAGGAGTCCAAACGGAATAAAAACCCCGAAATTATTTTTTCCCGAACGGAAGAAGATGAGGGGGCCATTGGGCCAAGCGAGGTGGGCTCCAGGGAGCCCACAAGCCCCACTCCGCCACCAGGGGGGAGGCGGTGGTGTTAGGGCTTGTGGCCTCCCTGGCCGCCCCCTGACCTAGATCCTTGGACTATATATTCCCAAATATTCAGGAAAAAAATCAGGGGAGCCTCGAAAATACTTTTCCGCCGCCGAAAGCTTCTGTTTCCGCGAGATCTCATCTGGAGACCCTTCCCGGCGCCCTGCCGGAGGGGACTTTGGAGTTGGAGGGCTTCTTCATCATCATCATTGCCCCTCCAATGACTCGTGAGTAGTTCACTTCAGACCTACGGGTCCGTAGTTAGTAGCTAGATTGCTTCTTCTCTCTCTTGGATCTTCAATACAAAGTTCTCCATGATCTTCATGGAGATCTATCCGATGTAATCTTCTTTGGCGGTGTGTCTGTCGAGATCCGATGAATTGTGGATTTGTGATCAGATTATCTATTATATATATTTAAGTCTTTGCTGATTTCTTATATGCATGATTTGATATCCTTGTAAGTCTCTCCGAGTCTTGGTTTTTTTTGGCCAACTAGATCTATGATTCTTGCAGTGGGGGAAGTGCTTGGTTTTGGCTTCTACCATGTGGTGACCTTTCCCAGTGATAGTAGGGGCAGCAAGGCACACATCAAGTAGTTGTCATCAAGGGTAAAAAGATGGGGTTTTTATCATTGGTTTGAGATTATCCCTCTACATCATGTCATCATGCTTAAGGTGTTACTCTGTTCTTATGGACTTAATACACTAGATGCATGCTGGATAGCGGTCGACGTGTGGAGTAATAGTAGTAGATGCAGAAAGTATCGGTCTACTTGTTTTGGACGTCATGCCTATAGATATAATCATTGCATAGATATCGTCACGACTTTGCGTGGTTCTATCAATTGCTCGACAGTAATTTGTTCACCCACCGTCTACTTGCTTTCATGAGAGAAGCCACTAGTAAACACTACGGCCCCCGGGTCTATTCACATCCATCATTTACACCTCCGCTTTTACTTTGCTTTGTTACTTTGTTGCTTTCAGTTCTCACTTGGCAAACAATCTATAAGGGATTGTGTAAGTGCATCTAGTGCCCCTTAGTGATTTTGGGGGTTTGAAGACTTATAGGTTAAGTATCTAATGTGCTCTTGAGTGTACACAGGATCTATAAGTCACTGAGGAGTTTGAAATATTTGATGAATATCGACCCCTAAAAATGTACATCTTCGGTTGAAGAAATTGGTCTGAAGCCGAAGAATTGAATGGCGAAGAATGTGCCATGAAATTGATATTCCTCATGAAGATATTGAAATTGAGGAATTCGGTGTGTCCTGAAGAAAATCATTTTGAAGACTTTGAAGCACGAAGATTTACTCATTGTGTTTTATTTTCTTCACACTTGAGTAATAGGAACACCGTACTGTTAAAGGGGGTCGAAGTTACACGTCGGATTGAATTTCCTCATGATGCTCAACCCAAGCCTAATCCTACCAAAAGCCTCAAGTGAGGAATACAAGTGACATGAGGACTCTCACAGTTGAGGGTTCCGACCGTTTCGATAGCCACGCCACATCATTTGTCTTATCCACACCAACGGTCATATTATTTAAGGGCATTAGTGTCAAATCATGCCGGGATGCTCCCAGGCTATAAATAGCCGCCCCCCACAACCATTAGTTGGTTGGCTGCTCCGTTAGAAACTGACACTTGTCATAAGAGCAACCCAATTCCTCACAGTCTTCGAGAGTAATTCATCGGTGAGGAAATACCCCAAACACCAAACCACAAACATAGAACCAAGTGATTGAGCATCACTGAAGAAGTTTTTCCTGTGTGGGACTGAAGCCTTTTACCTTTCACTACTGGAATTCCTGTATTTGCCGTCTGCCAAATCTTTGCCATCAGCCAGCAGACGGCGAAGAACCTCTTTACCGTGTGTTGGCAAAAAACAGACGGTAAAGAGGAGGCTGATGGCAAAATACATACGGCGAAGAACCTCCGTGTGTTAACCCCTAACGGAGGCAACGCCTCTCGGCTGCCGTCCCAAACTCTTTGACGACTGCTCTTCAGGAAAGCTGACGGCAAAGATCTTTGCCGTCCGCTTTAGGGGGGCAGACGGCAAAGAAGGTCCTATGCCGTCGTAGGCTGACGCAGAAAATTTGCCGGCCATGACAATCTTTGCCGTCTGTGGGATTGTCTTTGCCGTCCGGGTATTTGTCTTTGCCGTCCGTGATGGCAGACGACAAAGAAGGCGATTCCTGTAGTGTTTGAGGACTGTGCATCCTCCAGACGGTTAGGCGTCATGGTCTAGAGCAATCCAGCAGTCAATTGTGGATCGCCGGGTGACCAAGTTTGTGAGGGTTTGGAAGTCTGCCCTAAAGACTTACCACGAGTGTTGGGCGAGGACTGTGTGTTCTTAGCCCAAGGAGAACACGGAAGGGACTGTGTGTCCTTTGGTTTCAATACCAAGCCGCTCCAAACCAGATGTACAACTGTCACAACAGTTGGAACTCGGTCATCAACTACTGTCTTCGCTGTGAAACTCGGTCATCAACTCCTTACTTTCCTCAGATTATGTGTTGATGACTTTCACTGTTACTGTCTGAAGAATTTGCTGAAGACTTTCTTTGAAATTCCTCAACCCCAAATTCTTCACGCTAGCTAATACTCATCTGTTTTCTGCGTGCCTGCTCACTGTGCAATCTGTTTTCACATTCCTCACACTGAAAAACTGTTGTTGTGAAACTTTGCACTTCTAATCCTTTACTGTTTCCGCTGTAAGTTAGTCATCAGTGAAGAATTTCCTCAAAAGGAATTTCCTTAGTGATGAAATTCTAAAAATCTCCTATTCACCCCCCTCTAGTCGATATAACACACTTTCAATTGGTATCAGAGCAAGGTACTCCCTTGTTCTATGTGATTTGTGTTTAACCACCTGGAGTTTTAGTTATGTCGACTGTAGGCATGTTTAAGGTTACTGCAACATGTCCTACTTTCGAAGGAAAGAACTTTCCCTTCTGGAAGAACAAGATGAAAATGCATCTACAAGCTATTGACAATGATCTCTGGTATATTGTGGAACATGGCGTCCCCATCATCTCTGCTAGTGTCTCTGTTGCTGATGTGAAGAAATTCAAACAACTTGATTCTCAAGCGAAGAATATCATCTGTAGCCATCTGAGCCCAGGCCAGTTTGGAAGAGTGAGTGCTTTGGGCTCTGCAACACTTATCTGGAAGAGACTGTGCAAAGTAAATGAAGGAGTATCAACCCAGCGTGACTCTCGTGTTGATATTCTTCGCAATCTCTTCAATCGCTTCAAGAGGCATGACAATGGAAGCTGCCAAGATACCTTTGATCGCCTCACTAACATATCAAATGAACTGCAAGCACTGGGAGCTCGAGACATTACTGATCACGAAGTTGTGAAGAAACTGCTAAGATCTTTGGATTCTTCATTTGATACTTTAGTACTGATGATTCAAAAAAGACCAGACTACAACATGCTTGATCCAGCTGATACACTCGAAAGACTCAATACTCATGAATTCCAGCTAGAAGAAAAGAAAGATCTATATGGACCAAGCTATTCTAGACCACGTGCACTGAAGGCTAGAGCAATTTCCTCATATGAAGAAGAAGATTCAGATCATAGCATTGGTGACCCTTAATAATTTGGACAGGAGCTTGCAATGCTCGTGAGATAATTTCAGAGGTTTACACGACGTGGCCAGTTCGGTAAATCTTCAAGAAGAGACATGACGAAATCAGAATCTTCATCTGAGGACTACAAGAAAAGAACCTGCCACAAATGCAAGAAATCAGGTCATTACATTGCTGACTGTCCCCGTTGGGGAAAGGAATCAAAGAAGAAATACAAGGATGAAAGTTCTGATGACTCGAAGAAGAAGAAGAAATCTTCAAAATCCTCATCTTCAGAGTCCTCATCGCACAAGAAGACTAGTTTCAGAAAGGCTCGGGCACTTATTGGCAAGGAAATGGACTCTGAGGCAGAATCAGAGGAATGTGATGAAGAAGAGGGTGCTGAAGAAGACTCAGAATACGGACAGGCTAGTCTTGCACTGGCAACCACTTTCGTCAGCAAGTCAATCTTCAACCTTGAAGAAGATGATAACACCATCCACACTGATGACTATGCTGATGACTTTGCTCCCACTTATTGCTTCATGGCAAAAGGATCAAACGTACCGAATGATGCTTCCTCCTCTGATTCAAGTGATTGTGAACCTGATGATTATAAAAAACCTAGTTACAGTAAACTTGATATCATTGCCACTAAACAACAAACTGCCCTGGAAAAGCTTCAGAAACTACTAGATAGAAGTGATGATCTTTTGAATGATGAAATGAATCTTACCCAAATCCTCACTGAAGATGTGAAAAGTCTTCAGTCTAGATTTGATAATCTTCAAGATCATTATGATACCCTCCTCGCTGATCATGAGAAACTTTCCTATGAATTTCTTCAAAGGAAGCTTGATCTAGAGAAGCTGAGGATTTCTCATGATGATGTTCGTATGGAAAATGATTCATTTCTAGCTCAACAGATCAGCGCTGCTCAAGCTGAATTCATTCCTCCATGTCATAAATGCATTGAACGCGAAACTGCTAATTCTTCACCAGAATCATCAAATGCTTCTATTGCTACAAATTCTTCAACTGCACCTGTAGTGTCTACTTCCTCACGTGAGGAAAACACAAATGTTACTAATGAAAATGCAGGGTTGAAGGAATTGAATGTGACAGGCATATACAAAAGTCTCAAAGGACATCAAACCCTTTTTGATGTGCTCAAAAAGCAGATCTTGAACAGGAACCCGAGGAAAGAAGGAATTTCCTTTGAGAGAAAATTAAATGCAGATGGATCTTATTGGAAACCTGAGCAGTATCCCAAAACCTCATGGGTTGCTGCTACTGGGCCTCCTTTTGACCCCTCCAATCTAACTGGCTTTTCATGTCAAATATCCTATTCCTCAGATGAGTCATTTGACTCCAACTATAAACTGTTCAAAAATCAATCTGGTGAAGTATTTGCTCGATATGTTGGAACTAACTACACGAATGGCCCTCCTTTGAGGAAAATCTGGGTTCCCAAAATCTTCAGGTGAATGTCCTCATGACACCATAAATGAAGAACCTGAACCCCATATCAAAATCCTCAGGAGGACCAAAGTCTTCAAGAGGATCAAAATCCTCAACTGGTCAAAATCATACTCGTTCCCGTGCTAATGCGTCTAACATACAGGGAAACTACAAGGAATATGAATATGAGCGTTACTCTTCAAATCATTATGTTCTTAAATCCTCAAACCAGTTCTCTGCATATTCATATGAGTACTTTAACCCCCTACTGTTCAGAGAAGTGCATTAGCTTCAATGCCACCTTTCTCATATGGTGCTCGCAGGATGATGAATGCTTTACCACCCCTTCAGATGTAGGTGGTGAAGAAATCGAACTAATCACTTCTGCAGGTCAGGTCTCCAGATGAAAATCATCATCTAAAGAATTTGCTGGAGACCTGAGGAAATGCTTGATAGGACGCAAGCTAATATTGATGAAATAGAAATATTTCACACGTCCGTTAATTCTGTTATGATGAAATTCTTATATGATGAAATTGATATCATATTCTTCAAATCTGAAGCATATGAGATGGTAAGCTGTACTAATTCATCTGCAGGATGATAAACCCAAGAATACTGAGTGGGTACTTGATAGTGGCTGCACACATCACATGACTGGTGATAAAAGCTTGCTGATGAATATGCCACTAACTCCAACACCTCTGAAGCAAATCACATATGCTCCCAAAGGTAAAAGCAAGGTATTGGGACTTGGCAAAGTGGCTATTTCCAAGGATAGGCATATGGACAAAGTGATGCTTGTTGAATTCCTTGGTTTTAACCTCATGTCAGTCTCGATGCTTTGTGATCTTGATATGATTGTTATCTTTGGTAGATATAGATGTGTAGTCATCATGGAATCTGACAGATCCAAAGTCTTCGAAGGTGTAAGAAGAGGGGATTTGTACATTGTTGATTTCTCTACAGGTCCTCAACCAGCCACTTGCTTACTAGCAAAAACCTCAGAAGGATGGTTGTGGCACCGAAGACTAGGTCATGCAGGCATGAGGAATTTGCACACGCTCGCGAAGAAGAAGCATGTCATCGGCATCGAATCAGTCAAATTCCTCAAGGATCATCTCTGCGGTGCATGTGAATCTGGGAAATGACCAGATCCAAGCATCCCTCGAAGACTATCATGACCACTACACGTCCCTTCGAATTACTTCATATGGATCTATTTGGACCTACTCACTATGCCACACTAACCAATGCAGCATCTTTATATGGCTTCGTCATAGTTGATGATTATTCCAGATATACATGGGTGCATATCATAGTATATAAAACTGAAGTGCAGGAAATCTTCAAACGATTTTCTTCAAGGGCCTCGACGAACTTTGGCATCAAGATCAAACATATCAGGAGTGATAATGGAACAGAGTTGAAAAACACTGGTCTTGATGATTATCTTGATGAACTTGGTATTACTCACGAATTATCTGCTCCTTATACTCCTCAGCAGAACGGTGTCGTCGAAAGGAAGAACAAGACTCTAGTTGAGATGGCAAGAACTATGCTTGAAGAATATCAGACTCCTCGTCGCTTTTGGCCTGAAGCAATCAACGCTGCATGCCATATCATCAACAGGGTATATCTTCACAAATTCCTCAAGAAAACCTCATATGAAATCCTCACTGATAAGAAACCCAATGTAAGTTATTTCAAAGTCTTCGGTGCAAAATGTTGGATTAGAGATCCTCACCATAGCTCAAAATTTGCACCTAAGGCACATGAGGGTTTTATGCTTGGTCATGGAAAGGACTCGCACACCTACAGAGTCTTCAACAACTATCACAACAAAGTTGTTGAGACTGTAGATGTGCGGTTCGATGAAACTAATGGCCCGCAAAGAGTGCTTTCTGATCCAGATAAGCTGTCTCCTGAGGAAGTAATAAAGCTCAAACCTACTGAAGACATTGTTCCCACTGAGGAAATTGATGAAGAAACCATCCCCATCACTGATGAAAATCAAGAAGATGCTCCTGAGGAAATTGCACCAGAACCACTTCCTCAGCCCAGACGAAATCCTCACCAAGCTCATCTGAGGAATGCAAATGAAGTAGAACTTGACAAAATCCTCAACGACATCAACGCGCGAGGTCCTCTCACTCGTTCAAAAGCTTCACACTTAGTTAACTTTTGTGGGCATTTTTCCTTTGTATCTATCAGAGAACCCTCAAAAGTTGTTGAGGCTTTCCTGGAATGGTAGTGGATCCAAGCTATGCAAGACGAACTTCTTCAATTCAAGCTGAATGATGTATGCGAGCTAGTTAAACGACCAGATCCTCGCAAGCACAACATCATCAGTACCAAGTGGATTTTCCGAAACAAGCAAGATGAGGACGGTCAAGTGGTGAGGAACAAGGCATGACTTGTAGCCCAAGGCTACACCCGGGTTGAAGGAATAGATTTCGATGAAACTTTTGCACCTGTTGCTAGACTTGAAGCTATTCGAATACTACTTGCTTATGCTAATCATCATAACATCATCTTATATCAAATGGATGTGAAAAGTGCATTCCTCAATGGTAAGCTTGAGGAAGAACTATATGTTGCTCAGCCCCCAGGTTTTGAGGATCCAAAGAATCCAGACAAAGTCTTCAGACTCAAAAAGGCGCTCTATGGTCTCAAGCAAGCCCCTCGGGCATGGTATGACACATGAAGGAATTCCTCATGAAGAAAGGCTTCAAACCAGTTTCACTCGATCCAACTCTTTTCACTAAATCCTATGATAATGAGCTATTTGTGTGCCAAATATATGTCGATGCTATCATATTTGGCTGTACTGAGAAACGATACAGTGATGAATTTGCTTACATGATGAGTGAACAATATCAGATGTCTATGATGGGGGAGCTGAAATTCTTCTTAGGTCTTCAAATTCGTCAACAACGCAATGGAATCTTCATATCACAGGAGAAATACCTCAAGGACGTTCTGAGGAAATTCTACATGCATGAATGCAAAGGTGCCAAGACTCCAATGCCTACCAATGGACAACTCGGCACTGATGAAAATGGTAAAGAATTTGATCAGCAGGTATATCGCTCTATGATTGGCTCTTTATTGTATCTATGTGTATCTAGGCCAGATATAATGCTTAGTGTTTGCATGTGTGCACGTTTTTAAGCAAAACCAAAGGAATCATACCATAAGGTTGTGAAGCATATTCTTCGATACTTAGCTCACACACCAACACTAGGATTATGGTATCCCAAGGGCTCCAATATTCATCTGGTAGGATATTCTGATTTTGACTATGTTGGTGATCGTGTGGATTGCAAGTCAACTTCTCGTACATGCCATTTCCTCGGAAGATCACTAGTTTGCTGGTCCTCAAAGAAGCAGAACTGCGTATCACTCTCCACTGTCGAAGCTGAGTACATTGCTGCTGGTTCATGCTGTGCTCAATTACTATGGATGAAGCAAACCCTCAAGGACTAAGGCATCAACATGAAGAATGTGCCTCTCTACTGCGACAATGAGAGTGCAATCAAGATTGCATACAACCCAGTATAGCACTCGAAGACTAAGCACATCAAGATTCGTCATCATTTTCTTCGGGACCATGTACTCAAGGGCAATATCCTCATCGACCATGTGAAGACTGATGATCAACTGGCAGATATCTTCACTAAGCCCTTGGATGAGAAAAGGTTTTGCAAGTTGCGGTGTGAGCTAAATATCTTAGAATCTTCAAATGTTTTGTAAAAACATGCACACATCCTAAGACTTATGCAAAATTGATGACTTAGATGTAAAACACATGATGAATCGATTTTCTTCAACTGATGAAGAATATCACTCTGAATGTGAAGAAATCAACGAAGAAATTGATTCTCAGGTCCCTACGACAATTGTACGCGGCGTCTGTAATCAACATTCTTATATGGTGGGTCACGCCACCGCCCAACGTGAAATTCCTCAAGTTGATTTTCTTCAATGTTCCATTTCCTCAAAATGTGTTTTTCTTCAAAACTGTTGTTCTTCATTGTGACGATTTATCACAAAATCCTCAAGTTACTCAAACCTTCAAAAACACTTGATGACTTTCGTTTGACTAGATAGACTGTGATTTCAAGTCCTCAACATCATTCACTTATAGCTATTTCTTCAAGTTGATATTTCATCTAAGTGAATGTGATCAGACCCTACTTTCCCCCTATGCTATTCTCATCCAGTCTATTCGATTCTTCGTATGCATTCTACTTGAAACTTTGTTCAAAATCTTCACTGCGTCCTTGTCAGCTGATGATTGTGTAACAAAATCCTCAACTCTTCAAAAATGTTTCTTTAATGCACAGTAACTGAACCCCACTTCCCACGTTCGGATAACCACGATCTCCACTATCTCCACCGCCTTGCTCGGGAGCTACACGTGTCCTGCGGAGACGTAGAGGCAGGGGTTGTTTGGTCCGATTTCTTCGTGCCAACAGTAACTGCCTGGCTATAAATATGTCCTGATCCCCCTCGGCAAACACTTCTTCGCCCCTTCGCTCTCCTGCTACAGCAAAAAGCAACGAACCCTAGCTCCACCGCTGGAAGTCTCGCCGTCGGCGAAGAAGAGCTTCACTGCCTCGCCTTCTCCGTCACCGAAATCACGTCGGAGTCGGACCATGTTCGTCCGCCGCCGCCGTAGACGTCCTCTGCTGTCGGGTTAGGGCGCATTGGACACGCACCGAAGAGCTTCTCCCGACAACTTTCCTCTGTTCTTCGTGTGCGCCATATAGGGTAAAGAAAAACCCTATTTTTACAGCAAGTTAGATCTACTATTTTACATCTGTGATGTGAAATCTGTTTTTCCTCAAGAATCCATATGCACCTGATTCCTCAAACACTGCCTATCACCACACCATTGATGAACTTCACTAAGCATCTAAGATTTTCACGACATTCCTCAATTGTGCGAATTTTCGGATCTGTACAACTCTGCAACCCAAGAATAGTATGCTTAGGAAAATTCCTCAACCACTGGTTAGATTCCTCAACTGTCAAACTTCTTCATTTTCTTCAAATCTGAGAACGCATATGACCTCTCCAAATTCTTCGCAACTATACTCTGTTCACAGGTACACACATGTCAGCTGATGAATCTCTCGGTTCTCATCACTTTAACTCATTTGCAGCGTTTCTTGAAGAAAATCTTAGAGTCTCATCAGAATCCTCAAGAATTCAATCTCATCAGCAAAATCCTCAGCTGAAGAAAATGGAGGATGACAGGAAATAGAAGGGAGGGAAGAAACTTGAGCAGAACACAACTTTGGATATCCCTAAGGATATTTACTTGGACTATTGCACACCTGATGAAAATGAAACAATGTCCAAAAGAAAGATTCGGCTTCAGAAGATAGAACGCCGATGGGCTAAGGAATGGAAAGAATACAGATTTGTAACTGCCAAGTATGCGAAGAAATTCGCCCTCAAGCCTCCTGGCAAACGGGCCCCACTTGAGGCTCATCAAGTAGCACACCCCTCAAGCCTCAAGACCCTTGATGACTATCCTGGTGAAAAGGACAAGCACTTGGCTAAGCTTAAGAAGCAGGCAGATGCTGCAGTGAGGAAATTCAATGAATCCTCAACTGCTGCTTCAACTGCGGCTACTTCCTCTGCTGCTGAGACCTCTGGTTCAGCAATTCCTCAACCAAAGTCTATGCCGTCTAAACCAAGGGCTCCAAAGCCTCAAGAGAAACCAGCTCTGTCATCAGTTACAAAACCCTCAACGCCAAAATCCTCAGCACCACCACAGGTTTCAAAACCAGAACTAAAGCCAGGCGTGAAGCCACTGCCCGCTACCTCCAGCTCCTCACTCCCAGCTGCAACCAGCTCGGAGACAAAGTCTTCACCACCTCCTATAAAGACTCAGGTGTCTGCTGAAAGAGGAACACAACCAAGCCCCAGCAAAATCATCACAGTCCCGTCTGCATCAGAGGGTAGTGATGAATATGATGATCAAACCCTGCAAGCTATAATTAGAAACAAGCAGGAGAGGGTAGCTCAAGCTTCTGGTAGCGCCATTCCTCTGGCCATGGACCCCAAGGTCCTCCTAGACTATATAAACATCTGGTATGAGGACCCCAACACTCCGCTTGATGATTTGAAACTTCCCCCTGGCACCAGCCACATGGTGGCCACATTCATCGACGAGGCCAAGTGGAAGGAGCAGCAAGCCAAACATGCCAAAGTTGCTAAGCTCAAGAAGGAGAAATTCCTCAAGAAGAATCTCCTCAACTTGACGCCTGATGCACTCGTGTCAACACAGGCTGCATTGAAGATTTTGATAGATAAGTACTCCAAGCTATATGATCGTCAGAGTCTCAAAATCAGTTTCATCAAATTTGCCACTAAAGTTGTTGACGACTACAACAAGAAGGCTGCCCATCCAGCACCAACTCCTCAGCCTCTGATTGAAGAGCCAGCTGATGAAACTCCTCAAGCTGATGAAACTCCTCAAGCTGAGGAAATACCCCAAGAAAGCCGTGTGGATGTACCAACTATTGAATAAATCACCACGAAAAATCCAGTAGATGAATCTGCTACAGCTGGTGAGACTGCCCCTGATCCAGCTGCTGCATCAAAGCAAGCTGATGAAGCTGCTCCAGCTGGTTCCTCAAAGCCAGCTGATGAATCTGTTGAGAGAACCCCTTCACCAAAAGCTTCAAAGGTGAAGAAGATGACTCCGTCTGAATCAGACGTGAAGACGACCAGGGCTGCTGAGAAGGAAGCCAAAAAGAGAAAGGCCTCCTCAGCAGAAGAAGAAACTGAGGCCAAGAGCCTCAAAGCGCTTGAAGATAATGCTCCACTGGACCCTGTGCCCCTCAATGTCGCTCCGTCTTATGAAATGGTCAGCTTTGCAGACCAAGAGAAAGGGACAGATGAGAAAATGAAGGATGCCGCATCTGACGAACACACTAACGAAGAAATTCGTATTGACGACAGTCCTCAGCCCTCCATTCCTCACGAAGACACCGCACAAGGATCAGCTGCACCAGCAGATGAAACTACCTCTATCACCAAGCAAGTTGAGAAAGTGCAAAGTGAAATTCCTCAAGCTGATGAAATTCAAAGTCCTGAGAAAAATCCTCAAGATGAGGAACAGGCTGACCCAACTCCTCCACCTGAGCAAGATCTTCACACTAAGGCTCAGAATGAACCTATTCCTTCTCCGGAGCAGAACCCTCAACAGGATGCTCCAATTCATGAAATTCCTCAGCCTGATGCCTAGCCAGATCCCATTCCTCAACATGAAGCACAACATGAGCAAGCTCCTCAGCCTGAAGCCCAAGCTGATGAAAATCCTCACCCTGAGGACAATGCTGAGGAAAATGCACCAGACAGGGCAATGGATGTCGTGCCGAACGAGCAGTTGATGCACCCGACGCTCGATGAAGATAGTGGCGACGTGATGCAAGTGCTCCGCCCAAGAGGACCTATAGATGAGAATATCATCAAAGAAAACAAGCACAAAGCACCGTAAGTATGGCTGGAGGACGTAATTCATCAAGGCCTAGAATGTCGCTGGTGCATTGGAGAGGCCGAAAGGCATCACCAAAAATTCAAAGTGACCGTGATGGGTGCGATAGCTCGTCTTCGGGATGTCGTCCGGGTGCATCCGAACCTGGTGATAGCCAGAACGCAAGTCAAGCTTAGTGAAGAAGCATGCCCCGTGAAGCTCATCCTGGAGCTCCTCCATGACTGATATAGGAAATTTATCCTTCAATGTCTTAGCGTTGAGAGCACAGTAGTCGATGCAGAAACGGCATGAGCCATCGGGCTTGCGAACGAGGAGCACCGGTAGTGAGAATGGCGTAGTAGAAATCCAGATGATGCCCAAGGCGAGCATGAGTGTTCACTGTCGTTCCAGCTCGTCCTTCTACAACTGTGGGTAATGGTATGGCCGTACAGCGACGGCTGCTGTACCCGGGAGGAGGTGAATGCGATGGTCGTAGAACCGGGTGGGCGGAAGACCCTAAGGCTCGTCGAACAAGTCGTTGTGCTGCTGCAGGAGATGAGCCAACAGGGGCGGCTCTGGATCGGCGACAGCGGCCGACAACTACGGCTGGGGAGCTGCTGGGCAGTGCCACCCTCGCCCTTCCACTGCACTTCGCGGCCCTGACAATAGAAAGTCATGGTGAGAGCATCGAAGTCCCAAGGGATGGGACCGAGGGTGCACAAGAAGTCGATGCCGAGGATGAAGTCGAAGCAGCCCAAGTCGATGCCCAAGCATGTGATGGCGAAGTGCTCGTCACTGATGACAATGGGATCCTACTACGCAATCCCGTGACAGTGAAGGCGGTCACCATTATCCACGGTAACCCTGAGTTGCTCTCCGCCCGTCGGCTGGAGTGCCAAACGATGCATGGTAGCCTCGGGCAGGAAGTTGTGTGTACAGCCCGTGACCAGGAGAGCTAGGAGGCGCTCCCCATGGACCGTCACCAACAGTAGCATAGTTTTCTCCATGCTTATACCTGCGAGGGCATGGAAGGAGACTACGAGGGAGATGGCTCAAGCAGGGGTGGCCTCCTCAGCAAGCTCAGGGCTAGTCGTGTCCTCCTCAATGTAGTCCTCCACCTCCAAGTAGAAAAGGCATGGGCAGACATGGCCCGACACGTAGGGCTTGTCGCAGTTGAAGCAGAGACCTTGAGAGCGACGCTCGACTTGCTCGGCCGGGGTGAGCCGATGAAACGGTCGGTTCGCGGCTGTGGTGGGGTGATACGTCCATTTTGCATCATGCTTTCATGTTGATATTTATTGCTTTATGGGCTGTTATTACACTTCACGATACAATACTTATGCCTTTTCACTCTTATTTTGCAAGGTTTACATGAAGAGGGAGAATGCCGGCAGTTGGAATTCTGGCCTGAAAAAGGAGCAAGTTTGAGATACCTATTCTACACAACTCCAAAAGCCGTGAAAATCGACGAGGAATTATCATGGAATTTATAAAAAATATTGCCGAAGAAGTACGAGAGGGTAGCCACCAGGAGGCCACAAGCCTGCTAGGCGCGACCTACCCCCTGGTCGCGCCTAGGGGGCTTGTGGGCTCCCTGTTGGCCCTCTGGCTCCCCTCTTTTTCTATAAGGAGGGTTTCATTCCATAAAAAATCAAGAGGAGGCTTTCGGGGGGAATCGCCACCGCGATGAGGCGGAACTTGAGCAGAACCAATCCAGAGCTCCGGCAGGGTCGTCCTGCCGGGGAAACTTCCCTCCAGGAGGAGGAAATCGTCGCCATCATCATCACCAACACTCCTCTCATCGGAGGGGACTCATCACCATCATCATCTTCATCAGCACCATCTCATCTCCAAACCCTAGTTCATCTCTTGTTACCAATCTCCATCTCGAGACTCCGATTGGTACTTGTAAGGTTGCTAGTAGTGTTAATTACTCTTTGTAGTTGATGCTAGTTGGATTACTCGGTGGAAGATGATATGTTCAGATCCTTGATGCTATTCAATACCTCTCTGGTCATGAATATTATTATGCTTTGTGAGTAGTCACTTTTGTAACTGAGGACATGGGATAAGTCATGCTATAAGTAGTCATGTGAATTTGGTATTCGTTCGATATTTTGATGCGTTGTATGTTGTTTTTCCTCTAGTGGTGTTATTTGAACATCGACTACATAACACTTCACCATTATTTGAGCCTAGAGGAAGGCATTGGGAAGTAGTAAGTAGATGATGGGTTGCTAGAGTGATAGAAGCTTAAACCCTAGTTTATGCGTTGCTTCGTAAGGGACTGATTTGGATCCATTAGTTTAATGCTATGGTTAGATTTTATCTTAATTCTCTTTTCGTAGTTGCGGATGCTTGCGAGAGGGGTTAATCATAAGTGGGAGGTTTGTCCAAGTAAGGGCAGCATCCAAGCACCGGTCCACCCACATATCAAACTATCAAAGCAGCAAATGCGAATCATATGAACATGATGAAAACTAGCTTGACAGAAATTCCCATGTGTCATCGGGTGCGCTTTACCTCCTATAAGAGTTTGTCCAGGCTTGTCCCTTGCTACAAAAGGGATTGGGCCATCTTTCTGCACCTTCGTTACTATTGTTACTTGCTACTTGCTACGAATCATCTTACCACACAACTTTCTGTTATCGATAATTTCAGTGCTTTCAGAGAATACCTTGCTGAAAACCACTTGTCAGATCCTTCTGCTCCTTGTTGGGTTCGACACTCTTACTTATAGAAAAGACTACGGTAGATCCCCTACACTTGTGGGTCATCAAGACTCTTTTCTGGTGCCGTTGCCGGGGAGTGAAGCGCCTTTGGTAAGTGGAATTTGGTATGGAAACATTTATATAGTGTACTGAAATTTATTGTAACTTGTTACTATGGAAACTAATCCTTTCAGGAGCTTGTTCGTGGTATCTTCACCTACTGCACCTACTGAAAATATTTTCTATGAATTTCCTTCGGGTATGCTTGAGAAACTGCTGGCTAATCCTTTTACAGGAGATGGAACATCACATCCCGACTTGCATCTAATCTATGTAGATGAAGTTTGTGGTTTATTTAAGCTTGCGGGCTTGCCCGAGGATGAGGTCAAGAAGAAGGTCTTTCCCTTATATTTGAGGGATAAAGCATTGACATGGTATAGTCTATGTGATGATAATGGATCATGGAACTACAACCGATTGAAATTGGAATTTCATGAAAGGTTTTATCCTATGCATTTGGTACATCTTGATCGGAATTATATTTATAATTTTTGGCCTCGTGACAGAGAAAGTATAGCTCAAGCTTGGGTAGGGTTAAATCAATGTTATATTCATGCCCCAACCATATTCTCTCGAGAGAAATTATCATTCAGAACTTCTATGCTCGGCTTTCTCATGATAATCGCACCATGCTTGACACTTCTTGTACCGGTTCTTTTATGAAGAGAGATATTGACGTCAAATGGAATTTATTGGAAAGAATTAAATGCAATTCTGAAGATTGGGAGTTTGATGAAGGTAAGGACTCAAGTATGAATTTCAAGTTTGATTGTGTTAAATCCTTTGTCGAAACAAATACTTTTTGTGATTTTAGCGCTAAATATGGACTTGACTCTGAGATAGTAGCTTCGTTGTGTGAATCACTTGCTGCTCGTATTGATCTCCCTAAAGAGAAGTGGTTTAAATATCATCCTCCCTTAGAAGTCACTGTAGTTAAACCCAATCTAGTTGAAGAGAAAGTCATCGCTTATACTGATCCTATTGTTCCTAGTACTTACATTGAGAAACCACCTTTCCTTGTTAGGATAAAGGATCATTCTAAAGTTTTAATTGTGATACGTAGGGGCAACACTAGAACACCTACACCCCGTGAGCAAATTAGAGTTGAACCTGGCATTTTTATTATGAAAGATCTCCTGTCCGACAATGTTGATGGCCATGATATTCACTTCTATGAAGATGCTGCTAGAATTGCTAAACCACATGCTAGAGACAAACATAGGCCTGTAGTTGGCACGCTTGTTGTTTCTGTTAAGATAGGAGATCATTGTTATCATGGTTTATGTGACGTGGGTGCTAGTGTTAGTGCAATACCTCAATCTTTATATGATGAAATTAAAGACGAGATTGCACCTGTTGAGATGGAAACTATTGATGTCACTATTCAGCTTGTCAATAGAGATACTATCTGCCCTTTGGGAATTGTTAGAGATGTTGGAGTCTTGTGTGGTAAAACGAAGTATCCTGCTGATTTTCTCGTTCGTGCTACCACACAAGATAGATTTTGTCCCATCATATTTCGCAGACCTTTTCTCAATACTGTCAATGCTCATATTGACTGTGAAAAGGAAACTGTCACTGTTGGCTTTGAAGGTGTGTCACATGAGTTCAATTTCTCCAAGTTTGATAGACAACCTCATGAAAAAGAGTTGTCTAGTAAGGATGAAATTATTGCTCTAGCTTATATTGTTGTGCCTCCTACTGGTCCTATAGAGCAATACTTGCTTGAGCATGAAAATGATATGCATATGGATAAAAGGAATGAGATAGATAGAGTTATCTTTGAACAACATCCTATCCTTAAGAATAATTTGCCTGTTGAACTGCTTGGAGATCCACCCCCACCAAAGGGTGATCTTGTGTTCGAGCTTAAACAGATGCCTCATACTCTTAAGTATGCTTATCTCGATGAAAAAGATATATATCCTGTTATAATTAGTGCTAGCCTCTAAGAGCATGAAGAAAAGAAGTTACTAGTAACTCTGAGGAAGCACCATGCTGCTATTGGATATACTCTTGATGATCTTAAGGGCATTAGTCCCACTCTATGCCAGCACAAGATTAAAACCGATCCGGATTCCAAACCAGTTGCCGATCATCAACGGAGATTAAATCCTAAGATGAAAGAGGTAGTAAGAAAAGAAATACTAAAGCTCCTGGAAGCAGGTATTATCTATCCTGTTGCTCATAGTGATTGGGTGAGTCCGGTGCATTGCATCCCTAAGAAGGGAGGTATTACCGTTGTCCCTAATGATAAGGATGAATTGATCCCACACAGGATTATTACTGGCTATAGGATGGTGATCAATTTTAGGAAATTGAATAAAGCCACTAGGAAAGATCATTACCCTTTGCCTTTTATCGACCAAATGCTAAAAAGATTGTCTAAACACACACACACTTCTGCTTTCTAGATGGTTATTCTGGTTTCTCCCAAATACCTGTTGCACAATCTGATCAGGAGAAAACCACTTTCACCTGCCCTGTCGGTACCTTTGCTTACAGACGTATGCCTTTTGGCTTATGTAATGCACCTTCTACCTTTCAAAGATGTATGATGGCTATATTCTCTGACTTTTGTAAAAATATTGTTGAGGTTTTCATGGATGACTTCTCCGTTTACGGGTCTTCTTTTGATGATTGCCTCAGCAACCTTGATCGAGTCTTGCAGAGATGTAAAGATACCAACCTTGTCTTGAATTGGGAGAAGTGCCACTTTATGGTTAATGAAGGCATTGTCTTAGGACATAAAATTTCTGAAAGAGGTATTGAAGTCGATAAGGCTAAGGTTGATGCAATCAAGAAAATGCCATGCCCTACAGATATCAAAGGTATAAGAAGTTTCCTTGGTCATGTTGGTTTCTATAGAAGGTTCATTAAGGACTTTTCTAAGATTTCTAGTCCTCATACCAATCTCTTGCAAAAGGATACTCCTTTTGTTTTTAATGATGATTGTGAAGAAGCCTTCGAAATACTTAAGAAGGCCTTGATAACTGCACCTATTGTTCAACTACCTGATTGGAACTTACCTTTTGAAATCATGTGTGTTGCTAGTGATTATGCTGTTGGCGCTATTCTAGGACAAAGATTTGATAAGAAGTTGAATGTTATTCACTATGCTAGTAAAACTCTAGACAGTGCCCAAAGAAACTATGCTACTACTGAAAATGAATTTTTAGCGGTCTTGTTTGCATGTGAAAATTTTAGATCTTACATAGTTGATTCCAAAGTCACTATTCACACTGATCACGCTGCTATTAAGTATCTCATGGAAAAGAAAGATGCTAAACCTAGACTTATCAGATGGGTTCTCTTGCAACAAGAATTTGATTTGCATGTTGTCGATAGGAGGGGTGCTGAGAACCCCGTAGCAGATAACTTGTCTAGGTTGGAGAATGTTCTTGATGACCCACAACCTATTGATGATAGCTTTCCTGATGAGCAATTGAATGTCATCAATACTTCACGTAGTACACCATGGTATGCTGATTATGCAAATTATATCGTTGCCAAATATATACCACCTAGTTTCACATACCAGCAAAAGAAGAAATTCTTCTTTGATTTGAGACATTACTTTTCGGATGATCCTCACCTTTATAAGGAAGGAGTATTTGGTGTTATTAGACGTTGTGTACCTGAACATGAACAGGGACAGATCCTACAGAAGTGTCACTCCGAGGCTTACGGAGGACACCATGCGGGAGATAGAACAGCACACAAGGTATTGTAATCAGGTTTCTATTGGCCCACTCTCTTTAAGGATGCCCGTAAGTTTGTCCTATCTTGTGACGAATGTCAAAGAATAGGTAATATTAGTAAACGTCAGGAAATGCCTATGAATTATTCACTTGTCATTGAACCATTTGATGTTTGGGGCTTTGATTATATGGGACCTTTTCCAAAATCCAAGGGGTATACTCATATCCTAGTTGCAGTTGATTACATTACTAAGTGGGTAGAAGTTATCCCAACAAGTAGTGCCGATCACAGCACCTCTATGAGGATGCTTAAAGAAGTTATATTCCCTAGATTTGGAGTCCCTAGATATCTAATGACTGATGGTGGTTCACATTTTATTGATGGTGCTTTCCGTAAAACGCTTGCTAAGTATGATGTCAACCATAGAGTTGCATCTCCCTATCACCCTCAGTCCAGTGGTCAAGTAGAGCTAAGCAATAGAGAGATTAAACTAATTCTGCAAAAGACTGTCAATAGGTCTAGAAAGAATTGGTCTAAGAAGCTCGATGATGCAATGTAGGCTTATGGAACTGCTTATAAGAATCCCATGGGCATGTCTCCGTACAAAATGGTTTACGGTAAAGCATGTCATTTACCTCTTGAGCTAGAGCATAAGGCTTATTGGACAATCAAAGAGCTCAACTTTGATTTCAAACTTGCTGGTGAGAAGAGGTTATTTGATATTAGCTCGCTTGATGAATGGAGAGCTCAGGCATATGAAAGTGCCAAGTTGTTTAAATAAAAGGTTAAGAGGTGGCATGATAAAAGGATACAAAAACGTGAGTTCAGTGTAGGTGATTACGTCTTTCTATATAATTCTCGTTTAATATTTTTTGCAGGCAAGCTTCTCTCTAAATGGGAAGGTCCTTACATTGTTGAGGAAGTATATCATTACGGTGCCATCAAGATCAACAACACGGAAGGTAATTTTCTGAGAGTGGTAAATGGGCAAAGAATCAAGCATTATATCTCAGATACTCCGTAAATGTGGAAAGCAATATTAACAACACCATAACTCCGGAGGAGTACATAAGGGATATTTATCAGCCCGTTTCAGACTCCAAAAAGAAGAGGTATGTGATTCGGTAAGTAAACCGACTCCAAAACTTTTCCAGTAGGAATTTTTCTCTGTTTTGGAATTTTTAGAAAAATAGAAAAAATTAAAGTAGTCCGGAAAGCGCACGAGGAGTTGACAAGCCTACCAGGCGTGGGCCACCTTCCTGGCCGCGCCTGGGGGGGCTTGTGACCACCTCGTGTGCCTCCCGGACTCCGTTTTCTTGCGGACTACCACTTCTGGTCGGGAAAAAAATCATTATATATTCTCCCGAAAGGTCTGAGCCTCGTATCACGCAAATTTCCTCTGTTTTCGTTTCGAGCTGTTGTGCAGACTGATCTAGATCGCTATGGCGTCCCCAAAAGCTGCGAAGGACAAGATCTTCGAGAAAGTCATTAATCCCTACCTCGCGGGAGTGCTGCAACACCCTCAATCTATCGAGATGGGTGAGGGGGTGCTGCACATGTGTGATGTTGAGGGCCCCAAGAAGACCGGAAGCATGGAGGCGAGGCTCGAAACAATGGAGCAACAAGTCTTCAAGTGCCAGGGGATGGTGGAACGCAGACTCAACACCAACCACATGATGATCACGGAGTTCACCAACAAGCACAAGATTGATGCCAATGACATCGGGAAGCACCTCTCCAGGCTCTATGACAGAATTGATCACCTCCAAGCCCAGATCTATGACCTGCAGAACCAAAACTGTGAGTATGAGTATAGATTTAAATCAATACGGTTGGCTGCAGATTTGAGGATTCCGGAGACTCGATCATCTTTCCATGATGGAGCACCTATGCCTTGGAAGACGGAGGATCAAACCCAGGTTGCAACCACTTCACCACCATCAACTCCAAACGAAAACAACTAAGCAAGGGTATGGGCAATCCCCTTGGCTTGTGCCAAGCTTGGGGGAGTTGCCCCGGTATTGTATCACCATCACATCTTTTGCCTTTACCTTTTCTTAGTTAGATCCTTTTTGGTTTTATCTTTCTCTAATAGAATAAAGTCCTTAGTGTTTTAGGCTTGAATTTTTCTTTGTGTCACCCCCGATGTATTCGAGTTCATGAGTCATATAATAAAGAGTGTTTTAGTTAAGGGCCTTGCTTCATGCCATGATCTGAAAGAAAAGAATGATAAAAGAATAAAATTATGAAAGATCATGTAATGATCTTATGGGAAGTGATGACTCCACATATAAAAAGAATGTTGATTGAAACTTGTTGTGGGTGGACAAACGTAGACCTTGGTCATTGTTGCAATTAATAGGAAGTAATAAAGAAGGAGAGGTTCACATATAAATATATCATCTTTGACACCATCTATGATTGTGAACAGTCACTAAATTATTACATGCTAAGAAGTAGATGTTGGACAAGGAAGACAACACAATGATCTATGATTGAAGAAGATCCCTCAAGTAAGTTGTCATCGGTGCAAGTAATAAGAATTGCTCCCTAAATATGTATGGTCTATTAGTGTGTGGAAAATAAGCTTTTTACGAACCTGTGATGAGGAAGACATAAAAGCGACAGACTGCATAATAAAGTTCTTTATCACAGCAGGCAATATAAAGAAACGTTCCTTCACACTAAGAGGTCACACATCCAAACCTCAAAAGCGCATGACAACCTCTGCTTCCCTCTGCGAAGGGCCTATCTTGTAGCTTTACTTTTTGCCCTTGAAAGTGTCATGGTGATCGACACCAATTCCTTATTTTGCCTTTTATCTTTGCTAACGTCATATGCTAGGGAAAGATCTATACTCATATGTCAACTTGGAAGTAAGTACTCATGAATTATTGTTGTTGACACTACCCTTGAGGTAAATAGTTGGGAGGCGAAACTATAAGCCCCTATCTTTCTCTATGTCCGACTGAAACTTTGATCTCATGAGTACCACGTGAGTTGTAGCAATTGTAGAATACGAAAGGTTGATTGAGTATGTGGATTTTCTTTACAAGCTCTTATTTGACTCTTTCCGATGTTATGATAAATTGCAATTGCTTCAATGACTAAAGGCTATTGGTTGTTAATTCTCAATAAGGTTCTTGATCCATACTTTACTTTGTGAAGGAATTATCACTTTAGCATAACAGATTATATGATGATATTGTTGTTCTGATTATGATCATGATGCCTGCACGTCCGCATTTTGTTTTGTCGACACCTCTATCTCTAAACATGTGGGCATATTTATTGATCTCGGCTTCCGCTTAAGGACAAGCGAGGTGTAAGCTTGGGGGAGTTGATACGTCCATTTTGGCATCATGCTTTCATGTTGATATTTATCACTTTATGGGTTGTTATTACACTTCACGATACAATACTTATGCCTTTTCTCTCTTATTTTGCAAGGTTTACATGAAGAGGGAGAATGCGGGTAGTTGGAATTTTGGCTTGAAAATAGAGCAAGTTTGAGATTCCTATTCTGCGCAACTCCAAAAGCCGTGAAAATCAACGAGGAATTATTTTGGAATTTATAAAAAATATTGGGCCGAAGAAGTACCAGAGGGGAGCCACCAAGAGGCCACAAGCCTGCTAGGCGCGGCCTACCCCCCTGGCCGCGCCTAGGGGGCTTGTGGGCTCCCTGTTGGCCCTCTGGCTCCCCTCTTTTGCTATAAGGAGGGTTTCATTCCAGAAAAAATCAAGAGGAGGCTTTCGGGAGGAATCGCCGCCGCGACAAGGCGGAACTTGAGCATAACCAATCTAGAGCTCCACCAGGGTCGTCGTGCCGGGGAAACTGCCCTCCCGGAGGGGGAAATCGTCGCCATCGTCATCACCAACACTCCTCTCATCGGAGGGGACTCATATCCATCAACATTTTCATCAGCACCATCTCATCTCCAAACCCTAGTTCATCTGTTGTAACCAATCTCCGTCTCGCGACTCCGATTGGTACTTGTAAGGTTGCTAGTAGTGTTAATTACTCTTTGTAGTCACTACAAGGAATTTGTTCAATCATGACGCCCCATTTTGGTCACTGAAAGGTCATTGATATTGTTTTATGACCATGTTATGACCAAATTTGGGAGGTCAATAGTTGGCCGTCAAGAATGAAGAAAGCTGACCTTTATGATATTTTGGTCATTAGATCTATGACGAAAATGTTTTGGTCATTAAACGTATGACCAAAATTTTGGTCATGGCCATGTGCCTAAACCACGTAGGATCTTAAATGGTAAGACGATGTGGAATAGATGAACCACGTAGGATCTGACGTGGCATGTTGAAGTGTCGCTTGTGGTGACGTGGAATCCACATGTGATCTGACATGGCATGATTTTCCCGGTCAGTTCTACATGGGCCAGGCCTAATAGTTTGGCCCCATAACCATTTCGGCCAAATTATTAGGTTCAAGCCCATTTGTTTTTACGGCCATAATCTGTTCAACACAATTATTTGGTCAGATAGTGTCCATAATCTATTCGAACAAATAATTTGGTTTAAATAGTCCAGTTGAATTAGTTCTAGGCCTTAATTTGCAAGGTTCTGGTACACAAAAGCACATTTCTAAGATAGACCCATCAACCAATTATATATGCACAAAAATAAAATAATTTACAATTACATCGTATCACAAAAAATACATTAATTTACAATCAGCCTGGCATGTCCCAATGATCATGTTCTTGGTGAAATAACAGTGTCAATGACTCTACGGGAGTACTTGGTGGTCTTGAAACTTCCAAGAGTATTTGGACCTATTGGAGCTGACAACTACCTGCACAGACAAAATTAAGGGTGCTAAAAAGAATTAACAAACTCAATACTAATGAATGAATTATAGTGATTAATTAAAATAATAACAAAACTAAACCATTGGTAATTAAACAATCTCGTATACAACTCATAGTCAAGCAGGACTAAAACCTGAAACTAAATAATAGATAAAAACTAGACTACTTCATGTTATTCTCAACCAAGTCAAAAGAAATAGAATTGTTAATTCAATCCAACATTGAAAAGCAAGTACTAAATCTGAATAACAGGTAGAAATAGATCTACATCCAAATTTGTTTTATTACTGAATCATATTTTGTTGCATATCTATTTTGGTTCCATAAGGACATCAACTTGACCTTGCATGCTAGCAAGCTGATCTACTCTTGGACCATGCACTTGATATCAACCGGAAAGCTTGGCACACGTGTCACATAAGCTTGAAGATTGGATAAAATTAGTGCTCATATTTTTAGGTTCTAAGTTGGAGATGGAGCTGCTCCAATGCTGACCTTGACCCTGGTCTTTGGTGATTTATGTTCTTTGCGTTATTTGATGATGATAATTATATATGTATCTGACCTATATTTCTCTCCATAACAACCCTGTCTGTGTTGATAATTTTTGTCTGGTGGCTCGAGATATGGGGATCAAAGATGATTCAGTGACCGGAAGTAATACCAAAAAAATAACTCCAACAGTAAAAAATCGTTCTTCCAAATAAGTAGTAAAAAGTAGCTAATCGCGTATAAATGGATCCTAACAAATTCTTCTAACGTTCATTTTGCATTATTTTTTTTCCTTTCATATATACTGTCATGCATATCTCACACCCACCTTAAAAAGGAGTACCAAATAAAGGTGAAGGACTGGGGGTGGGTGCTATATTGTTTGCAGCTAACCTGGGGGCTTACATATATGTTCAGTAGACTAAGGAGACGATCATGTTGTAAAAACTAGCACCCTGGACGCAAGAGAGAAACTGTGAAGACTTCTTCAAATAATAATAATAGTGATGCACGACAAGTGGGAATTAACCTTCTTTCAAGAGTCAAAGTACCATGTGTAAGTATAACGTGGATGCCATGAAGAATTTGTTCATATATAGGAAGGTGGATCATGTGTTAGCACAACAGTACTGTGGTAGGTAGTATAAAGACAAAATAAGAAAGTGTGCATGTTATTCTTAAAAAACATGCAATGAAACTTAAGTTAGTACTTAAAGTTTAGCAAGAAATCAGATTCGGGGGAATATATGTCTCAGTATCCGCTCATATAATAAGTAAGAGAGTGTACAACTGTACATTGCTACTTTTAAGTGTGTTTTTGTTCACATGATTTATAAACTAATCACACGTTCGTATCAAAGAGCCTGGTACTAGCATAAATTTTCTATAACAATCTAGGAAGCTTGATGGTTAGTGCATGGTGCATTTATGGTCGCCACATTTTTCTCATGATGCCTATTCACAAGGCGAAGTGTTCTATCAATAAGATTATGATCACATCATGCAATACACTTCATATGCAGTGCCATCACTCGGTAGACTACCACATTATTAAGATTCTGATAAGGTATACTGTTTGTTAATTAGTACTACAACAATAACTTTGTAAGAGCTAAGATTTTTAATATCTGAGCCAACAACACAAAGAAAATTCTTTATATTAGTTGAATCATCAAGTTGTATGTGTAATGACTAACATTGGGTGTTTTATGTAATGTAAATCATATCTATCATTCTTGGTACGACTTTGGTATTATTTCATGGCATAGTACTATAACATTATCATTCGTTTTTGAGCATATATTATATGATATTGTTACTTTAAAAATGTAACACATATGGTAGAGAAAATCATACAAAGCAAATCAACATAGACTTAAAAAACATCGATCATGGACTTCAAAGAAAAGGAAACATCAGCCAACGCGCAGCAGACGCTAAGCTTAGATGATGCTCGGGTACATGAACACCCTGACCTTGCGGCCCTGCACATAACACAAAAACAACAAACAGCCTCAGCAAAAATCAACAGCAAGCAAGCAAGCAGCACACTGAAAACCAAGGGCGACAACTCGCCATGGACTTGGCGGGGAGGTTGGACTTCAACTAGGCGCGGATGACGCTGGATTTGAATGATAAGTTGACTGAGGAAGAAGAGGCCCCGCTTAACAATGCCCTGAGCACTAAATGAAAGAAGCAACCCCAAAAGGCTATAATTAAGGCCTAAAATTGCAGTGCCACGCAGGTCTAAAGCAGCCCACGGCAAGTATGTAGTTAAAAACTTCAAATCAAACTCGCATGCATTTGCATTGCTTGTCGTCAGTTCCTAAACACCTAGACTATCATCCAAATCCAAGTGTTCAGTTGGATGCTAAACAAATCCGAGAAACTTATTGTAGCGACCCGACTCAAGACGAGTCAAGCCTCTGTGTTTCTGTGCCATCCCTGGATCAGTATGCTGGCACACACAGTACATCAATGTATATATCAAAGTGCAATCACATGTAAATAGCGTAGAACTGATATATACCTTAATTATTTCAGCGGAAGCAGTCAAGGAGTGGAGTCCCAATAAACACCAACGGCAAGTTGAGTGTAGACCGTAACCCCGAATCGTACTCTTACTCGTTGAAGAAAAATATCTGCAACATAAGACGTTGCAGCCGTGTAGGTCAGCATATTGAATATGCCGGCAAGTCACATCTGAGAGGGGGTAAAATATCATCTATACTATATGCATATATGGCAGGTGGTGTTGTAAGTTTTTAGCGTAAAGCAAATTTTCTCCTACAAGAAGAGGGGCTAAAAGCAAAATATTTCTACAAGGTTGGGTGTTAACGAGATGGTTCCGCCAACCAGTTCTCGTACCCGAGTTGTCAATAATTCCCACATCAATATTATTATTTGTGTTGAGAATTTCAGATGACTTCAGTTCCTTTGGCTCAAGTTGTCCATGACTGTGGACACGGCTAATCGATTAGGTTTGAGTACTCTGCAGAGTTTTGCACACATTCCCCACAAGATTTGATCACCTCCGAGTATGTCCTCGCACTTAAGGGTGTTTGAAGACCGGATGATCAAAACATGGTCTTTCAACGGGTCCCTCTGAATCCCTGTCGGTGCCCGTCCATTCCTACCATTCTTCTACATCTGCTAGCACCGCCTGTCCAGAGTCTCCGCGTTGTCCAACCAAGCCAGAGTCCATAATGACTTGTGGCTGTGTAGGTAAGCCTTGGGTCTTGAAAATATCCGCCCGTCTCTTTGAGCCTGGGTGAAGCTTTCCGCAGGATGTCATGGCCGTCCCCAGCATCCCGGGTCATCCACTGGTTTCTCCAGGGAGCCGATCAACCGTCCTTCACCCAGAGTTGCATTGCGTCCGAGGTCTTGAAAAGTCTTGTCTTAACCGGTCTTGATTATTTAATCAACCTCGCATCACTCGTGTTATGCACTCAACCGAAATCCCGTCTACTCAAGCATAGCAATATGAAATTTGTTGTCCCGAGGCCAAGTATCGGGGTTGTTGTGTGCCTACCACATGATACTACAATCTATACTAAAATTTCCAAGTACCTACTCACCATGCAATTGGGCATAGGATGGTAGAACTACGATGCATAAAACATAGGTGATAGTATGATCAAAGTGACTTGCCTGGTGATGTTGACGAAGAAGAATTTCTCGAGAAATAACTTACTAGACTACTCGTTACTCTCTGATGAAATCTATATAACAAACATATCATTCACATAAGCACTCATACTAGCAATCATTCTAACAGTCAAAACAAAAGAGAGAGCGAAATAGGAATTTGAAGGAAACTTCAAATAAGACTAGGGAGTCTTCTACTACATCAAACACTAAATAGTTTTCGTCCAACGGAAAATAATAACAGGGAACTAAGATATACATTTAACTAAGATAGAATAAAGTATTTTTTTCACAAAACTTTTTCAAAGTATTTCCAAACGGGATTTGAAACAGTGGAGAAACCAATTGCAAGTTACTAAGGAACTAGAACTGATTTCATGATAACAAATAAAAATAAAATAAAAACTTGTTGCAAAACTACTGTTAACTAACAGAAACTAAACATAATCTTTCTGAAATAATAAAGTAAATATTTTAAAAGAAATTATAGAAAAGGAATTAGTCATAATCCTAAAAGAGGTCAAACAGAAAAATTTTCACAAGAAACAATGAGCTAAAATACTCAAATAAATTTGAAATTTTTACCACCGGTAACCAAGATCACTAGTTATCAGTAGCAAACGGAATCAAATTTAAAGCTATTTTTAAACTTCTGGAATAAGCAAAACAAGGTTTAAACTAAATCTGATCTAATTCAAATTTGAAAATTTCAAACATACACAAATTATATGTTTTTTAAAAACTACAGAGAAAATGTGATCTACTGGAAAAAGTTTCAACTCGATTGGAGTTGTGGATCAAAAGTGATGGGCTAAACAAAATTTGAACTAATTCTGTCACAGATTTAAAATAGAAAACAAAATCTGATGACGTGGCATGATCTGATTGGCCGTATCCGTGCGCTCCTAAAACTAACTAACGAACGGCCCCTATGTAGGAAAAACGATTTGGTTCACTTAACTGGTGGACCGGTTCTTTAAGAAAAACTGACAAGGTATGCCCCTTGTAATCTACACCATAGATCTTGATCTAATAGGCAAACCAAAAAGAAAAAATAGGATGAGGAGAAGGAGCCTTACCGTGACTGGCAGGGGCTGGAGGCCTTCTCCGGCGAGGTGGCTGGCATGGGGGAGCAGCTCCGGCGTGGGGGGGCAACTCCGGCGGGGTGGGGTCGCCGGCGGGGGGGGGGGGGGTGCGGGCGACGTAGGGGAGTGGCGGCGAGGCTCCAGGGAAGCTCCTGGTCGAGCAGGGGCGAGGGGCGTCAGGGGCTGCTTCGGTGCTCCTAGCGTCCTGGCGGGGAACTCCGGGCAGGGAACTCGGTGGGGATGGGGAGGGATGCAGGGGGGGCGACTGGGTGGGGTGGTGGAGGAGGTGCAGGGGCGATGGGGAAAGTCGGCGGGGTGGGGAGGGGGTGCAGGGGCGATGGGGAAGGTCGCCGGCGAGTTCCTATGGCCGACTCCGGCGAGGTCCACAGGGGGAGGAGGAGGTGGGGAGAGGCGGCGGTTCCAACGGGAATGGAACGAGGAGGACCGGGGCCTTCTTATAGGGGCGACGGGAGAGGCTAGGTGGGAAAGAACTTCGCGACTTCCGGAAGTGAGGATTTCTCTGTCCATGGCTAAGGAAGGTCCTGTGCATGTGAGGAAGGAGATAGAGGAAGAAGAAGATCCGGTTGGGCCAGTTTTTTTGGAAAGGTCTTAATGGGCCATCGTTTATTTCCATTTAAACACGATTTCTTTCCTTTTTCAAAACTAGGAAACTAAAACGATAAAAGGGAAATCAAATCAATTCAGAATATAGAGTTTCTATATACTAAAATTATCAGAAAAATAAAATCTAAATGATGGGCATTTTTCCACGGCCAAAATAAAAACTTAAAAAAATGTTTTTCCAAAAAAAATCCCTAAAAGCATTATTTCTTTTTGCAATTATTTTCTCAAATTAAATTTTTGTTTCCTTGGCTCAAAATACTTCAAAAAATGCCCCTGGCTTTGGAGGGTCATGTTCCTCCTCTCTTTTCTGTTTGACAGAATATTATCCCCCGACATTTCTTGAGTGGAGGGAAAATAGAATTTGCAAATTAAAATCGAAGGAAATTCAAATGCCAGCCCCATTCAAATTCTTTATAGTTGAAGAAGTCATGTCATCTTCTCTCATTGCTTTTAAAAGATCGAATTTGAATTCATCGGAGATGGGGAAAGTCATTTTATTCCCTCTCATTCAAAAGTTTTTGAAAAGTTTCAAATTTCACACAAGTTTCAATCACTCAAGAAAACAAAAAAACAATCTAATAATTATTTTTACATTCCAAAATTTGGGATGTTACACTTATACTGATCATTTAGCAAACAAAAATGCCACTATGAACTAGGAGAGGAAGCATGCATCATCACCTAGGCGGCTGGGGCGTCACGGCGTCGTGCGCGGTGACGGAGGTGGAGCCGCCGGGGGAGGGCTCCATGGAGGTCATCTGGACGACGGCGTCATCGTCGGACCCCACGGGACGGTACCTGCGCCCAACGGGCGGCGTCGACGTCGGCAGCCCCTCCTCCGCGGCCTCGATCTCCCCGTTCTCCATCGCGGCTCGCTGCATCACACGTAATCTTGCCGCCGTACCAGGCCACGTCCTCCCTGGTGTTCACCCCCTCGATCTGCACCAGCGACGCCGTATCGTA